>NC_090646.1:293318139-293636473 GCF_040937935.1 Hyperolius riggenbachi | reverse complement strand
CGAACCACAGGGAGAGCCATTATCCACAAATGGCAAAAACATGGAACAGTGATGAACCTTCCCAGGAGTGGCTGGCCGACCAAAATTACCCCAAGAGCGCAGAGAAAATTCATCCAAGAGGCCACAAAAGACCCCAGGACAACATCTAAAGAACTGCAGGCCTCACTTGCCTCAATTAAGGTTCATGACTCCACCATAAGAAAGAGACTGGGCAAAAACAGTCTGCATGGCAGATATCCAAGGCGCAAACCAATTTTAAGCAAAAAGAACATTAAGGCTCGTCTCAATTTTGCTAAAAAAAACATCTCAATGATTGGCAAGACTTTTGGGAAAATACCTTGTGGACCGACGAGACAAAAGGTGAACTTTTTGGAAGGTGCGTGTCTCGTTACATCTGGCGTAGAAGTAACACAGCATTTCAGCAAAAGCACATCATACCAACAGTAAAATATGGTGGTGGTAGTGTGATGGTCTGGGGTTGTTTTGCTGCTTCAGGACCTGGAAGGCTTGCTGTGATAGATGGAACCATGAATTCTACTGTCTACCAATAAATCCTGAAGGAGAATGTCCGGCCATCTGTTTGTCAACTCAAGCTGAAGCGATCTTGGGTGCTGCAGCAGGACAATGACCCAAAAAACACCAGCAAATCCTCCTCTGAATGGCTGAAGAAAAACAAAATGAAGACTTTGGAGTGGCCTAGTCAAAGTCCTGACCTGAATCCTATTGAGATGTTGTGGCATGACCTCAAAAAAAGACTGTTCATGCTAGAAAACCCTCAAATAAAGCTTAATTACAACAATTCTGCAAAGATGAGAGGGCCAAAATTCCTCCAGAGCGCTGTAAAAGACTCGTTGCAAGTTATCGCAAACGCTTGATTGCAGTTATTGATGCTAAGGGTGGCCCAACCAGTTATTAGGTTCAGGGGGCAATTTCTTTTTCACACAGGGCCATGTAGGTTTTGAGTTATTTTTCTCACTAAATAATAAAAATCTATCTATCAATGCTACTGTACAATTGTCATTTTGTACATATCTATGGCTTGTATGTTACTATTGTACATATCGTGATCGGTGTCATCTTGTCCTGCATACTTGTTGTATATAGTGTCTGGGTTAACGGTACACTGTGTTCAGATTGGTCGGTTGCATGTACATCATTGGTGTATGTATGTATATATGTAAATTGCACCTTGTAAATAAAAACATTTTCACCATCAAATTCAACCTTTGCAGACCACAGTATTTCCATAGAAGTGATCTCTCATTGCTGTAATGTCTCGATAAAGCTCTGCCTGCGCAGATCCTTACAACCAGTTTGCAAATTAAATTGGTTAATATGCTGAATATGTTCAATAAGCATTGATATCTCCACACACGATGCCTTGAATTATAGGTTTATCCCTCTCATTTGAAGAGCTATGTTAGACTAATTGAAGACCCATCACCAATATCCCATGACTAGAGATGGTGATAGTTGGGGGAAGCTTAGAGCAGGAGGAAGAGGCAGGTAAGATTTACAGCTCAGAGTGAAGTCTCAAGCCACAAATATTTGGATACAGGTTCACTTTAAATAGGCGATACCTGACACAGCTAAGGGTAATGAAAGTGTACTTATATCTAACTGACAGGTGGTTCAGCAACAATCCCCTACGGGGTTATACTAGCCTAGCTGCTAGTATAATAGTATGCAGAATTGCAGATATGTGATACCCTCATTAGACTGACCCTAGCACTGTGTATACCAATGTTAGTTTAGTTATTAAAACCAGTGCAAGTAAATATGATGCAGAACTGGTGCAAATGTAGAGCAGATGCCCAGATCAAGTAATCCAGCTGGTCTAAGCAGCTGCACCAGTGTTGCTTTAAATTTCCTTGCAGTGGTTTTTATAAATATTCTCTTCTATGGCATGCCTGAAGGTGGCCATACACGATTCAATTACTTACCGTAATATTTTTTTTTTTATAAGATTATGATCTATTAAATTATCTTGTCAAACCTACCGTACACCATTCTATCTGATTTTTTCCAACACAGGCGATCAGATTTTAATCGAAAAAACTATTTTTTTCAATTTCTTTTCTAATCGATCATTTTGGTAGAATAAATGGGGAAATCACACTATTGATTGTACTGTGTGTGGGCACCTTTAGGCCTCTTTCACAATGGGACGTTAAAGTCGCACGTTATATAAATTTCTAACGCAGACTAACGCACAGCAATACAAAGTCTGTGCGACATTCACAGTGCACACGTTGCGTTGTGTGTAACGTGTAGTAATATTTAGAAAGTGCTGCATGCTGATGCTGTGCGTTTAGCAATACATTTGCTGCGTTACGTGCTCAGGAATGGGTTGTTTTTTTTTAAAAAATGTAACGCATGCGCCGTTTTCGTTCCATCAGTATGCGACAAAAACGGCTCATCTCATTGGTCTCTGAAGATTCAAGTACATGGATCCCAGTTACCTGACAGAATACTATAGCCAGGGAATAAAGACCTCTGAGGCAGCTTCTGTCTTGACAATTCTATACAAGCAATTAGCATTGTTGACCGACTCGATTAAGCAATTACAGACTGGTTATACTCATCTGGAAGGTCGGATCAACTCCAGGATTCCAGCTGCCTCTGCCAATCCTGTGGAACCTGCTCCTGCAGCAGTGGCTGCAGCTATGCCACCTGCTTCACCAACTCCTGTCTATACAGCTCCAGCATCGGGACCCCGAGTGTCTATTCCGGAACGTTTTTCAGGAGACAGTTCCAAATGCAGGGCCTTCAGGAAATGCTGCAATTTGTATTCCGCTCTGCAGCCTCAGACTTAGGGCTGGTGCACACCAGAGAAGTTCTGAAGCGTTTTTTAAAACGCTTGCAGGGGGGAAACCGCTTGGCTAATGACAGTGAATGGGACGGTGTACACCAGAGCGGCTCGTTTTTTCCACAAACGCAAACTCAGAAACTGCAGCATTTTTTTGATTTCTGAGGTGTTTCTGCCTCAATGTTAAAGTACAGGAAAGTGGAAAACAGCTCTAGATCAGAGCGGTTTTCCAGGCGTTTTGGTTACAGGAGCTGTTCATCAATAGCTTTACTGTAACAATATTTGTAATCTGCTACATAAAAACGCTCCAAAAAACGCTAGGCATGTTTAGAAAAACTCTCTTAAAATGCCTAGAATCGCTCTGAAATCTGCTTCAAAAACCTGTAGCGTTTTGCAGATCTGCTAGAGGTTTTTGGTGTGCACTGAGCCTATCTCAGCAGAGAAAACCTGGGTTAGGTTTGTGATCTCTGTTATCACTGTTACCACTGTTATCCCTACAGCTAAGTTAAAAGCCGGGGTCTTAGTTCACAAAAGAATGCATTCTCTTGCTTAGTCACCTACACTGTACAGAAGTACCCCAGTACTCGTAGGTGTCCTAACGTTAGCCCTGTAACATGCATAGTGCAGACGTGCAAACATTCATTGCGTCTCGGGGTTAGGCGCACACATCCTCATGTCCTCTCCTAGGACAGATAGCCCATCATACCAATCGCACAAGGGAGCTAACGCAATGTATCCATGTGCACCATGCACATACACCAGCATAAGCTGTGTCCATAAGCTGTGTCCATGCTGACAAAAAACACAGACAGGGGAAGGAGGGAGTGCTTGTGATTAGATCCCTGGCCACAAGGGTCAGTAACAAGAAAAACACACACACACACACACACACACACACACACACACACACACACACACACACATATATATATATATATATATATATATATATATCCAGGCACATCACTAGTTAGGGCATTTAAAGGATACCAGAACCGAACGGTTCTGGTAACAATGATAGCTGCACTGTGTAGGGAACATATAGCACATACCAGCCGCTCCTCCTGCCCCCCTCCATCTGCCGCTGTTCTCAGTGTATACGTCCCGGTGTCCAGTGACTTCACTGAACTTTGACCTGGACATACTGCGCCCTGTGTGCGCAGTATGTCCTTCCCTCTTCACTTCTGGCTGGCGCATAGTGCGAGGCTCAGAACCACACTGACCCCTCCGTGCTGCGTGTGCGCTCCACTAAACCAAGTGTCACATGATTAGCTTGGTTTAGTGGAGCGCAGACGCTGCACGGAGGGGTAAGCGTGCTTCTGGTGGTTGGTTCTTGGTTTAGTGGAGCGCAGACGCAGCACGGAGGGGTCAGCGTGCTTCTGAGCCTCGCACTATGCGCCGGCTAGAAGTGAAGAGGGAAGGACATACTGTGCACACAGGGCGCAGTATGTCCAGGTTAAAGTTCAATCAAGTCGCCGGACACCGGGATATATACACTGAGAACAGCGGCAGACGGAGGGGGGCAGGAGGAGCGGCTGGTATGTGCTATTTGTTTCCTACACAGTGCAGCTATCATTATTACCAGAACCGTTTGGTTCTGGTTTCCTTTAAATAAGTTATTAACAAAAGGGAGGTGCTACAAATGAACAAATGAACCCTTTGCACACTTGCATGCAAATGTTCAAACAAATGCATTCACAGATTCACTTATCCAGGCACCACTGTTATCCCTACAGCTAAGTTAAAAGCCGGGGTCTTAGTTCACAAAAGAGTACATTCTCTTGCTTAGTCACCTATACTGCGCAGAAATACCCAGGTAATCGCAGGTGTCCTAACTCTGGCCCTGTAACATGCATAGTGCAGACTTGCAAACATTCATTGCATCAAACCTATCTAAAAGATTAGAAGCACATATCCTAACGTCCTCTACTAGGACAGATAGTGCATCAGACTAAACTCACATGGGAGTTACAACAAAATATATTCATGTCCACCATGCACACACCAGCATTAGTGAAGAACTGCAAGAAGCCGCAGGTAAGTAACAATTACGTTTATTTTTCACCTCATGAGACCTTTAAACCTCATTCCTCACCGTTTCATATCCACCTGGCTGATGTTACATCCATTAGTTCAGGACCGGTGCTATGTGAAACCTTTCCCATTCTGGCTACCAACTCAACCTGAACTGTTTAAAAACCAACCATTATGATTCAATCTCAACATTATTATGTACAGCTAGTCATTCCTACCACTTACCATTAATTCTTGGATGTCTTTGACAAGAAAAAAGTAAATCAGTTACCTCCTTATCTGCCATACAATTTCCAAATTGACCTTTTCCCAAGTTCTCAGATTTCATATGGACAAACTCTGAATTTTAGGGTCTTTTTAAAACATTTCAGACCCTAAAATCAGAAAAAATATCATGCTGCCAGAATGCCTGCAGCAGCCCCTGCTCTTACTCACCTTGCTTGGCTCCAGTGCTGCAATTTTACCTTTATCCTCCGGATGGCGCTGTAACTCTGTGGTGAGATCGATGACAGAGATTCAAAGCCTTGGAGGACAGGAAGGAGAACGGCTACCAATGTCTGGATCCTCTGCATAGAGCTCCTGGTGGATAGCCCGAGCATAGCTCGGGATTACCGCCAGGGAGGTTGATACCCTTGGCTTATTCTCAAGGCAATTTTTTTTTCCATTTTCTTTAGGTAAAAGTTGGGGGTCAGCCTAAACTGGGGTTGGCTTATACTCAGGTATATGCAGTAGATTGCCGTGAATTTAGTAAAATTACCAAAAATCTTTACCCACTACCACATATGACAGCTCTCTTTCAAAAATTGAGAGAAGCACAGATTTTTACTAAACTAGATTTACAAGGTGCCTCTTTGATTTGAATTAAGGAAGGGGATAAATGGAAAACAGCTTTTAGGTCAAAGATTGGGCATTTTGAATATTTGGTTGTGCCTTTTGGTTCATGCAACACCCCAGCAACATTTAAACATTTTACGAATGATGTGTTCAGAGATTATCAATCAAGATTGTCTTTGTTATCGTATACAGTATCTGGACGATATTCTAATTTTTTCACAGGATCTAAAGGAACATAAACGCAGTGCTGGAGGATTTAAATATTGTACTGCTTTGCTGCGCTATTGTGCTATGTGTGGACAGGGTGCCGGGTGTGTAGCAAGCTGTGTGTTTTTACTAGCCACATGAGGGACTTAGTATTCTAGGAGGGGTTCTGTGGGTTGTTGCTGCACCCGAGTTTGTAGTACAACCAGATACAGTAATCCTCTGGATGGTGAAGGCAGTGTACTGTTGTGTGTTATTGCTTACAATAGTGCATTCTCAAGGGCCACATAAAACAGCAAGGAGGGCTGCATTCGGCCTGCGGACTATGAGTTTTGCACCTGTGCTCTAGACAACAACAAATAACATTTGTAAAGCGCTTTTCTCCTGTAGGACTCAAAGCGCATACGCATGGCTCAGACCATCGTGGTACAGAGGAAGAATTTTATAAGTCCGGAAATGCCAGGCTAAACAGGTGGCTTTTCAGTCTGGATTTGAATAGCTCCAGGGATGGTGCTGTCTTTACTGGGTGTGGCAGGGAGTTCCAAAGAGTAGGGGCAGCTTGACAGAAGGCTCTGTCTCCAGATTTTGGAGGTGCACTCTGGGAGTGACCAAGTTTATAGAACTTGCTGATCTGAGGTTGTGAGAGGTGTGGTGCAGCTTCAGCAAGTCCTTCATGTATCCAGGGCCCAGATTGTGCAGGTATTTGAATGTCAGCAGTCCAATCTTGAAGAGTATTCTCCATTCTACTGGTAGCCAGTGCAGTGAGACGAATGGAGATATCTTCTGGAAGCTGCAAACCACTCAATACTTATTTACACAGTCCACAGGAACTTGGAGTATTTAAAAACAGCGCAAACGATTAAAGCCATGACAGGCTAGATGGACACTCTTCTTTTTCTGTTCAATTTTCACATAACCTATCGTCCTGGAACAAAAAATACTAAACCAGATGCGTTGTCATGGATGTTTCCAGAATCTCACAATCAAAGCACCGACACAATCATGAACAGTCATAATTTTCTCCTGTTACAGTCTACAATTACTGAAAAAATTAAACAAGACAATCCTTCTCTTTCAGAGCTGGGGGCCGATTAAGAAACAAGGCCTGTATTATTTTGGAGATAACATTTTTCTCAAAAAAGTGCGTACAGTAGTTCTCCAAATGCTACATGATCACCCTTTAGTGGGTCATTTGGGGACATGTAAAACAACCGAATTTGGTGGCCAAGAATGGTTCCTCACTGCAAAGGTTATGTCTATACTTGCTCTGTTTGCAATAGAAGTAAAACATCACAGGCTAGGCCTTGGGGTTTGCTGATTCCTTTGCCCATAACCATCAAGACCTTCAAGAGTTATTATTATTATTTATTGGATTTATATAGCGCCAACATATTACGCAGCACTGTACAATAAATAGGATTACAGACAATGATAAAAGGGGTGACAGCACAATACAGGTAATAAGCAATAAGATACACAACACAATGCAGATAGTAATACAATGCCAAATCATACACTGGAGTGGTAGTGGTAAAATACAATTTCCCATAATTCTGGGTGAAGTGCGCACAGTCATGTATGATACACAAGGGGAGAGAGCCCTGCCAAAGGCTTACAATCTAGAGGGAGGGGTTGGTGACATGAAAGGAGGGGGTGCATCAAGAAGTTCTTGGCAGAGAGTGTTGAGTTGAGGTCTCAATAGACAATATTGAATTTGCCTCCTTCTGATGGATTTGACATGATTTTTGAAATTGTGCATAGCCACACTTTGTTCCACTTAAAGGTACACCCTCTGTGGCCATGAGAGCTTTCACCTTCTTAAAAGAAACTGTAGGTTTACATGGGGTACCAAATTATATTGTATCTGACAGGGGGAAGAATCTACTTCCAGATTCTGGAAGGCCTTGTGTCAAAATCTCAAGATCAAGTTACATTTCTCATCCGCCTGTCATCCACAAACAATTGGACAAACAGAACAGGCTAATCAATCTCTGGAACAATATCTTTTATGCCGTTTTTCTTCTTCTTCTCAGGACAATTGGGCATCTTTTCTTCCGCTTGCAGAATTCATTTTTACAAGTTATTGAAACCTCATTACCTGCTGTTAGGGCACTTTTCCACTAGAGGTGATTGTGATGCTGAATGCAGTGCATTGCATAGCAAAATCACAATCGCTGGGAAAAATTAGGACTTTGCTGAATCGCAATCGCAAGCGTTTAGCGTAAACGCTAGCGATTGCTAGTGGAAAAGGGCCCTTAATGACAAAATGTTGTTCCTGAATCAGAATAATAGAATCTTACAGGATACAATGGCTCAGGCTCAGGAACATTTCAGATATAATGTAGAGCAACATACAGTAGGAGAGAAATTTGTAACTGAAGGTTGGAGACCTGGCATGGCTCGCAACAAAGAAAGATTAGGTCCTAAGTTTGTAGGACATTTCCAGTCAAAAGGCGAATTAATTCAGCAACTGAAGAACTTACTTTACCTGGTCAATATAAGATTCACCCTGTCTGGTGTTCCTCCTAATACTGATGACTGCTCAATCTACCAGCTGATTTATTATTTGCACATCATTCCATCTGCCATTGGAGTAGCCAGCTACTGTGTCACAGTTCAACTTTTCATTTTATTTAGATTGTAAGCTCGCAAGGGCAGGGCTCTCTCCCCCTTTTGTGTCTTGGTAACCATTATACATTTTATTCATCATGTTACTTTTATCACTGTCATTACCAATTCTATATTTTGTATGCTGTATTATTCTTTGTATTTTGTCACTAATTATGTATCTTGTATTTTGGTGTGCACCATTGTCTGTATTATTATGCACCCCATGTTTGTTTCTTACTTTGTACAGCGCCACAGAATATGTTGGCGCTTTATAAATCAATAATAATAATTATTTAATTATTGTATTTATAAAGCGCCAACATATTGCGCAGCGCTGGACATTAGTTTAGGTTACAGACAGTATTTAGGAGTGACATACAGCAAAATAACAATACCTGAATACAAGAAAGACCAGATCAGGCAGCACAGTAGGAGTACAAGGTAATGCTTAGTTAGTCACTGTAGGGGAGCATGGAGATTAGGCAAGTTAGGTTCACTCAGATGCATAGCATGGGTTCACAGTAATGGAGGCGCATAATCAGGTAAGACACAAAAGGAGGAGGACTCTGCCCAAAGGCTTACAATCTAGAGGGAGAGGTAAGGACATGAAAGGTAGGGGACCAGAGTTCAGCTGTGGGTTTAGAGCACTTGTGAGGGGTAGTAGGCCAGAGTGAAAAGGTAAGTTTTGAGGGCCTTCTTGAAGATGTTGGAGGGGGGTGCCCTAATGGGTGGAGGTAGGGAGTTCCATAGTGTTGGAGCAGCTCTTGAGAAGTCCTGGAGGCGTGCATGGGACTGGGTGATGCGGGAGTCAGTTAGGCGAAGTTCATTGGAAGAGCGGAGTGAGCGACTAGGTGTGTACCTCTGAGTAAGATCGGATATGTAGGTTGGACAGGTTTTGTGGACAGATTTGTAGGTCAGACACACTATCTTGAATCTGATTCTGGACTGAATAGGAAGCCAGTGGAGGGATTCAAGGAGGGGATCCGCCGTGGTGGAGCGATGGGAGCAGTGGATAATTCTGGCTGCCGCATTCATGATGGACTGCAGTGGGGCTGTTTGGGTCATAGGGAGACCAGACAGAAGGGCATTGCAGTAGTCAAGGTGGGAAATTATGAGGGCATGGATGAGGAGTTTCGTGGTGGCAGACGTCAGGAAAGGGTGAATCTTACAGATGTTACGAAGGTGGAAGTTGCAGGACTTTGTGAGGTTTTGGATGTGGGGAGTGAAGGAGAGTGCGGTTACTTCATGCTCGTTATTGCTCATAGCCCCCTGTTCTCATTTCAGGTGCTGTGGGCAGTGACCTGCAAGAGAAGCTTTCTTCATCTCATTGGTCTTCGAAGATTCAGGTATGTGTATCCCAGTTACCTGACACTTATTTTTGTGAAAATGTTTCCCCTGGTAAAAATGTAGTTTTCATGGTGAAAGCAATTGTGAGAATTCTACCAGCTTATCTACACTTGGCTGAGTCCCATATACATTTGTGTTTCCTGGAAGGCAGTGGGAAGGGCAGAAGGGTTGCTACTGATGGTCTGTGGGTGATTTAGGCCCTAAAGGTAAGTATGCACATGCGTGTGTATAGCGGCTGCCGATCAATTCTGCTCAAGCATCGTTCATGCTTAAGGATCCATCCTGATGGATTCTTAATGACCCCCTTATGCTTGAGCACGACTGATTACAATGCTATTTTCAACCCCCCCCCCCCCCTTGCTCTGGCGTGCGCCAATCATCCTTCCACCTCCCCCTCTATAGCAACAGTGCTATAGAGGAACACATTGCTAGCCTCAATGCTAGAGATTTATCTGTACAACATCGTTCCTTATATTGTCACCTACCTATCTAACCTATACTGGGGTAATCGACCTAACCTATACTGGAGGCACCTCCCTATCTAACTTACTCTGGGCACCTACCTTTCTAACCTATACTCGGGTCACTTACCTATCTAACCTATACTGGGGGCTCCTACCTATCTAACCTATACTGGGGGCACCTACCTATCTAACCTATACTGGTGGCCACTATATGGCCTACCCTATACTGGAGGTACCTACCTAGCTAACCTATACTGGGGGCACCTACCTATCTAACCTATACTGGTGGCAACTATACAGGCTAGACAAGACAAGACAAATAGGCAAGACAAATAACACTTATATCGCACTTTTCTCCTATAGGCTACCCTATACTGGAGGCACCTACCTAGCTAACCTATACTGGGAAAATATGCCTGGCTACCTATACTGGGGAGGGGGAACTATAGCTGGCTAACTATACTGTGGGAACCTATACCTGTCTCCAAGGGGGGGGGGTGCGATTTTTACACCCTTGCCCTAGGTGCAATTGAGCCTAGAAACTGCCCTGATTCTCAGTCAGGTCTTCATTTATGCATAGCTTAGTTCTAGTGTGTGTCTGTCAGGCATGCTCAAATGTACCAAAATTCGGTTCGGGTACATTCGAATTCGGGTCCGAGTGACGTGTGGTACTAGCAGAAGGCAATGCATAGTGTGGACCCTGGCAGTGGGACCACTGACAGCAGCAGGATAAATACAACAGCAGCAGCAGTAGGAGGAGTGACGTGTGGCAGTGGCAGAAGGCAATGCATAGTGTAGACCCTGGCGGTGGGACCACTGACAGCAGCAGGATAAATACAACAGCAGCAGTAGGAGGAGGAGTGATGTGTGGCACTGAGAGCAGGCAATGCATAGTGTGGACTCTGGCGGTGGGACCACTGACAGCAGCAGGATAAATACAACAGCAGCAGTAGGAGGAGGAGTGACGTGTGGCACTGACAGCAGGCAATACATAGTGTGGACTCTGGCGGTGGGACCACTGACAGCAGCAGGATAAATACAACAGCAGCAGTAGGAGGAGGAGTGACGTGTGGCACTGGCAGAAGGCAATGCATAGTGTGGACCCTGGCAGTGGGACCACTGACAGCAGCAGGATAAATACAACAGCAGCAGTAGAAGGAGGTGGAGTGACGTGTGGCACTGGCAGCAGGCAATGCATTGTGTGGACCCTGGCGGTGGGACCACTGACAGCAGCAGGATAAATACAACAGCAGGAGGAGGTGGAGTGACGTGTGGCACTGGCAGCAGGCAATGCATTGTGTGGGCGGTGGGACCACTGACAGCAGTAGGATGAAAATGAGCGCAGTGTAATATGTTGCCGCTTTATAAATACAATAAATACATAAATAAATTCATAGGTAAATCAATGCAGCAGGCCAGCAGCAGCAGCAGGAGTCCGGTAGAAATACAATAAATAAATACATAAAAAAAATTCATAGGTAACCGTAAATTAATGCAGCAGGCCAGCAGCAGCAGGAGGTGTCCGGTAGAAATACAATAAATAAATACATAAATAAATTCATAGGTAACCGTAAATCAATGCAGCAGGCCAGCAGCAGCAGGAGGAGTCCGGTAGAAATACAATAAATAAATTCATAAGTAACCGTAAATCAATGCAGCAGGCCAGCAGCAGCAGCAGGAGTCCGGTAGAAATACAATAAATAAATACATAAATAAATTCATAGGTAAATCAATGCAGCAGGCCAGCAGGAGGAGGAGGAGTTGTCCCGTATGGCAGGCAGCAGGCAATGTATTGTAATTCCCAGGCAGGCACCTCATGTCCTCCTTTCGCCGACAACAGGTGCCAGGAACGTGCCTTCTATCCAGGCCTGGTTAATCTTCAAAAATGTCAGTCTGTCCACGCCCTCTGTGGACAGACGAGAGCGCTTCTCGGTGACCATGCCACCGGCCGCACTGAAGCACCTCTCAGATAGCACGCTGGAAGGGGGGTAAGACAATACCTCCAGGGCGTACTGCGCAAGCTCCCTCCAGATGTGCAAGCTCTCCACCCAGTACTCCATGGGGTCCACAGGCTCTTCACTGCCGGTGTCAAGCCCACTGAAGGACCCCATGTAGTCGGCCACCATCCGGATCATGCGCTGGCTGTGACTCTCACCGAAGGTGGCTGCTGCCCGCACCTCCTCTCTCGGCTGCTGTACCTTCATGTAGAACGCCTGCGTCAATGACAGCAGGTCTCCTCGGCGCCTGACGCTGCTGCTGGCCGCAGGCACCTGCTGCTGTGCTGCTGGCTGCTGGACAGGGACAGAGGGAGTGGAAGGCGGGGGGAAGGCTTCCTCCAGCCGCCGAACAAGGATCTCCTGCAACTCCCTTGCTCGCTGCTCACGGTCTCTGGCAGGCAGAAACTGATCCCACCTCCCCCTCAGCCGTGGGTCCAGGATCATGCTGATGCAGGCGTCCTCCCTCGCTTGCATCCGCTTGACCCTGGGGTCTGTGCGCAGGCAGCGCAGCATGTGCGCTGCCATGGGGAACAGGGTGGACCGTCTAACAGAGACATCAGGGTCAGCGTCCTCCTCCTCCTCCTCTTGCCCCTGAGACTCTTCCTCCTCTCTCCACCCTCGCACCACTGCTGCTGCGCTCCGATGTCCCCCCCCAGCAGCAACGTCCAGCACCTCCAACTCCTCCTCCACCAGGGACTCAAATACCTGCGGAGCAGTGAACTGCGCAGGCGGCTGCTGTTCCAGCTGCTTTAGGGCCTCCTCTCCCAAATCCACCAAATCGCCAAGTGCCCTGTCCAGCAGACAAACAAAGGGCACCCACTGGCAGAGGGATGCCCGTTGTTCACTCACCATGTTGGTTCCCTGCAGGAAGGTAGCCAACACCAAGCAGACCTGCTGCATCTGCCCTCATTGCGCGTTGGTGAGGAGCTGGAGTGTGGTGCTGCTTCTGCTGCCGGCGACAGTGGCATCATAGATGTACCGGTTGACAGCCCTCCTCTGCCCAACCAGCCGCTCCAACATCGCCAGGGTGGAGTTCCAGCGAGTTGGCACATCTATGATGAGGCGGTGTCGTGGCAGGCCCTCCTGCTGCTGGATGTCTGCCAGTTTTGCTGCGGCAGCTGCTGAGCGGCGGAAAGTGCGCACAATTTTCCGCGCCGCTTCTAACAGCTCCTCCATCCCCAGGTAGATGCGCATGAACTTTTGCACCACCAGGTTCAAGACGTGGGCCAAGCAAGGGACGTGGAGCAAGTCTCCACTGCTGATGGCAGACAGCAGGTTGGCGGCATTGTCGGACACCACCAATCCCACAGTGAGGCCTCTGGGGGTCAGCCACGTCCTCTCCTGCTCCCTGAGGTACCGGAGCACGTTAGTTGCCGTCAAGGAGTGTTTCCCCAGGCTTTTCATCTCCAGCAGCGCTTGGCAGTGGCGGGCCTTCACGCTGCTGGAGAGACGGGATCGCTTGACGGTGGGAGCTGCTGCTTCTCCCCTGACCCCGCACGGTGGCACCACGTAGTGGGCGACTGGTGCTGCTGCGCCCGAGGATGGACCTGCTGCTTCCTCGCTCGGGCTTTCCACCAGGCTGACCCAGTGGGCCGTAAAGGACAGATAGCGCTCTGTCCCAAACCGGCTGCTCCAGGAATCCATGGTTATGTGGATCCGCGCACTGACAGCGTGATCCAGCGCGCGGCCCATGTTCTCCATGGCAGAGCGGTGCAGTGCTGGGATCACCCTGCGGGAGAAATAGTGGCGGCTGGGGACTTGCCACTCCAGGATCCCAACCTGCAGCAGCGCTCTGATGTTACTCCCCTCCTGCACAAAGGAATATGGCAGGAGCTGAGAGCACATGGCCCGGGCAAGCAACCGGATGCGCCTGTGGGCGGGAGGCAGCACCTTGGTCACACCGGGGAATGCTTCGCTGAGCAGGGTCTGGCGGCGTTTGCCTGCACAGGAGGATGAAGAGGCCACTGTGGAGGGAGCTGATGAGGCCACTGAGGACTGGCTGCCCGGGGGGGGGGGGGGGGGGAGGGTAGTGAGTTGCTGCTGTGCTCCTGCTGCTGCTGCTGCTGCTGCTGGATGGGCAGGAGGGGCTGCTGCTGCTGCTGGATGGGCAGGAGGGTCGGCTGCTGCTGCTGCTGAAATCTGTGCAGTGGCTGTCTGGCTCTGACCACTGCCTGCACCACTTTGCATAAGCTTCTCCAACTCATTAAAGTCCTCAAAATGTCTGCTCTGTTAGTGGGTCTGCAGGCACGAGGTACTCAATTTGTGGATATCGCGACCTCTGCTGAGACTGAGATTGCAACTGTTGCAAATTGCACGGGTCGGGTCCACTGGGCACTTGGTGAAGTGAAGTACCGCCAGACTGGGGACTTCAACCTGCTCTTTGAGCTTGAGGGCTGGGGTTTTTGGGTGCCCTTGGAGGATTGTACCTTTTTGGTTGTAGTTAGAGGTTTGCTGCGGGTGGTGGTAGTGACTGAAGCAGCAGGCTGTGACTCCTGCCTTCCACGCCCTGTGCTGGCCGCCTTGCTGCTGCCACGCCTCTGCGCCAGAGACACCTCCTCCTCCGATGACGACCTGCCTTTAACCAACTGTGCTGGTGGTACTGGTGGCACATAGGGAGGATCTATCAAGTCATCATCATCAACCCCAAACAAATCCTGTGAGCCCGACTCAACCAACTCCTCTACCCCAACATCCCCTGCATCACGCCCCTCCTCCTCAGCGCCAACAACAAACTTCTGCACCTCAAACTCCTCCTCCTCCTCCTTGGATGACCCCATCATCTCCAACTCATACTTCTCCAAAACATCCCTGTACATGATCATAGTCTCAGGGGAGAAGAGCGTGCTCATTGAGGACAGGCTGGTCGATGGGGTCACCGTGACCATGGCCTCAAGCGCTGGTGGAGGCCTGCTGCGGACAGGAGTGCTGGTGGCACTAGTCTCGCTGGTGCTGGAGGCCTGGCTGGAAAAGGTGGCTTCCTGCCCCGCCATCATTTCTACCACAGCCTGCACCTGACTCTCCCCAATGGGCCGTGGGCGACGACCCGTCTCAAAGATGGGCGCAACACGCTGCTGTTGCGCCTCTGCTCCCTCCTCCCTGTGGTCAGTGGCTGGCGGCGCACCAGTCCCAGACCTGCTGCTGCTGGCAGTGGCTCCTGCAATGGCGCTTCCTCTCCTGGTGGTGCCTCGCCCTCTACCTCTGCCAGTCATTGTGCACTATACAAATACAGTAAAAAAAAATAAGTAGAAGAGGGCGGGAAAGGGTGTAAACTTTAATAAAGTCTGTGTTGGTGGTGACTAGTAGTAGTAGTAGGCAGTAGAAGTACGCATGCAGGTAACTAAGAAACATCTAGCGTAATACGCTACAAGTAAGTAGTGCGGCAGACAGTCGGTGACAATTACAAACGGTCACACACGGTCAGACGCAATCAACCAATAGGCTTGTGCAGGCGACAGACAGTCACAGGTCACTCACAACGGATGCTGGTGTGGTGGCCTGTATGTGTTGTAACTCTTATTTATTACACACACTACGGATGATAATAAAATCACACAGTAAAATTGAAAAAAAAATTAGTGAATAGGTACTAGTAGACTAGTAGTATAGCAGTAGACACTAGTAGTATGCACGCACGCAGGTAACTAAGAAACACCTAGCGTACTACGCTACAAGTAAGTCATGCGGCAGACAGTCGGTGACAATTAAAAACGGTCACACACGGTCAGACGCAATCAATCAATAGGCTCGGGCAGGTGAGGTGACAGACAGTCACAGGTCAGGTCACTCACAACGGATGCTGGTGGTGGCCTGTATGTGTTGTAACTCTTATTTATCACACACACTACGGATGATAATAAAATCACACAGTAAAAGTGAAAAAAAAATATAAGTGAACGGGTACTAGTAGACTAGTAGTATAGTAGTAGACACTAGTAGTATGCACGCACGCAGGTAACTAAGAAACACCTAGCGTACTACGCTACAAGTAAGTCGTGCGGCAGACAGTCGGTGACAATTACAAACGGTCACACATGGTCAGACGCAATCAATCAATAGGCTCGAGTAGGTGAGGTGACAGACAGTCACAGGTCAGGTCACTCACAATGGATGCTGGTGGTGACCTGTCACAGTCAGTAACTAACTAACACAGTACTGAAACTAATAAAGTAACAGACTATAGCAGTAATAATTAACTAAACTAGTACTACTAGTACACAACTAACTAGAATCCCTAACCTACCTAAGCTAGTAGTAGGCTAAGGCTACCTAGGCTAGCAGGCCTATCCTGCTCACAGACTAACACTAGCCTAGCACAGTATACACTATACACTAGCTGACTAAAAACAATCAAAATACTAGCTAACTATATAAGACAACAATAAATGTGTTTAGGAGGTGTTTAGGAAGCAAAACGTTAGGTTTAGCAGTGAAAAGCACTTGCTCAGACACAGCACAGCACTGGAGAATCTCTCAGTACCAGCAGCAGTCACACAAGTGCGTGGCTCCGCAACATGGCCGCTGCCTTATATACAGGAGGGGAGGGCCAGGCTCCCCTCCTCTGATTGGTTGCTAGGGTTGCCAGGTCCTCGGCAGGAGGACTTCTGATTGGCCCAATCACGTCATCCCCGAATCCCGAAGCCGAAACCGAACCCACAGCTCCTTCCGGCCGAATTCGAGCGCACACATTCGGCAGGCTTCGTATTCGGGTTCGGCTCGGAATCGCAACATTCGGGTTCGCATGCGGCAAACCTAAAACACACCCAAATTTTTCGGGGGAACTTCGCATTCGGGGTCCTGCTGAGCAACCCTGGTGTCTGTGTGTGTTGTGATGGGATTGATTCTCAGTCAGGTCTTCATTTATGCATATGAAAAATCTAGCTTGCTTGGTTGCTCTATCTTTTCCCCGTAAGTGGTTTTTGAGGGAGTCCATGTGCTACCAATGTATTGTATCCTTTTTTTGTATATCCTCCACCATAATTGAGGGACCTACCCCACATATTTGGGGGGCTATCAGTGGAGTCTGCTTTTCTGTCTTGCTCAAGGACCCACAAAGCCCAAAAACTGCTGGTATCCTTGTTCTCATGAGGAAGGCTGTGGAAGTAATGTTGGATGACTACTAAGAATGATCAATGAGATGCAAATATTTCTGAGTTCATGCAGGATTATGTAAATTTGTATGCAAATATATGCCGCTTGAAAATGGACCAATCGATTTAAACCTTGGTGGGACTTGATCGGTCCATTTTCAAGCTGCATACAAATTTACATAATCTTGCATGAACTCGGAAATGTTTACATCTTTGATCATCCCTAATGATTACATTGACTTCCTCACCTCCCACAGGAGCACTAGGGGCCAGTGGTACACTTTACTATAAGTTACACTGCATGTACAGTAGTGTAGCCTTCTATTCTGTGTACCCCAGAGGGAACTTATAGAATCAACTACAGCTAGCTCTGTCCCTCACGCTCCCATTCCATTAGGCAGTGTACAAAGGAAACGGTGGCCAGAGCTGAGCTTGCAATTTCCCTGTGAAGCATTCGCTCCTATACGTACGAGTAGCATAGCAGACAGTGAATGGTGCAGCGTCCTCTAGTGCTCCTGTGGAAAGTGAGGGATTCAGTAGAATGATCCAGTGTTACTTTCACAGCATCTGACATTTATTTTCATATTTCTGTGTGTAAAGCAATCCTGAAGAGAATAATAATGTATAGTTACTTCACTAGAGGGAAGCCTCTGGATGGCCCGGAGGCTTCCCAGGTCCTGCACCCCACCATGCCAGTGTCTTCAGTGTGAGCGCTGCCCTGGACGACTGTTCATACTGAGCAAGTGCAAGTAAGGTCTATGCAGGACCAGTAGAATAAAGGCACACAGAAAATGAAGCATTGCATGGCACCTTCGTTCTACTGAACATGCACGGACCTTACATCGCACATGTCCAGTATGAACACAGTTGTCCACAGCAGCGCTAACACAATAAGGAAGGCTATTCGAGCAGAGAGGGCCTCAGCAATGTAATGGTAGGGTGTAAGAAGACACAGTAAACCTCAGGACTTTTCAGAGGCATATATACTGTAAGCAGATCAGGTATTTCTGACATTATTGTCAGATCTGACAAGATAAGTTGCATGCTTGTATCTTGTGCTATTCAGATACTACTGCAGCAAAATAGATCAGCAGGGCTGCCAGGCAACTGGTATTGTTTAAAAGAAAATAAATATGGCAGCCTCTCTATTCTTCTCACTACAGTTGTCCTTTAAGACACTTTTCACTGTGCTAAGAGAGCAGATCAATGCCCCAAAAAACCTGTTATCTGGTGTTTTTCTGCGCTCCCGTCACAGTATGGTGTTTTTTTACCCTCACTATGTTTCATCTCTCGAGGTAAGTTTCTCTTATCTTTTCTCCCAATCCTTATTACAACTTCCTGATGGGGGCCGCAATTAGTTTGGGCCGTTTGTGGTTTTCAGCCCTTCCTCTACCCCAACTACCCTATTCTGGAGAGCAACCAAACCTATTAGAACATACACACTTCCACTGGGTGGTCAGACTGAATGGGTGGACAGACAAGCATTTAAAGGGACCCTGAGCAGGACCAAAAACAGCTGTAATTAACTTACCTGGGGCTTCCAGTTTTGCCCCTTGTAGTCCGTGATGTCCTTCAGTGTCCTCCAGGCTCCCTTCGTTCTTCCCCGGTGGCTCCGTTAGAGCAACAACTTCGGCTGAAGTCGCCGCTACTGTGCATGCACGGACCCTCTGCACGCCCGTCTCACTCGTGCGCCTCTCACCGTAAGTGTGCTGCGCACGTTCAACAAAGAATGACGGGCGTGTAAGTGAGACGGGCGCACGTGTGGAAGGGCGGCTGAGGTCAGCTGAAGGAGCCTGGAGGACACCAAAAGACGTCATGGACAACGAGGGGCTGGAGGAAGCCCCTTGTAAGTCCATTATACTTTTTTTTTTAGTCCTGCTCAGGGTCCCTTTAACCATGGTTGCTGTTCCACAACTTGGGTTTGTGAGTACCATCTTTATTGGTTTCATTTCTAAACATACTACACCATAATGGGCTCCTGGTAGAGATGGCCCGAACAGTTCGCCGGCGAGCAGTATTCTGCGAACATCAGCTCGCAGCGAACAGCAAACATTTGGCGTGTTCCATTCGCCCCCCTATACATCATCCTTGAGCTAAACTTTGATCCCTTACCTCACAGTCAGCAGGCACATGGCAGCCAATCAGCTAGCACCCCTTCCTGGACCCCCCCCCCCCCTATCAAAAGGCAGTTGCGGTGGCCATATTGGATTAATTCTCTGCTGGCTGCTGTGCCTACTGTTAGTGAAAGCAGGGTCAGACTTGCTGCAAATACGTAGGGAAAGCATTAGCTATGCCTGAGTCCTTGTTCCTCGCTAGCTGTGAAAACAAACAGCCCTTTTGAGGGCTAGCACATCAGTCTCCTGAGAGAAGAAAGAGGAGGAAAAGAAGGATTGTCATTTTCTCACTATTGCCAGCAGGTAAGCAGAAACTAACACTTCAAGGTAGAAGTTTTGGTTGAGAAGTGGAGGATACATAGGCCATGCATTGTCCTTATCATGTTTATTTGCCCTTCGGACAAAAGATGGAGGAAGAGGTGGAGGGGTTTTGGCCCAGGAGAACCATTTTTACTGATGGAGGTCACAGCAATAGGACACGGTTTTGCTGCATAGAAATCTATGCTTTCAGCTGTATATCACAGAACTCAATCTATCAAAGAAAGAAAAACATTCACTATGAAACAAAGGCTTTAGGGCTGGAACCCACAAGAGCGTTTTTTTGAGCATTTTGGCAGCGCTGCGATACGCTAGCGTTTTGCCAAAAAGCTCAGCTGATGTTAATGGATGGGGCAACTTCCACAGGAACGTTTGCGTTTCCCAGAAACGCAAACGCTGGACCTGCAGCATTTTGGGAGCGTTAGCGCTTCAATGTAAAGTATTTAAACGCTAGCAGAAACGCTCAGCAAAACCTAAACTGAGCGGTTTTGCTAGCGTTTTGCGGTTCAGCACACTGTAACAAAATTAAAAATAATTCACAGGACCAATCAGGATAAAAACGCAAAACGCTACACAACCGCTGAGGAAAAAAATACACTGTTGCAAAACGCGACCGAAAACTCGCATGAATCCGCTTGCAAAACGCTCAGGCAAAACGCTAGCGGTTGCGTTTTGTGTTTGCGGATTTCAGTGGGTTCCAGGCCTTAAAGAGACACTGAAGCAAAAAAAAAAAAATTATGATATAATGAATTGGTTGTGTAATACGGATAATTACTAGAATTTTAGTAGCAAATATTCTAATATTTTTATTTTCAGTCCTATAGTGTTTTTTTATAACATTGCATCATTCTCTAATATTTGCAGTTTGGACACTACTCAGCATTCTAAATGGGTTCAAAAGTTCACTAGCCTGCACTGTATAGTCTTCCCTGCAGAGGGAAAAAAGATGCATTGTCTTTTAAAGCTTATTATCTCAAGTGTCTGGCAGAGTTCTCTGCGAAAAAGTCGTGGAGCTCAATGGCTAATTTGCATAGATAACAACTGGAGTTTCTTAGCTCTTCCTTTACTGGAAACATTTAGACTTGTGTCTCTGCTGCTAATGTTTTTTTTTCTTAGCTGTACTACACATACAAATCATTATATCATATATTTTTTTCACTTCAGTGTCTCTTTAAGGTGCTTGTGCAGTGCCTTTCCTGATGGCAGCAAAGATATATCTTCTACCAATGAAGCTCCACAACCCAATGTAGAGAAGCATGAAGTAGTGGTATCACTACCACTGGTAGGACGGACCATTGGTAGGGGTTGCTTAACGGGAAAATCTAAATTTTCAGGGCTCATTTCCACTATCGCGAATTTGCATGCGTTTTTTTTGCATGCAAATTTGCATAGCAATACAAGTGAATGGGACTGTTTCCACTTGTCAGGATTCCTTTGCGTTTTTCTGTGCAGAAAAAATTTGCATGGCAGAGCCATCAGAATTTGATACCGCATACCGCTATGCGAATCGCATACAATGTATTTAATAGGAAATTCGCATGAGGTTTGGGCATGCGAATTTCATGCAAATTCGAATACGAATTCGCATAGAAACAATGGAAAAGCACACCAGCACTGCCATGGTTAAATTCGCATACATCGTCATCCATGCGAATTCGCATGCGAATTTCGCATCCACATGCAAATTTTTACCGCGGCGATTCGCACCGCACAAGTGGAAATGCAGCCTCACTGGCTGTAGTGGGCAGGCCTAGTCTAGCTCCGTAATGGTCAATGATTATACCAGCTTCATTGCATTATTTGCTCCCACATTGCTTCACAAAGTGGCAAAACCCCCTTATTCTTTACTTCTCATTCAGCCTCTTTGATGTTTTTATATCCAATTATGTTACAGTAACACAATTAATTAATTATGAGATGTTACATTTTATTTGTGGTTTTTTTTTTTCGTATTTACAAAATAGAGAGCATTCATTCATCTTTGTAGGTAGTGGTGCTGCTGCTGCCTGTATCATTCTCGCGTAGTAAAGCAACGTTGGAGGCTGGCACTTCCAAAAATAGAAAAAGCTCTTTTATTGAGACATTAAAATCAGTGGTAATACAGCGACAGCCCGCTGTTTCAGGTATCAGCCTTTCTTCAAGCTGTTTCAACCACAAGTGAGATAGCACACATATACAACATATATAGTGTCAACCCACCACATTATCCAATCAGTTTAAATTTCTCACAGTGTAATGATGTGGTGTTAGGTGCACACACTTCAGAGTTTTCTGATTATTAGTGATCCGCAGTATCACTAGTAATACAGATATATTTGATTATATGGTGATCTGCGGCATCACCAATAATACAAATATTTATGCGTACTAAAACACAAAGGTACAGATATAATAACTTGTGGAAAACCCACCACACTGACGTTAACTCAGAGGGATGGTAACCTCTGGAAGGAAGGGCAGTGTGTGCGATTCTGCGACTAGGAAAAGAACGCAGAATAGCGTTCCTCAGCAGTAATGGTATGCTGAGGAGTTACTGAGTTCCCCGCAAGAAGAACTCAGCAAAGTAAACCCTTTAGTGGAGAACCACTAAAGGGGGCGACGTCAACGGAAAATGGTTCGGTATCAGAACTAGCAAGGAAGTACCGAATCGACAGACAGAAATCAAGATCAGAGGTCAAGCCAAGGTCAGCAACGGGAAATCAGATGAGCAGAGGTACAGAATCGAGAAACACAAGGGAAGTCAGAAGCCAAGCCAATAGTCGGTAACGGTACGGGCTGGCGAAGTACAAAATCAGGAGACAAGAGAAAAAAGAGGTAACAGGCAAAAGATCATACACAATATACAATGCAATTAGTACTTTAGGCTATCAACAGAATCTGGCTAAGTGTGGATCCCCAGCTCCAGCTGGTTCTAGCACACTTTGGGATCTGACTAGGCTCTGAGTGCTAACGCACAAGTATTCGCTGACTGCAGACAACCTGCAACTGACAGAATGCCTGCTTTTATACTGTGCTGGACTCAAACAGCCCGCCCAGCCATTCAACCAATCACAACCTGGCTCAAGGACCTTGCAGCACAGCTCAAGGACCTTGCTGAGGTCAGCTGACCAGCTGGTCAGCTGACTCTCTTTCTAAGAGTATAAAAGGCTCTACTGCACACGCGCGCGGCCCCTACGGGGTCCAGACTGTCATGAGAGGTGTCTCGGCGAGCAGCATGCCATGAGGCCTGTGAAGGTGTTCCAGGAGTGCAGCCTCGACGTGGAGTACGCCGAGAGGTCTGCGACTGAACGGCGGATCGTGCTACCGCTGCGGACGCGGACGTTTCTCCACGTTCCGCATGCGACCATGCGGGCGGTTGCGCTGCTGATGCCGACGTTCAGCCTGCTGTTGCCTTATTACAGTACCCCCTCTTTCAGGCATGACCTCCGGGCATGCCTCACCCGGTTTCCCAGGATACAACTCATGAAATCTCCTCCTTTTCTCCTCAGCATGAAGATCTCGAAGGGGAACCCATGACCTCTCCTCTGGCCCGTACCCCTTCCAGTGCACCAGATACTGGAGTTTGTTGCGTAAAAAACGGGAATCTAAAATGTCCTGGACTTCATATTCCAATTCCCCATCCACTACCACAGGAGCAGGGGGAGTAGAATCTACCCTTACCGCAGGCTTCAATAAAGAAACATGATAAGTCCTGCCACATCTCATATTAGTTGGTAATTTTACCTTGTAAGTGACCTCATTGATCCTACTCTCTATAGGGAAAGGCCCGATAAAGCGAGGACCTAATTTTGCTGATGGTTGTCTGAGAGGAATGTGTCTAGTAGAGACCCAAACATAATCTCCTGGAATAAAGTTCCACTCGGTGGAACGTCTTCTATCAGCGAATTTCTTTTGAACAGAAAAAGCTTTGTCCAAATTATCTCTGACCTTCCCCCAGATCACTCTGAAAGTCCCCTGCCATTCCTGGAGAGCTGGAAGAGGTGACTCCTTGACTGGAAGTGACGTAAACTTGGGACACTTCCCATTGACAATCTGAAAGGGAGAATAACCAGAGGATGCGTTTTTCAGGTTATTGTGAGCAAATTCAGCAAATGGGAGGAATCTTGTCCAGAGATGTTGTGCATCTGCTATGTAACATCTAAGAAACTGCTCCATGGACTGATTGATCCTCTCCGTCTGTCCATTAGTCTGGGGATGATAACCTGAAGAAAATGATAAAGAAATCCCCAGATCCTTACAAAAGGCCCTCCAGAACTTTGACACAAATTGTACCCCCCTATCAGAAACAATATCCACCGGAATTCCATGTAATTTAAAGATGTTATTAATAAACAAATCTGCCAATTTTTGGGCAGATGGAAACCCAGACAGAGCAACGAAATGTGCCATTTTACTAAATCTGTCCGTAACAACCCAGATGACAGTGTTACCTTCAGATTCAGGCAGCTTACCCACAAAATCCATGGAAATGTGGGACCATGGAACCTGTGGAGAAGGCAGGGGCTGAAGAGAGCCTGCTGGAGCTTTTCTGGAGGACTTACTCCTGGCACAGACAGAGCAGGACTTAACAAATTCCTCACAATCAGACATGTAAGAAGGCCACCAGACTGCCCTATTCAAGAGTTCCTGGGTTCTGGCAATACCTGGATGTCCCACATTCTTATGTTCATGAAACATCTGGAGCACCCGTTCCCGAAAACGAATAGGGACGTACAGAAGTCCCTCAGGTTTTCCATTGGGAACATTGGACTGGCATGCAATAAGCGATTTTGACAAGTCTTCAGAGATCTCAGTGGCTGCCAAAAAATATTTCTCAGGTAGAATATTGACAGGAGTGGCTGGTGGGGCAGATTCAGACTCAAAACACCTGGATAAGGCGTCAGCCTTAACATTCTTATCCCCGGGCTTATAGGTTATGATAAAATCAAACCGGGAAAAAAAAAGTGCCCATCTCGCCTGTCTGGGTGTTAACCTCTTGGCCTTCTCAATGTATTCGAGGTTCTTATGGTCAGTATAAACAGTAAAGGGAAATTCTGCCCCCTCTAACCAATGACGCCACTCCTCTAGAGCTAGCTTAACAGCCAACAATTCCCGGTTCCCCACATCATAATTCCTCTCTGCCGGTGCAAACTTTCTTGAAAAAAATGCACAAGGATGAACCTTATTATCGGGTCCAAAAGCTTGCGAGAGGACTGCCCCAACCCCAACCTCCGATGCATCTACCTCTACTATGAAGGGGCGGGTGACGTCAACATGACGCAATATGGGGGCGGAGCAAAAAGATCTTTTTAATGATTGAAAGGCCTCAATGGCTTCTGGTGACCAGTTAGTCGCATCAGCGCCTTTCTTGGTCAACTGGGTCATGGGGGCAACAACAGAAGAGTACCCCCTAATAAACCGCCTATAATAGTTAGCAAAGCCTAGAAATCTCTGCAGGGCTTTGAGGCCTGAAGGCTGCGGCCAATCCAAAACTGCTGAGACTTTGCTTGGATCCATTGCCAGTCCAGAGGTGGATATAATATACCCTAAAAATGCCACCTCTTTCACCTCGAAGAGGCATTTCTCCAGTTTAGCATATAACTGGTTCTCCCTGAGCTTCTGTAACACAAATCTTACATGCTGCCTGTGTTCCTGTAAATTTTTTGAAAAAATTAAAATATCATCAAGATAGACCACTGTGAACCTGCCAGACACATCTCTGAAAATATCGTTTACAAACTCCTGAAACACAGCTGGGGCATTGCACAATCCAAAGGGCATAACTAAATACTCATAGTGACCGTCAGGAGTGTTAAATGCGGTCTTCCACTCGTCGCCCTCTCTAATCCGAATAAGATTATATGCCCCCCTCAAGTCTAACTTTGAAAAAACACAGGCCTCAGTAATCTGAGTAAACAGATCATCAATGAGTGGAAGAGGGTATCGATTTTTGATGGTGATTTTGTTTAGCTGCCTGTAGTCTATGCAGGGGCGAAGACCACCATCCTTCTTTTTAACAAAAAAGAAACCTGCCCCCGCAGGAGACTTGGAGGCACGGATAAATCCCTTCTCCAAGTTCTCCTTGATGTAATCTTTCATTGCCACCTTTTCAGGGCCGGAAAGGTTGTACAAACGACCCCTAGGAGGCAGTGTACCCGGTCTCAATTCAACGGGGCAGTCATAGGGTCTATGTGGAGGCAACCTGTCAGCAGATCGAGGACAAAATACATCGGAAAAATCAGTGTACTGAGGTGGGACCCCGTGGACCTGGACCTCTGAAGCACACACAGAGATAGATTTAAGACAATTTTCCTGACAATAGGAGGACCAGGCAGATAATTGGCCCTCTTTCCAGTCTATTTGGGGGGAATGCTTCTTCAACCATGGTAGCCCCAATATGACAGATGAGGTGGCCATCTTTAAAACATAGAACTGGATGACCTCAGTGTGCAATACTCCAACCTGAAGTGTGAGCGGCGGAGTTTGACAAAGAGGTGTCGTGTTCTGTAAAGGAGAGTCATCGATTGCTGTAACATAGATGTGTCTTTGTATGGGAAGAATGGGAATGTTAAAATTCAAAGCAAGGTCTCTGTCAATGAAGTTGGCAGCTGACCCAGAGTCCACAAATGCAGAGGTTAGGAAGTCACCGCTCTCCCAATGAAGAGAGCAAGGCAGCAAGATTTTATTCTGACATGGAGGTAGAACTGGCTCGCTTAGGGTGGTACCTCCAACCATCCCTAAGCGGACGAGTTTTCCGCCTTCTTACTGCAGTTCTGCACTCGATGACCCTTTTCCCCACAATATAGACACAGACCCTCCTTCCTTCTCCTAGCTTTCTCAGCCACTGAGAGTCGTCCATGCCCCAACTGCATTGGCTCCTCCTCTGGAACCTCAGGGGAACCAACAGTAGAGGGCGCTCTAACTAGCACAGATGACCTGCCCTTTTTATGATAGCGGATGCTTCTATCGATTTTAACCGATAAGGCAATAGCTGCATCTACATCTTTGGGCTCAGGGTGGCCTATCATGACGTCAATAATGGACTCAGAGAGACCGGTCATGTATGTGTCTAGAAGAGTGAACTGATCCCACCTCACTGAGACCGCCCACCTTCTAAACTCGGCAGCGTACTCCTCAACCATACGATTGCCTTGCTTTAGGCATCGGAGTTTACGCTCGGCAGTACCGGCTAAATCAGGATCCTCATATATGATGGCCATGCTCTTGAAAAACTCGGACACTGAAGATAAGGCAGAGTGACCCTCAGGTAAGCTGAAAGCCCATGTCTGAGAATCCCCTTGTAACAAAGTTTTAATTAAAGTTACTCTCTGTACCTCAGAACCAGATGACATGGGCCTCATCTGAAAATAGGCTAGACAGCGATTTTTGAAATTACTGAAGTCGGACCGAGAACCAGAAAATCTTTCAGGAAGAGCCATCTTAGGCTCGCTACTGGCTGGGGAGGGTAGAACATTAAGTGGTGCCGGCAGTTTCTGAAAGGCCTCAGTCAGCTGATTGATCTGGACCTGCTGAGCAGCAACGGTGTTTCTAAGCTCATCGACTGCTGTAGTTAAAGTCTGCAACTGCTCGGCAACTCCCTCCCTCCATGTTACTTTTACTGGTCTGCAGTACTGTAATGATGTGGTGTTAGGTGCACACACTTCAGAGTTTTCTGATTATTAGTGATCCGCAGTATCACTAGTAATACAGATATATTTGATTATATGGTGATCTGCGGCATCACCAATAATACAAATATTTATGCGTACTCTGGAAAACACAAAGGTACAGATATAATAACTTGTGGAAAACCCACCACACTGACGTTAACTCAGAGGGATGGTAACCTCTGGAAGGAAGGGCAGTGTGTGCGATTCTGCGACTAGGAAAAGAACGCAGAATAGTGTTCCTCAGCAGTAATGGTATGCTGAGGAGTTACTGAGTTCCCCGCAAGAAGAACTCAGCAAAGTAAACCCTTTAGTGGAGAACCACTAAAGGGGGCGACGTCAACGGAAAATGGTTCGGTATCAGAACTAGCAAGGAAGTACCGAATCGACAGACAGAAATCAAGATCAGAGGTCAAGCCAAGGTCAGCAACGGGAAATCAGATGAGCAGAGGTACAGAATCGAGAAACACAAGGGAAGTCAGAAGCCAAGCCAATAGTCGGTAACGGTACGGGCTTAGCAAAGTACAAAATCAGGAGACAAGAGAATAAAGAGGTAACAGGCAAAAGATCATACACAATATACAATGCAATTAGTACTTTAGGCTATCAACAGAATCTGGCTAAGTGTGGATCCCCAGCTCCAGCTGGTTCTAGCACACTTTGGGATCTGACTAGGGTCTGAGTGCTAACACACAAGTATTCGCTGACTGCAGACAACTTGCAACAGACAGAATGCCTGCTTTTATACTGTGCTGGACTCAAACAGCCCGCCCAGCCATTCAACCAATCACAACCTGGCTCAAGGACCTTGCAGCACAGCTCAAGGACCTTGCTGAGGTCAGCTGACCAGCTGGTCAGCTGACTCTCTTTCTAAGAGTATAAAAGGCTCTACTGCACACGTGCGCGGCCCCTACGGGGTCCAGACTGTCATGAGAGGTGTCTCGGCGAGCAGCATGCCATGAGGCCTGTGAAGGTGTTCCAGGAGTGCAGCCTCGACGTGGAGTACGCCGAGAGGTTTGCGACTGAACGGCGGATCGTGCTACTGCTGCGAACGCGGACGTTTCTCCACGTTCCGCATGCGACCATGCGGGCGGTTGCGCTGCTGATGCGGACGCGGACGTTTGTCCGCGTTCAGCCCGCTGTTGCCTTATTACACACAGCCAATCACATTACCTGTACTCTCCGGAGGACCTGAGAGGAGACTTCATCCCTAATATGCAAAGCATCCTGCAAACATAGTATAGCGGAACGTAACGGCGCACCACGCCGACAAGGAAACGCCTCCGCATTCCCATTTGATGCAGCCAGATCAGATGACGCCATGCCTGCCAGCGTCACCACGCACACGCTGTCAGTGACA
Source organism: Hyperolius riggenbachi (assembly GCF_040937935.1). Lineage (NCBI taxonomy): Eukaryota > Metazoa > Chordata > Amphibia > Anura > Hyperoliidae > Hyperolius > Hyperolius riggenbachi. Next base: position 293,607,649 of record NC_090646.1, on the reverse strand, counting down.
CTCGTATAGCTATACGCATGCTCAGTGCGCATAAAGCGACCCAAATGACGACCTGAAAAGCGCCGCCCTACAGGGCGTGCGCCAGATGATGTCATATGTAAACAAACTCGCCGCTACCTATCACGGCAACATAGAGCATCCCTAGCAGCGCGTCCTCAGCAACGCGGGCATGTCTAAAAGTAACACATGAGACACTTACCCAATCCGCTGCATCAAATCAAATATCAGGGGTACCTCCACCCAGATTCCTCCAGCACAAACAATATGAGAGCTCTGTAATAAAGAGCAACATAAAAACATCAAAACATGCAGAGTATCAAGGCAATATAGATTATATACAAAACCCCAGATCATATTCTTTATTAAGCCCACCCTCCCCAAGCACACCCAACCTCTTGATCCACCCCGCCTCCCTCTTAAGCAATTCCTTAAGCCTACTATGTTTTCCCCTCCAAGACATAGGTACCCCATCTATAATTTGTACTTTTAACTGCGAAACACTATGATGCATAGTAGTAAAGTGAGCTGAGACTGCCTGTTTCATGTCACCATTCCTAATCGCACTTTTATGGGAACAGATCCTGTCCCTAATTTTTTGGGTGGTCATGCCTATATATCCCAAGCCACATGGACATTTCAAATAGTAGACCACATAGCTCGAGTCGCAGGTATATAGATCTCTAATTTTAAATTTAGTACCCTTAGAGGGATGTGTAAACTCAGAACCTTTGGTTATGTGTCCACAAAGGTGACACCCCAAACAGGGAAAAGTCCCTGTCCTCCTACCTGACTCACTAGACTCTAGTGTGTGATAAAATACCTTATCTCTAATTGTAGGGGCCTTTTTGAAGGAGAGTAGAGGGGGATATCTAAATTCCGGAATATTGGGAAAACCCCGACTCAAAAGATGCCAATGTCGTCTGATGCTCTTCCCTATCTCACCACTACAAGTATTGAAAGTAGATATAAAGGGGAGTCGAAATTGTTTATTAGATTTCTTCTTTGGACGTGGTCTTGGCTGCATTACCTGTAGAGGATAGCCTCTCTGTCTAAACTTGTCTTTCATAACCTCTTGTCGTTCCTGTAAACGGTCAGGGGTAGAGACAATTCTCTCCAATCTGGCAAATTGTCCCCTGGGAATAGCATCCTTCACATGGGATGGATGGAAACTATCATAGTGTAACAAGGAATTACGGTCTGTATCCTTAATATATAGATCAGAAGTAAGAGAACGTCCCTCTCTGATGACAGTCGTATCCAAAAATGTCACTCGTTCTGTGCTAGTATGGCATGTAAGTTTAATCTCGCTGCAGCATTGAGACAGGTCCACCAAAAAGGAGTTCAGGGTCGAATGTGGCCCCACCCATACACAGAAAATATCGTCAATATATCTAAGCCAACACCTGGCGTGCTGTTGAAAGAGGTGATTAGAGTAGACAAAAGCCTCCTCGTACAGACCCATGTAGAGGTTTGCATAGGATGGGGCCACATTCGACCCCATCGCCGTGCCCCGTAGCTGCAGAAAGAATTCGTTCTGAAAGGAAAAGTAGTTACAACGTAATACCACATTAAGCAATTCAATGGCAAATACTCTTTGTTGTTTAGACAGATCTGATCTTGTCATCAGGAACCAATCAATGGCCTCTACACCTCCATCATGTGGGATGGAGGTGTAGAGGCTCTCCACATCCAGTGTAACCAAGAATACCTCATCCCCTTCCAAATCCAAATCTCGAATTTGGAATCTTATTCTAGTGTCACTACCATAGGTTGTAACACTAGAATCTTATGTGAGGGACACCAACATGTTCCTACAGAGGATTGGAGATTTGGATACCTGCGACTCGAGCTATGTGGTCTACTATTTGAAATGTCCATGTGGCTTGGGATATATAGGCATGACCACCCAAAAAATTAGGGACAGGATCTGTTCCCATAAAAGTGCGATTAGGAATGGTGACATGAAACAGGCAGTCTCAGCTCACTTTACTACTATGCATCATAGTGTTTCGCAGTTAAAAGTACAAATTATAGATGGGGTACCTATGTCTTGGAGGGGAAAACATAGTAGGCTTAAGGAATTGCTTAAGAGGGAGGCGGGGTGGATCAAGAGGTTGGGTGTGCTTGGAGAGGGTGGGCTTAATAAAGAATATGATCTGGGGTTTTGTATATAATCTATATTGCCTTGATACTCTGCATGTTTTGATGTTTTTATGTTGCTCTTTATTACAGAGCTCTCATATTGTTTGTGCTGGAGGAATCTGGGTGGAGGTACCCCTGATACTTGATTTGATGCAGCGGATTGGGTAAGTGTCTCATGTGTTACTTTTAGACATGCCCGCGTTGCTGAGGACGCGCTGCTAGGGATGCTCTATGTTGCCGTGATAGGTAGCGGCGAGTTTGTTTACATATGACGTCATCTGGCGCACGCCCTGTAGGGCGGCGCTTTTCAGGTCGTCATTTGGGTCGCTTTATGCGCACTGAGCATGCGTATAGCTATACGAGTGTCACTGACAGCGTGTGCGTGGTGACGCTGGCAGGCATGGCGTCATCTGATCTGGCTGCATCAAATGGGAATGCGGAGGCGTTTCCTTGTCGGCGTGGTGCGCCGTTACGTTCCGCTATACTATGTTTGCAGGATGCTTTGCATATTAGGGATGAAGTCTCCTCTCAGGTCCTCCGGAGAGTACAGGTAATGTGATTGGCTGTGAGAAATTTAAACTGATTGGATAATGTGGTGGGTTGACACTATATATGTTGTATATGTGTGCTATCTCACTTGTGGTTGAAACAGCTTGAAGAAAGGCTGATACCTGAAACAGCGGGCTGTCGCTGTATTACCACTGATTTTAATGTCTCAATAAAAGAGCTTTTTCTATTTTTGGAAGTGCCAGCCTCCAACGTTGCTTTACTACATGGTCTGGATTCAAAGGTGTGAGGATCCTTTGAGGCTTGGGCACCCTTATCCCTGTTTTTGCGAGTGCCACTCTTTTTACCATTGTTTCTGTATCATTCTCACTTCAGCTTATCTCTAATAATTTAGATCAATTAATCAATGGTGCTGGGCTGACCAGGAATCTCAGTGCCAGCCTAACCAAGTGTTGGTGTAGCCTTCTTATCTTTTGTGCCCACATCCCTCTTCTATTCCTCCTCTACACTCCTCCCCTTTTCACCAAAAGGAAAAAAAAAGATCCCTCAGAAGTGGTTCTGCATCTTCTCTTTGGCCTAGCTATTTCTTCAAGAAAACCCCCTCTTGCCTAGCCTTTCAGGATTGTTGGTGATGCTGTCCAAATATTCTAACACAAGCATTTTAATAGGTGTGCCTATTTATGCCTAAGGGCTGACGATCAAATGCATGTAAATGGTGTACAATTTGCTACTTTTTAGCCAACCTACCCTGAGGGCTGAAGTTCTAAATATTTCTTATAGTGTCAAATGAATTTCATTTCTGCTGCCAGCTCATTATCTTTCTTATACCTACTAAGAGTGTGACATTTGTGCCCACTGTAGAAATAAGGGTTTTTTTTTGGGGGGGGGGGGGGGGGGGGGGGAGGCAGACCAATAAGGCTTATTATATGAAAGAAAAGCCTTTTAGTTTGACTGATTGCATTTTTTTGGGGGGGGAGGGGCACTGCTGATTAAAAGCGTGACACTGTACAGAGTAAATTATGTTATTGAAAATCCCAGAAATTATCCGTAGTGTTTGGGATCGCCTCTGCATCCTCAGGGGCCAGCAGCCAGCGAGTACGCTAACATTCTCAGAAAATCAGAGTGTAAGAATTTTAAATTACACAGCAAGCAACTACAAGATAATAACAATGACAATTTGGCTTCTTCTTATACTGCTTTGTCTATTTTTGGCTGGCTTGAAGTGAGATAAGCTTTGGCAGCTGCCAAAGGAATGATAAAAACAGACTTTTTCCCCTCTTGCCTAAAGAAAACAGTGTTCATTGGGGACTTGTGTGATGGGAGGTGAATTAGGGTTACAAGCCCTGGATTTTGTTAAATGTTTTGGGAGAGGAAGAAAAGAATTTGTACAAAAATGTATTTAGTCCTCTGTCCAGGGATTTCTTGTGGATTGATACAATGTTTTGACTGCCATTAACATCACCAAACTATTATCCATTCAAAGAATATTTATAAAGTCATCTTCCTTTTTACAGCTATAAAAGGCCTGTAATGCCTGTAATCCAGCATTTCTAATAAAGATTAATGAAGATCATTATCATCACTGAATGAAATAGTGCGTTTTATTTAAATACCAGGTATTTCTTTTCAAAAACATTCTTTGCACTTGCTCTCTGTTGAACAGAATTTTTCAATTGCTTGTTAGTAAGAAAAGCAGAAGCTGAGCACAATCTGACCTGGAGTGAGTACTGTGGTTATCTTCAGTGTTTAATGTTTTGTATCAAATATATGGATGATTTTTATTGGACTCGTGTCATTAAACGTTAAGTTTGAGCCCAGCTTTTGTTTTTCTTTTCCACAAGTACGATTTACTGGCTCAGAAACACTACTGGTTTACTGGCTCAGAAGCACTACTAGTTTACTGGCTCAGAAGCACTGAGTGGTTGTGACGGAATTCACCCCACATGCTGTTTTGGGTAAACGCCCGTACTCACCTCATGATTTTTCTGACGATTTTCCCGACTGTTGATTTTTTTTTAACCGACGAGCAGTCATTTTATGCGATCTTGTGACAATGGTATTGGCACGCGATCACGTGAACGTTGTTAAGCATTGTGCGGTGATAACGACCATCACAGCAGATCAGATCTTTAATATCCCTGACAACACCCGTGTAAAGTACCATGATCATGTGAAGTCTCGTTCACACCCGTCATGTGCCGTCGCGTGACTTCGCACATACCCGCCTGCAGGAAGATGGAGCGGGGATCGCTTGTCATCAGGGAGATGTCGCTGGATCCATCTACCTTCATTGTGAGGTGAGTATTCAGCTTTAGATAGCGAGTAATCACAGTCATTTCCATACAGCCATTCTAAACTGCTCGAGTTAAGCCTGGTAAATATTTAAGACTTTTGTCATCCAAAACAATTAGTAAAGGTAATTTCGGTTGGCAGTTTTTGAGAGATCACACTGCTGTTTAGCAGCTGGCCAAGAAATGTGTACTGTGCTGTGGAGGTGTTGAACACATATAAAAGATTTATACATACCTGGGGCTTCTTCCAGCCCCCTCTGCATTACTCTCCCATGACGTCTGTCCCGGTGGAAGCCCTGTAAGTTTTACAAGTCTGGGTCAGCCAGCGAAAGCGCAGTGCGGCTACAGGCACAGAGCGCTCCCAGCTACGAGAGTGTGGAGGTGGCACATGCGGCTAGGCCGTACATGTTCAGTGCGCCCCGACTCGACAAACTTACGGGGTTTCTACCGGGACCAGGAGAAGGCGGAGGAAGACGTCATGGGAGAGATAGAGATGGCCCGAACGGTTCCCTGGCGAATGGTTCCAGGCGAACTTTGGGTGGTTCGCGATCACATGCGAACGCAAACTTTCCGGGAAGTTCGGTTCGCCCCCATAGTGCAACATTAGGGTCAACTTCGACCCTCTACATCACAGTCAGCAGGCCCATTTTAGCCAATCAGGCTACACTATCTCCTGGAGCCACCCCACCCCTTATATAAGGCAGGCAGCGCCGGCCATTACAGTCGTTCGTGTCCCTGCAATAATTAGTGAAGGGAAAGCTGCTGGCAGACTCTCATAGGGAAAGTTTAGTTAGGCTCTTGTAAGCTTGTTAGCTTGCTCCTGGTTGATTCTTATTGCTAAGATAGCACCCCACAACAGCTCTTTTGAGAGCTAATCTTGTTCTTGTGTTTTTTTTTTCCACCTCCTCCCTCCTCCTCCTCCCTTGTTTTCCAGGGATTTTGTCTTCCAGGGATTTGTAGGATGTCAAAAGCCGTCTCACATACATTGGCCAGGAATCGAACCCAGGTCAGCTGCTTGGAAGGCAGCTATGCTCACCACTATACCACCAACACTACATGCTGAAACTTCTTGGAGCAGACTTACTTCCTCCCTCCAAAAGACACATATACATCCCCATAAAATAATTCAACAGCAACTGCATGCTGTTGAACAATCAGTTAGCACATTCAGCTGTTAACCGAAAGGTTGGTGGTTCAAGCCCACCCAGGGACAGCCTTGCCTTTTGCATTCAACAGTTGTCCAAAGAGAACCCCAGATAGCCATGTAGAATCATCTCTTTCTCTATCTGGGCTTGAACCAGCAACCTTTCGGTTAACAGCCGAACACGCTAACTGATTGCACCACAAAGACTGTGCACACAGTTGTTGCTAAACAATTTTATGTGGATGCATGTGTGTCTTGTGGAGGGAGGAAAAAAGTCTGCTCCAAGAAGTTTAACGCCACTTTAAACAAAACCTGTATATATCAAATTTCTACATATATTTCTATGACCCTTTCATGATGACAGGCCAGAAAGAAGTAGGCAAAGGAGTGCCCATTTTTCCGTACGGCTAAGCGGTCTCACTCACTTTTTCCTACAACGAAGCATCTGCTGTACAGCAGCAGAGTGGCGCAGCGGAAGCATGCTGAGCCAATAATCCAGAGGTCGATGGATCGAAACCATCCTCTGCTAGGTGTACTTTGGTTTTTACACCTTGCTTTACCATATGGGCCAATCGGTGGCCATAGCCCCGTAAGAGAAAGTGTCCTTAGGGCCTTGCTGTAACATAGATAGTAGTGTAACTATTTCAACTAATGTACCCTTCGTAAACTTGAAGGTTATATACAAACGTAAACAGAGTGGTGCAGCGGAAGCGTGCTGGGCCCATAACCCAGAGGTTGATGGATCGAAACCATCCTCTGCTAGGCATGATTTCATTTTTGAACCTCGCTTTATCGCATGGGCAAAACGGTTTACATAGCCCTGTAAGAGAAAGTGTAATAAGGTCCCCGCCGTAACATAGATATTAGGGTAGCTAAGACTACTCCTGGGCCTTTCTTGTAGTTGAAGAGATGAGTGAACTGTGACACCACACCCATATTGGAGAATTGGATTTGGTAAAGTCTTAAGCCAATGTGTTGTAAGACACAAGTAAGCTTTAGTTTAGCAGGAATGGTTGCATGGCCACCTAGCTTTTCATCCTTCCCACCCTTGCCCTGGAATCTTCCAGACTACAAATTGCTGTCCTTTGCTGTGTGTGTTACACCAGCATCATCCAGGGGGGCACATGATCTTTCTGAAGTCTTGAATTGAAGCCTGTAAGCAGTATCACCATGTGTCCCACTGCTTTCATCTAGCAAATTAGGCAAATAAGCAAGCTCATTTTTTTCTTGGGTATATCACAATGGTACATTCTAGGCTGGCTTCAGCATGTAGTGTTGGTGGTACAGTGCTGAGCATAGCTGCCTTCCAAGCAGTTGACCTGGGTTTGATTCCTGGCCAATGTATGTGAGGTTGCTTTTGACATCCTACATATCCCTAAGCAAGCTCATTTTTTATCTTGGGTATATCACAATGGTACATGCTAGGCTGGCTTCAGCATGTAGTGTTGGTGGTATAGTGGTGAGCATAGCTGCCTTCAAAGCAGTTGAACTGGGTTCGATTCCTGGCCAATGTATGTGAGGTTGCTTTTGACATCCTGCAAATCCCTAAGCAAGCTCATTTTTCTCTTGGGTATTTCACAATGGTACATGTTAGGCTGGCTTCAGCATGTAGTGTTGGTGGTATAGTGGTGAGCATAGCTGCCTTCCAAGCGGTTGACCTGGGTTCGATTCCTGGCCAATGTATGTGAGGTTGCTTTTGACATCCTACATATCTCTAAGCAAGCTCATTTTTCTCTTGAGTATATCACAATGGTACATGCTAGGCTGGCTTCAGCATGTAGTGTTGGTGGTATAGTGGTGAGCATAGCTGCCTTCCAAGCAGTTGACCTGGGTTCGATTCCTAGCCAATGTATGTGAGGTTGCTTTTGACAACCTACAAATCCCTAAGCAAGCTAATTTTTCTCTTGGGTATATCACAATGGTACATGCTAGGCTGGCTTCGGCATGTAGTGTTGGTGGTATAGTGGTGAGCATAGCTGCCTTCCAAGCAGTTGACCTGGGTTTGATTCCTGGCCAATGTATGTAAGCTGGCTTTTGACATCCTACAAATCCCTGGAAGACAAGACAAGAGGAGGAGGGGAGGAAGGATTACACCCCCTGATTGATGTATACACATGCAGGATGTTTGAAAGCACTTTAGCCCTGCAATTTAGCATTCAATGTGATTTCTGCCCTTAAAACCCTGCTTTGCGTCAAATCTAGATTTTTTTTTCCGGGACTTTTGACGTCTATCCCACTCAACCATGTCTCCCTCCAGGTATTAGACGCCTTGAAACCTCTTTTTCATCATTTTTGTGGCCAGCATAAATGTTTCTAGTTAGTTCGCATCCCCATTGAAGTCTATTGCGGTTTGCGAAAGTTCTCTCGAACTGAACCTTTTGTGGAAGTTCGCGAACCTAAAATCGGAGGTTCGGGCCATCTCTAGGGAGAGATTGATGCGGAGGGAGCTGGAGGAATGTATAAATCTTTTATGTGTGTTTGTCTCTGGTTTACATTAAGTTACAACATATCTTTAGAACTGCCAGTGCTTCGATGGTGTCTGTTTCCTGGTTAAGGAGACCTCACTTTCCATTGTGGTGAAATACTGGATCTGATCTAAACAGGTGACGAGAAATGTCACCATTAACGGCTCAGCAACAATCCGCCCTAATCCTTTCTAAATCTATAAAAAGCTAAAAAATAACCAACCTGTTAAGGTAACCAACATTCTGCTGGCCTATACAGATCAGTGCAGCTTCATCACACTGAGGAGTGGGTGGAAAGGTTGTCCTGCAGCTTTACAATGTGGCTAATTTCTAGTGCTCCCGATTCAGTAAAGGCCAGTAAAAATAATATACTTTGTATACTGTATGAGGAAAAATCACAACAGCTATATGGTTACAATATTTTGAGAGGATTTGAATCACATAGTGTATCCAACCATTTTAGGCAGTTTCATAACCGTGATCCATCATTATTGAAATTTATGGGAATAGAGAAATGGACCCCCAAGTGGAGGGGTTCAAGTAAGCAGAGGGACATATCGAGGGCTGAAGGTAGATGGATTCATAGTCTGAGGTCTTTTTTACCCACTGGATTAAATATTGAATTTGATTTAAATTGTTTTATTGCCAATGATTAAGCTTGAGTAGTTTGGGATTTGACCACAAGATGTCACTATGTAGTGATGTCTGATGCATCATATGGGGAATTAGTGATAAGGAGTTTAATGTAACATATGTGAGAATTTATAACTATATGTATAGGAGTGATTAAATGTCAAGGACAGGTAGTGGTGGTGGGAGGACATAGGTAATATGGTGACAATTGAGTAAGGGGGATCATGTGGACTGTTGTATTTATTGTAAGGCGAGTGATACTGGCAAGATCGAGAGGAGTGTTGACGCGGTGGGCGGGGACGAGTTGCATTATAACTGTGGCTGGCGTAATGGCAACGCTAGCCCCTGATGAGTCCGAGTGACGAAACGCGTAGGGCGGAGCCAGTACGCCTGACGCAGGTCACGTGTTAGTTGCGCGGAAGTCCGGAAAGGTTTGGCAGCCGACAGAGCGGGACGCTGCGAACGGCCATTGGAACCTGAGCAGCGCGAGAACCTAATGGACTTGCCGATATGACACGCTAACTACCCGACTGGGATCTTGTAAGTGGCAGTAGTGCGCGAGAGGTGCAGTTTGTTGAAATTTTGCACAGATGTACTGCGCGATGAGATTTTATGTTATGTTTTATTAAAGGCCAATTTTATACTGAAAGTGGATGTGATCACTGAAGTCCTTGAGTGATACATATATGAATATGCGAGATTACCACCTGTGATTTGGTGGACTGCATCTGGTGAGCCTTTTGTGAAATCTCAGGTGGTGGGCACTGTGTGCGAGCACTCCTATCACTAGCACGTGGATTGTAGAGTGTTTGTGTTCTGATGGTAAAACAGTATTACGCTATGTGAAGTGTTTCATATAGGTTTGGTTGTGGATAAGAGCGCAGCGGAGTGCAAGGCACCATAAGAACTATATGGTTACTGCTTGTGTTCTTTTTGGAGTATTGTCCATCAGGGAAACATTTTTGAAATGCACATATACAGTTAAAGTTCTACTCTTCCATCTAGGTGAAGCTCAGTTACTCTGTTAAATCCCAGCTGGTGACACACATCTGCACTAACACCCCTGTAAGGTGTAAGCAAAGCTATGCTTTTACAAGTAAGACATTGTACAGAATATACATATGTGCAGATCCAGTCACTTGTCATAGTTCAGGAGCTTCATTCTGCATGGATCTTGGCAGGAATACACATCCAAACAGCATTGTGCTTGTTTTTGCTAAGCCTAATTACAAATACAGTTCTATTCCTAGAAGAATGTGCATGCACGGACTCATGTCCCTGCTTTTTTCCGATATTCATAAGCTAGTACAAGAAACGTATTTGTGCGTTAAAGATACCTTTAACACATTTAACCTTTTTAACACATTAACACCCAAAGAGAGCACAGTGCATACCACATTTGTTTTCTATGAAATATCAATTGCAGCTGCAGGTTCTTTCCACAGTAAAGCATGGTCCATTAGCGTTAAATGAAATTACTCCAGCTGTTCTCGTGACAGGGCCATAATTTGATTTCCCTGCTGAACTGACCTTGAGTGCCCCGGAAATGCAGTCAGCGTGTGGTAAAAAATGTAGTAACGTAATCCTTGTCCTTCTGGTACAGGTTTTTATTGTGTTTCACATTATTAAGGACAAAAACTTTTATTTGGCAAGACCCTGAGACTTAAGTATGAATTTTATCAATTTTTTTTTACAAATTTTCTTTTCTAACACTCACATTGTTTTGATTACATAGTTCGGATGAAATGCATCTATCCATCAGGTTAAACCAGGAGAAAATAAATAAGGTAGATTTCTCTGCTGCACCCTCACATATCCCGGTTGATCCAGAGGAAGGCAAATAAACTTTTAGGCTACATTCACAGTGCTGCATTGCATCATAACAGAGCTTTTATATCAGCTAAGTAATATCAAAGTGCCTATATAACATGGTTTAATTGATGTACACTATAATTTTGCCTTAAAGTATACCTGAGACGAGAAGCGTCTCAAGTACCATACTTACCTGGGGCTTCCTTAAAGAGACACTGACGCGAAAAAAAATATGATATAGTGAATTGGTTGTGTACTATAAATAATTACTAGAAGATTAGCAGCAAAGAAAATATTCTCATACTTTTATTTTCAGGTATATAGTGTTTTTTCTAACATTGCATCATTCTATAATATGTGCACATTACACAACACTCAGCATTCAAAATGAGTCTTTCAGAGCAATCTGTGAAGTAATGACCTCTCCTCTAGCAGAGGAAAAGTAAATAGTCCAGGAACAGTTGAGATAATAAAAGTCAGATAACAGCCGTCTCCACGACTAACTTAGTCGGAGAACTTAATGGCTTGTTTGCATAGAGATAACAACTGGAGTTTCTCAACTCTTCCTGTACTGGAAACAATTACACTGATGTATCTGATCTTAATGTTTTATTTCTTAGCTGTGCTACACATACAAATCATAATATCATCATTTTTTTTTCGCTTCAGTGTCTCTTTAAGGTCCCATTAGGGCCGCTCGTCCCTCGCCGTATCCACCGGTGGCTCTGGTCCCCAGCAATTCACTCCCAAAGCCTGGCCGAGTCACGCTTGCGCAGCCCGGCCAGGCGCACTCCACCATCGCGCTCCTTAGGAGCCCTCCGCACCTGCTCAGTAGTACTGCACAGGCGCAGAATGCTCCAAAGGATTTTTCCTTTTAAACAATACCAGTTGCCTGGCAGTCCTGTTGATCTATTTGGCTGCAGTAGTGGATGAACCACAGACCGGAAACAAGCATGCAGCTAATCCAGTGTGACTTCAGTCAGAGCATCTGATCTACATGCTTGTTCAGGGGCTGTGGCTGAAAGTATTAGAGACACAGGATCAGCAGGAGAGTCAGGCAACTGGTATTATTTTAAAAGGAAAAATCTATATCCTTCTTAGTTTAGGTTCAAGCCCAAGGTAAGTATGGAACCTGATGCACTTCTCATCTTAGGTTCATTTTAATAAAACCTTGAGAGGTAGGTGTTATTACAAAATGATGTGGCCTTTCAATTGTGTAGACCTCACATGTGTATAAGAGGTATTTTTTTAATATAACGTATATATGTTATTATTATTTATTGTATTTATAAAGCGCCAACTTATTACGCAGCGCTGTACAATACATACAGTATATACAATGATACAAGGATGACAGACGTAACAAAGTTATACAACATAGGACAAAGCTATACAAGGCAAACAGGGTAAAAGATACATGATCATGCGATTTCGGGCTTGTTAGGTAGGCCCAGTAATACAAGTACGAGGCTGTCATAGGAAAGGAGCACACGATCATGTAGACTACACTAGGGAAATGTGGACCCTACGAGCTGATCCACACTAGGTCCGGAAACGTATCCGTGGCTGCGTTTTTCAACCCTGATGAAAAACGGAGTCCCGGATACTAATGTTAAAAATAGCAGCCGTCCTCATCCAAGAAAAAAACAGATCCGTCTGTGTTTGCAGGGACCCGTTCTCAAAACCTGAACGGAAGGTCCGGATCTGCTGCATTTTCACGCAACGGATCAGGACCACGGATACACGCAGGGGTAGTGAAAGTAATGAGAAAACGCATCTACAGCTCCACAGGCAAAATAGCAACAAAAACTGATGAGAAAACGGATAGCCTGAACTTTATTATTGGCCCAAAAAATCCTCCCACTCCTTCCTAATGATAGAGACGTTTTCTGTCTGTGAAAAACTGAACGGAAACTGATGCAAAACTGATGCACTTTGATCAGTTTGCAGTCCGGTGGTACTTCCCCTATCTTCCCCTAATCCCGGACTGCAGTGTCCGTCCTGCAACCGTGCCTAGTGTGGACCTAGGCTTACAATGTAAGGGTTGTAAACAAGGTTTGGGTTATAGAAGTTGTTATTGTATTTAAAATGTTGTACATTTCTTACAAATGAGAGAGTAATGCAATATTTAACTATCGTTGTACCTTACATATGTATGTATGAGTTGATTGTTATGGATGTGAGAAGGGTTATAAAGTCCTACTTGAAGATTTATAGTTTTAGTCACACAAGCATATTGTTTATAAATACACCTTTATACCAATGACACATGACAAAATAATGGTGATTACCAAAGCTGTCTCACATATCTGCTACTTTAAGGGAACCTGAAGCAAGAACTATATGGAGGCTGCTGTATTTATTTCCTTTTAAACAATACCAGTTGCCTGGCAGTCCTGCTGATCTATTTGGCCTCAGACGTGTCTGAATCACACTAGAACAAGCACAGAGCTAATCTTGTTCGACTTGACAAAAATGTCAAACACCTGATCTGCTGCATGCTTGTTCTGGGTCTTTGGCTAAAAGTATTAGAGGCACAGGATCAGGACTGCCAGGCAACTGGTATTGCTTAAAAGGAAATACATATGGCATCCTCCATATCCCTCTCACTTCAGGTTCCCTTTAAAGATCAAATACAACATGAGTTGACATGATAATAAGTGTAAATGTATACTAGTCTGAATATAACACAATATGTTACGTTATGAATACATAGATATTCATACAGATATTACACTATCACAGTCCTCAGCCATGTCTTCTTAAATAACTAGAAACAAGGAGGATTAAACAAACATACAGACCCCTCCTCCTTTTTTTTTTTGGTCTATCTTGTCTAAAGACACTGTAATCCTCCAAATTTGCCATCCAGTCATGGCTAGCATCCATTCATCTCTGTTACTCCTACAATGTCATAGTCTTTATCATTCATCAGCAGCTCAAGTTCATCCATTTTATTTGAAAGGCATCTGGCATTTGTCAGCATATGTTTTATATTATTACCTCCATGCTGTATTTTCTGGAGCAGTAGAAGGTTTAATCACCAGCCCATGTGTAGTCACCTCCTTACTCTTTGAGCTCCCCATACCCTCCTCTCCAGCCCCTAAATAACAGGCTTCCATTATGTATCTATTCCATTAACACCTCCTGCTCTCTAAATCCATCTCCCCCCCCCCCCACCCCCCAGCTCATAGTTTGAAATCTCCTCCAACCTTCTAACCATATTCTACCCCAGCTCAGTTACACTCTCCCTGTTTAGGTGCATATCATCTTGACTGTAGAGTCTGTTGCCAACTAAAAAGTCTGCCTAGTTCTCCTAGAACCCAAACCTTCCTTCCTGCAGTAACGTCAAAGCCACTTATTTAACTCAATAACCTCCTGCTGCCAGGTGAAGCACGTGGCACTGGAAGTATTTCATAAAAAAAAACAGCATGAAGGTCCCTGCCTTGAGTTTATCTCCTAGTCCTTAGAAATTATTTTAGGACCTTCCATCCTCCAGTAAATTTGTGGTACCAATGTGTACCATGACAGCTGGGTCCTCCCCAGCCCCACTCATCAATCTGTCAAAAGTGATCCACCACTTGCATGTGCAGTCCTTTTAACGGATTACCCTGTCTACCCACCTGTTAATAGAGTCCCTTACCACCAGCACCTGCCTGGCTTTCGCTGCACTCCTATTCCCATTCTCATTGAAGTCCTCTGGTTGCTAGTGAACAGATCCTTCTGTAACCTAGCTTCCCCAGAATAAACATCCCTAACATGAAAACATGCATATTTGTTAGGGTGTGCCAACTTAGGACTAGCCTCCCTTATTCTTTTCGCCCGCCTTCCTTTTCTTATTATGACCCATCTACCAACCTCGCTATCCTGACCCTGCTGCACCTCCCTCCTCTTCAGTGATCCTCACCAGTACCTGTTCAGTGAGTGCAAGGCTCCACAATGGCGATGGATCTCGGTGTTGCAAGGTGATCACTTACCTCTACTCAACACTGTTTTCAAAGCTAACGTATTTCCATATGGTGAAAAAATACATGAAGTGTGCTCAGATCCATAGTGCTTTGAGTGGGTTCATCTGGTAAGACAGTTGTGTGCAATTAGAAAATTGGCAGCTGCTGAGGATCTTTTTTTTTATTGATTTTTTATTAACGAAGGATAACAAACAGAAGAAGCAAAAATACAGGATAGTATGCTGAGGATCTTTTATGCTGATGTATCTGCTCTATCCTCTGGTATGCCAAACTTTCTTAATTTCTGCCTTTTTCACCTCCTATAAAATGTATGGGAAAAAAGGGGGTATGGCACATTAAGGCAGTCAATACAGATTGCAACTTAGGTTTTTGTACTTTTATATTATGGCCAGTATTTGGCTAACCTACAACCTCTAGTGGCTACTGGCAATCTAACTGTTTCATTGGTGTATAAAGGTCCTCCGGATGTTCTGGAATCCCAGCAACAACCCAAACACCACTGTCAAACTTAAATTGCTAAGGTTGGGAAAAAGTATGTTTCTTGTTATATTACTATTTTATTCTAGAGAAGTAAAATGTGTGAATACTTTGTATTAGTATTGTGTATTTATGCATGG
This sequence comes from Hyperolius riggenbachi, assembly GCF_040937935.1. Taxonomy (NCBI): domain Eukaryota; kingdom Metazoa; phylum Chordata; class Amphibia; order Anura; family Hyperoliidae; genus Hyperolius; species Hyperolius riggenbachi. The sequence goes on along the minus strand of NC_090646.1, from coordinate 293,592,070 downwards.
GGGAGGGGCAGTTTTCCTTGCCTGAGTCATCAAATAGGTCAAAAATGGCTCTGATAGGCACTAGTTCACTTCTGAAAACTTCACAGTTGTTTATCCTAAACAGGTCAACTCAAACTTGAATCATACCACAAGCAATGGCCTAGCTGAAAAATTTAGGCTAGGTTCACAGTCAGCATAAAATTGGCCACACCGGACTTACGGAAATGTCACTGGACATTCTGTTAAGCTTAGAGGATTAGTTTAGACATGATCTGACATGTCCGTTTCCTCTCTCTGTTGCGGGGACGGAACACACAGGCTTCAATTCATCAAGCATTACTACATACGGTAATGATGAAAACAGCTGACTTTACTGAGCACTTAGGAAAATGTCGATTCATCAAGGCTGCCAACACATGACAAGCTGAAATTACCGAGCAGTGAGGTAAATTACTGATGTTAGTGATGTCTCAAAACATGTCAGTAAATGTCAATTCATCAAAGCTACAGCATTTGGTAACACATAGGAATGTGTTCGATCATTACAGGCTGTTCTGAGGTTGCGATAACCAGCTTCTAAAGGCTTCCATGTGGATATCCCTCTGACTGACGGCTGCAGAGAGCCAATAGGGACAGTTCTCTCTCCTCTGCAAGCCCCTGTCTCCTTCGTGATAGGAAGCGCAGGCTTTGCGGGAGGTTCTAGTTTTCTTACCCCCCCAGGCAGCGAGCAGAGAGAAAAGAACAAAAGATGTTTTCCTGCCACCCTTTGGCAGTGTAACCCCTTCAGTTCTTGTTTGAATATGTGGAGATGTTAGTGGGAGCTGGTGGGAAAATGACCTAAGCAGGGCATGTGCAATGTTTCTTGGCAGTTCATCTTGTGCCGTGTATGGTCAAATTAAATTGTTTTTGACTGTCCATGTCATGGACTTTTGTAGTTAGCTTTATACAAATGAATTTACAATAGTGGCAGATCCTGGTACATGACAATGGATTACGGCAAGACAAGTTGCCAACATTTTTGCTCTAATGTTGAAGTTTAGTTTAAGACATTGTTTTTCAACCAGTGTTCCCGCGGAACGTTGCCTGGTGTGCCGTCCTCTTCTCCCCCTCCCGCCCGTCCCCGCGGCCGCCGCTGTTATTACCTTAGCAGCGGCCGCTCTCCCCTCTCCAGCGCATGTGTTTATTCTAGCAGCGTATCTCCGGCTGCTCTGTGTGATGCGGAAGGAGGCAGGGCTCGGTTACCATAGTAACGGCAATACATATCGCCGTTACAGGAAGCCGCTGCCCTGCTTCCTTCCGCATCACACAGAGCAGCCGGAGATACGCTGCTAGAATAAACACATGCGCCGGAGAGAGGGGAGAGCGGCAGCTGTTAAGGTAATAACAGCGGCGGCCGCGGGGACGGGCGGGAGGGCACTATACTGGCTATACTGGGGCACTATACTAGCTATACTGGGGCACTATTCTGGCTATACTGGGGCACTATACTAGCTATACTGGGGCACTATACTGGCTATACTGGGGGGCTATACTGGGGCACTATACTAGCTATACTGGGGGGCTATACTGGGGCACTATACTGGGCACTATGCTGGCTATACTGGGGCACTATACTGGCTATACTGGGGCACTATACTAGCTATACTGGGGCACTATACTAGCTATACCGGGGGGCTATACTGGGGCACTATACTAGCTATACTGGGGGGCTATACTGGGGCACTATGCTGGCTATACTGGGGCACTATGCTGGCTATACTGGGGCACTATACTGGCTATACTGGGGCACTATACTGGGGCACTATACTAGCTATACTGGGGCACTATTCTGGCTATACTGGGGCACTATACTGGCTATACTGCTATACTGGGGCACTATACTAGCTATACTGGGGGGCTATACTGTGGCACTATACTGGGGCACTATACTAGCTATACTGGGGGGCTATACTGGGGCACTATGCTGGCTATACTGGGACACTATACTAGCTATACTGGGGCACTATACTGGCTATACTGGGGCACTATACTAGCTATACTGAGGCAACTAAACTCCCTACACTGGGGCAACTATGCTAGCTATGCAGCCGCACCCCCCCCCCCCATAGCCTGCTGCGCACGGCACTGTCCACTAGGTCGCGCAAGCAACCGGGGGTCGCGCAAACAACCGGGGGCCGCATCCCCGCCCCCCCCCCCCCCCCCGCCCCGCGCCGTTCCCCGGAGAAAAATTTGGTCAGACAGTGTTCCTGGGGCTGGAAAAGGTTGGGAACCACTGGTTTAAGACACCAGTAAGTTACATGCCAACATCCTTCTCTTCTCGACTAAAACTTTAAAGTCCTTATAAGAGTTTATTAGGATACCCAATATGAATAATTACAATTTAATATTAACTGTGGTGGCTAGATAGAGTAGTGGTTATAATCACCATATTTGACAGAGAAGACCATGGTTTGAATCATGGTTGGAGCCAGAACCTATTCAGTAAGGGGTCCCAGGGCAAGGCTCTCGGAGGTGGTCTGCTGAGCATGCTCATGCTCTCAAGTGCTTTGATTCCAACAATAGAAAAGCACTATACAAGTATTAACATTTCATTTTTTTAAACTGATCTTCAACCTCCTAAAGCAGTGATCTGCAAACTTGGCTCTCTAGTTGTTAAGGAACTGCAAATCCCACAATGCATTTGACTTTATGAATCATGACTGTGGCTGTCAGACTCTCGCAATGCATTGTGGGACTTGTAGTTCCTTAACAGATGGAGAGCCAAGTTTGCAGATCACTGTCCTAAAGGAAACATACAGCTTCAGGGCTCATTCACATCTAGGGCATTTTTGCCCTTCTTTCAAGCGGAGGCGATTTTCAAAATCGCCCTAAAAACGCTTGTGCAATGATTCCCTATGAGATAGTTCACATCTGAGCTGGTCGTTTCCGATCTGCTCAGCAAAGCGGTGCCTGTACCATTTTTGAGGCGATTTTGCCTCAATGAAAGGTATAGAAAAAACGCAAAATGCTTGCAAAATCGCTTTGTGCAGAGATTGCATTCGCATTGGGAGATCACTGTATGATTCTTTATTCCGTTATCATTTTAGAATGTTTTTTTTCCTTTTTCCGAAGGGGGTGGGGGATAATTAGGAAGGATTTGCTGTGTGAATGCCTAACTGTATTAGGAAGTTTTCTTTGGATGTATTTATGTACTTTTCCCTGTTTCTTGAGTACCATTCCAGCGTTGGTGTGTAATTACATATTGGTAGTAATTGATGTATTGAAAGTGGCTCTGGTTTTCTCCAATCTGCCAAGATTAAGGGCTTGATTCACGAAGCTGTGCTGCTACAGCAGCGCAGCTTAATGTCAGCAGGGAGTGTTATAATCCCTTTTGCAAGCTATGCAGCCATAGTGTGCACAGTTAAATTAGGCTGGGCTCAGATAGTTTAACCACTTTGGGACCAGCACCCTCTGCCCCCTTAAGGACCAGAGGGTGCTGGTCCAGTAAACCGCTGCTTCCCGACGAATCGCCGCTAAAATCCGCCGCTCCCGCCGGTCACGTCGCTCTGTCCCCGCCTCAGGCTGCTCTCTCTGTCACTCAATGTAAGCCAATGGGAACGGCTTATAAGAATGACAGGGCCAGGAGCCAATGAAAACGGCTCCTGCCAGGCTCACAGTGCTCTGCCGTCATAGAGGCGGCAGGGCAGCACATTGCGTCGGGGACAGAGCGGCGACAGCGGCGGGGACGGTGACTGGGACATAGAGTTTACGTCCGGTCAGAACCGCAGCACCCCCTGCCTGCCGTAGATTTATACTGCGGCGGTCCGCAGGTAGTTAAAGAGCGCTTTGTTACACTTAACAAGTGCTCCACTGAACCCACCCGGAGCCTGGCAAGTCCAGTAGCTGCAAAGTACGATATCCCTACACTTTGATTGGCCCAATAGCCTGACTGTCAAGTGACAGGCAGCCTACAGGACCAATCAAAGTGCAGGCTTCGGGCGGGCTCGGTGGAGCACTCGTTAAGTGTAACAAAGCGCTCTTTAAACTATCTGAGCCCAGTGTATTTTAGCTGTGCACACTATAGCTGCATAGCTTGGAAAGGGGATTATAACATTTCCTGCTGTCATTAAGCTGAACTGCTGTAGCAGCACAGCTTCGTGAATCAAGCCCTGAGTGTTTTGCGGTACATAGCAGATATATTAATTTGGTTCTTTCTTCATTGGGGATAATGTTAGTGTCTATTAGAAATATGGCTTTTTTTCATTTCCTTTCTTTTTTTTATCACAAGAATATTTTATGTTCAAATAAATAATTTTTATTAAATATATCTCATGGAGTTATAATATTCATATCCACTAGATGGCGTTGGGTTTCTATACACTCAAGGATATCGCTATGTATTTCAAATAGTTATATTTTTAATTTCCACTCAATAGCGGAAGATCTCCAAACACCAAGGTGAGCGTACCCATGAAAAAATTGGCGCTTTATATCTGGAGAGTTGCACTAAAGTGCCTCAAAGAGAAAGCTTTTTGCTTCAGGATACATGGGAGAATGATGTGTGCACATATGCACACTACATAGGGCACGGTCTTCATTGCTGCCAATTGTAGTGTGTGGGATGGTGTACATGCTTTTAGGAGGAGGAGTTGGGGAGGCCCATCATTCATTATAAAGGGTAGGGGACAGGTAAACCCACATCCTCAACACTGGATGTGTAATATGGGGATGGCAGCACTTGTTAATAGCAGGGAGAAAGTAGTCCTCATGCAACAGATGGTTCTTGTGACTGTAACAGACACAAACTTAGGGTGACATATAACGTTGGACTAGTTACATTGGGTTAGACATGAGAGGGGAGTGGCCTCTATGCAACAGGAATGCCCCAGAATGGTTTCAAGCACATTGTTCCATGTGGGGTCTAACTTTCAGACAGCACTCCTGGGGATTTGTTAAGTAATCTCTGGAAGAAGACAATGTTATCTTCAATACAGTTGATAGTTATTATACATATGTTTAAACTGTAAAGTTATATTCTGTTGTATTACTTCGGGGTTGGATTGGGGTTAATGTAGTTGAAACAATAATCCCCTGCATAAAAGAACTGCTTTTATACGGTTTTAGACCACTTGCATTTTGTTGACTGTGTTTCCTCTGCTAGTTTTATCTTTGGGGTGTAAGGCCTGACAAGTTATGTTCCCAATCAGTCTCTATGCCCAAATCTAGTGCCGCAGCTCGGAGCTCGGTCCACGTCTTCACCTATAGACAAGTCCCCGCTTGAACAGGACACTAAATATGTCTCCTGACTTTGGTTACCCCCAGGTCTTAACGTGCAAGGCATACAAACTGAAGAGAGAACACCAACTTGCTAGGACCCCACTAAGGCTAGTAACACAGTTCAGATAGTTGATAAGTATCACACAGGGCAATTACCTTGATTCAGCAGAATGAGGCCCTCCGCGTCGATTGCCGGTAATGATAGATGTATGAGGATCAGGCAGTGAGGGACCCAGGCAGATTTCATGCAAGTCCACATGCAACATTATTCAAGGCAGTGAAGGCTCCAGGCAAGGAGGGAGTTCATGCAAGGATCACATGCAAGGTTATTCAATATGCAAGGATTAGTTCAGGCTACTTAGAGTGTCCAGTAACTTAGCAAGTTCAGTCCAGGCAGCAAGCAAGGGTTATCCAAGAACAAGGCAGAGGTCAGTCCAGGCAGCAGGCAAGGGTATCCAAGAAACAAGGCAAGGGTTGCTCCAGTCAGCAGGCAAGGGTTATCCAGGAAACAAAACAAGGGTTAATCACAGCAGGCAGGAATCGTCAATAAAAGCCAAAGGACAAGATCCAGTAATATCAATAAGTGAGTGTTGTAGGCGCCATCGGGGCTGGGTAGTAGATGGGAGGTACATTTCCCCGGTATTTGGACTATGGTCACTTTAAAACCTTGTGTGGTCCTAGGAAAGGAGTCCGGATTTTGGCAGCAAGCAGTTGCTGCTTGGTTTTTTTCTTTTCAGGGCCGGACTCCTGGGATGGGAGGGAAGGAAGGGCGGGCCTTCCCATCCCACCTAGGTACACACCTGGTTGTCAGTGGGGCTGAGAGCCTCACTAATATGGTATTGATGAGATGCAAATTTATGCATAAGAAGCAGCCTCACAGGCAGTCTGAGAAGAGGTGTTGGAGGAGTAGCATGTCTGCTACGGAATCTCCTAACAAGGAATATTGGAGCACTTGATGGAAGCCAAACCATACCCTGGTCGGTTGTTAGTATGGTATTGGCCTGATGGAAATTGAACTTTGTTTGAACCTGCTGGACTTTCTATTACAAAGCTGAAGCAAGCTGACTGTTTATTTCCCACTTGTTACTGCTGAACTGAAGCTGTTTTTCTTCTACTGCACAATAAATGGACTTTATTTTATACATCTGTGTACTGCGTGCTGGCTGCGACCCCTCTAAACTTTACAACTGGTGGAGAATGCGGGCAGCGCAGCACTGCAGGAAAAAGTTCCGTTTAAAAAGTGACATTTAAAGGGCCAGTCTCCTTGTATGCATGATGGAGGAATTGGTGAAAGAAATGGTCTTAGCAACTGTGCAGCTGCAGCAGAGCATGGTGTCTCAGCAGGTGAGTATGGTGACTCAACAGCAAGCCACGGAAGCCCTGCGAGAGGCCTCAGAAGCGCAAGCCAAAATACTGCTTGAGGCGGTGCAGAAGCTGGCCCAGGGGAGAGAGACAGCAGGAGCTGCCCCTAGCAACCAGGCGATGGTGAGAGCCAGTCACTTTCTGCAGAAACTGATACCCACAGATGATGTGGAAGCCTTTCTGAAAACGTTCGAAAGGACAGCAGAGCGGGAAGGATGGCCGAAAGACAAATGGGCTGATATCCTTGCACCGTTCCTGACGGGAGAACCCCAGAAGGCCTACTACGATCTCAACCCTGCAGACGCCCTCATCTATGATCGACTAAAGGCAGAGATCCTGGCCCGACTAGGTGTAACCACAGCGGTCCGGGCACAGAGGGTGTACAGCTGGCAATACCTGATGGATCGTCCAGCCAGATCGCAGATGTATGACCTCATCCAACTGGCGACAAAGTGGCTGCAACCAGAGGTACTTACTGGGCCTGAGATGGTGGAGCGATTCGTGCTGGATCGTTTTCTGCGTGCCCTGCCAGTGGGACTACAGCGATGGGTCAGTCATGCAGACCCCAAAAAAGCGGAGCAGCTGGTGGAGCTGGTGGAGAGATATACCGTAGTGGAAGATCTACTCTCTCCAAAGGGCCAGGCGGGCCCCATCTTATCCCGTGTTGCAAGGTTCCCTGACTCTGGAAAGGGTGCTTCACGGAACCCCGCAACCAGCATCACCAGCAACAGGGAAGTATTCCCAACAGCCGCTAAGGGGTTGCCCCCTCCTATTGCTACACCTCGGAAGGGAGGTGCGATCCAGTGTTGGAGATGTTCTGCCTGGGGCCATACCAGAGTCCAGTGTCCACTGCAGGAGGAACCCATGCAGTGTGACGTGCTACGGAGGGTGTCCTTTTTTGCCCAGGAGGTATGCCTGGCAGAGTGCCAGGAGAGCTTTGTGTGCCCCGTTAGTGTGAACCAGGTACCTGCTAAAGCCTTGCTGGACTCAGGCAGTATGGTAACCATAGTGCACGCTGATCTGATTGGAACACTTGACACTGTGCTAAAGCCGCTTAAGGTGGTGTGTATTCATGGAGACACAAAGACTTATCCTGTGGTGCCAGTGTCGATTTCAACTGACTGTGGGACAATTACTCACGCCGTCGGAGTGGTAAGAAACCTAATGTGTCCAGTAATATTGGGTCGAGACTTTCCACTGTTTTGGGAACTATGGGAGAATGTAAAAGGGAAGTTATTTAAGGATTCTGATAATAACTTAGCCCCTCCTCCCCATACCAGAGAACTTGATGCACCAAGTCTGGACAAAGATGTTGCAGAAAATTTATTGCAAAGTGATAATGTATTATTGCAAAATGATGATGTAATGTTGCAAATGGATGAAAATGTGATTTCCCATCCTTGTCGGGACCCTGAGCAGGTTACTGAGGAGGGGGGGGGGGGGGGTGATTCCCCATTACAGGTTATGTTGGGCGAGGATGATGAGGAATCTTCCCCCCAATCTATGCTCCCTGACCTGGATGTGTCAAAAGGGATTTTCATCACTGCGCAGATGCGGGATCCAACGTTATCCCATGCTAGAGAACAGGTATCTGCTGTAAATGGAGTTTCCCAGGAACCTGGGGCAGAGGAGAGATTCCCTCATTTTGCAGTTAATGGGGATCTGTTATATCGGGTTGCAAAGGTCAGAGAAGAGGTTGTTGAGCAGCTGCTAGTGCCTCAAGAGTTTCAGAGGATGGTACTAGACTTGGCTCACAATGAAGCATTGGGAGGTCACCTGGGTGTCGAGAAAACGGAGGCGCGGATAACTGACAGGTTTTACTGGCCTGGGTTAAAGGCCGAAGTAAAGAATTACTGCTCTTCTTGCCCCACCTGTCAGTTAACCGCGCCAGTGTCCCATTTTCGAAACCCTTTGGTGCCCTTGCCAATAATCGAGGTGCCATTCGAGCGCATTGCCATGGACATAGTGGGGCCATTGGTAAAGTCTGCCAGGGGGCACCAATATATCCTTGTCATACTCGACTATGCTACTCGCTACCCGGAAGCCTTTCCGTTAAGAAAACCCACGTCCAAAGCTATCGCCCGAGAATTATTTAATATGTTCACTCGGACGGGTTTTCCTAAGGAAATCCTTACGGACCAAGGAACCCCGTTTATGTCTAAAGTTATGGCTGATGTGTGTAAACTGTTCCAGATCAAGCAGATGAGAACCTCTGTTTATCACCCTCAGACAGATGGGCTGGTTGAACGGTTTAATAAGACCTTAAAAATGATGTTAAAAAGAGTTGTTCAAAGGGACGGAAAAGATTGGGATTGTTTATTGCCTGCGGTGATGTTTGCTGTTCGGGAGGTACCTCAAGCCTCCACAGGTTTTTCACCATTTGAACTGGTATATGGGCGCCGACCTCGAGGGTTGCTTGACTTGGTAAAAGAAACATGGGAAAGTGAGTCCAGTCCCCACAAAAGTGTGGTGGAACACGTTTCCCAGTTGCAAGAACGCATTGCCAAGGTGATGCCCCTTGTCAAGGAACACTTACGGGCAGCCCAAGAAGCGCAGATTCGGGTATATAACCGCTCCGCAAAAATCAGGCAGTTTCAGGTGGGGGATAGAGTGGCAGTATTGATCCCCACCGTGGAGAGTAAATTCTTGGCCAGGTGGCACGGTCCCTTTGAGATCATTGAAAAAGTGGGGGAAGTGAATTATAAGGTACATCAGCCAGGGAGACGGAAACACTATCAACTTTATCATGTCAATCTGTTAAAGCCCTGGAAAGAGAGAGAGAGACCGCTCCGGTTGTGGTGGGTGTGAGTGTGGTACCCCAAATCAGCATAGAGGATGTGAAAGTAGTCCCCACTCTTTCCAAATCACAGGTCCAACAGGTAAAAGAGTTTCTCCAGAGAAACAAGGGGATATTTTCTGATTTGCCTGGACTCACTAATATGGTTGAACACAACATTATTACTGAGCCCAGGGCTAAAGTGTTTGTCAGGCCCTATCGCATTCCGGAGGCCCGCAGAAAGGCTGTTTCAGAGGAAGTAAAACGCATGTTGGAATTGGACGTCATTGAAGAATCGCAGAGTGAATGGTCAAGCCCGATTGTGTTGGTACCCAAGCCAAACGGAACTTTGCGATTCTGTAATGATTTCCGGAAATTAAATGAAATTTCCAAATTTGATGGCTATCCCATGCCACGTGTGGATAAACTGATAGAAAGGTTAGGCCCAGCCCGCTACATAACCACGTTAGACCTGACCAAAGGATATTGGCAAATACCCTTGGCCAAAGAAGCCAGAGAGAAAACGGCATTTTCCACACCTGAGGGCCATTTTCAGTACAAGAGAATGCCGTTTGGGTTACAGACAGCCCCTGCCACATTTCAAAGAGTTATGGACAGATTGTTGCGTCCACACCAAAGATATGCGTCGGTCTATTTAGACGACATCGTAATTTTTAGTTCAGACTGGGAGTCTCACCTTCCAAAGGTTCAAGCAGTCCTGGATGCATTAAGGAAGGCGGGTTTTACAGTGAACCCCGAGAAATGTGCCCTAGGCATGGAGGAAGCAAAATACTTGGGGTACATTGTCGGAAGGGGGTTGGTAAAACCTCAAATTAATAAAATTGAGGCAATCCAGAAATGGCCCCGCCCCCTCAGTAAGAAACAGGTTCGAGCTTTCTTGGGGATAGTGGGCTACTACAGACGGTTAATTCCCAATTTTTCTACCCTAGCAGCTCCCTTAACTGACTTGACCAAGGACCGGAAGTCAGTGATGATACAGTGGACCGCAGAGACAGAAAAAGCGTTTTTGGAGCTGAAATCGGTATTATGTAGTCACCCTGTCCTGGTAGCCCCCGATTTCACTCGAGAATTCGTAGTGCAGACAGATGCCTCAGATGTTGGGTTGGGGGCGGTTCTGTCACAGGTGATTGATGGAGAAGAACATCCCATAGTTTTTCTCAGTCGGAAACTGACGGCCGCTGAAAACTATGCGGTAGTGGAGAGGGAATGCTTGGCCATAAAATGGGCCCTGGACTCCCTGCGCTACTATTTATTGGGTAGGAAGTTCAGGTTGATCTCTGACCATGCCCCGCTAGCTTGGATGAAAAGGAACAAAGGAACAAATGCAAGAGTGTCCCGGTGGTTTCTCTCTCTCCAGAACGCTGATGCCCTTTCCAGAGTCCACTGTTTAGTGGGTCTATGTGCCTCCACCTCCTCTGGGTTGAGGCAGAGGGGGGGGATATGTAGGGGCCATCGGGGCTGGGTAGTAGATGGGAGGTACATTTCCCCGGTATTTGGACTATGGTCACTTTAAAACCTTGTGTGGTCCTAGGAAAGAAGTCCGGAATTTGGCAGCAAGCAGTTGCTGCTTGGTTTTTTTCTTTTCAGGGCCGGACTCCTGGGATGGGAGGGAAGGAAGGGCGGGCCTTCCCATCCCACCTAGGTACACACCTGGTTGTCAGTGGGGCTGAGAGCCTCACTAATATGGTATTGATGAGATGCAAATTTATGCATAAGAAGCAGCCTCACAGGCAGTCTGAGGAGAGGTGTTGGAGGAGTAGCATGTCTGCTACGGAATCTCCTAACAAGGAATATTGGAGCACTTGATGGAAGCCAAACCATACCCTGGTCGGTTGTTAGTATGGTATTGGCCTGATGGAAATTGAACTTTGTTTGAACCTGCTGGACTTTCTATTACAAAGCTGAAGTAAGCTGACTGTTTATTTCCCACTTGTTACTGCTGAACTGAAGCTGTTTTTCTTCTACTGCACAATAAATGGACTTTATTTTATACATCTGTGTACTGCGTGCTGGCTGCGACCCCTCTAAACTTTACAGTGTGCACCCAGCAACTAGCCAAAGCTATGCTTATCACGGGCGATGACTGGGAGCACTCTGCAGGTTTAAATACAACTTTCAACCAATCAGTGGCCGGCCACACTCCACACATCCAATCACACAGCGTTCAGCCTACCTAGGTGTCAGTTGTAACGTCAGCTGACACCATGCTGTCAGCTGACCGGAGTCAGCTGACTAGTGTTTACATTTGCGGAGGGCTTATTGCAAACGCGTCCTCCGTCTATCAACATGTGCGGCTTGTGTTTCAGCAGTGAGGTCATCAGTGGGGAACAAGCGCCGAGACCAGGAAGCGACGGATTCTGCCCTAGTCTCGGCGGAAACTTCAAGATCAGGCAAGATCCTTATATGGGGTAGAAAAGTGAAAGTAGAGAATAGTGTGTAGGGACAGAGGGGTGAATTGTCACTCCCATTGTATATTGATTTCAGTACCCATAAAAAACTTTAAATTACCTGTTCTGTTAGACACTGCAAGGAAATATGCATATGATGACTGAGGACAGGGGTCACAATGTTCATTTGCAGTGGGTGCTAAATAGTATTGGGTGCTGAATAAGTAGCAGATAGTGCTAAACCTTTGTGGATGCCATGTTAGTGCCGGGTATAGGCCAAGGGTGGGTACTGGGTGCATGTAGGTGCAGTGGGCAGGACACAAGTGAGTCATGAGTGCCATATGGGTTCTGGATGTGTGCCATGGGAGAGTACTGGGTGTCTTATGGGTTTGGACGATGGATGGGTACTGGGTAGTATGTGGGTGCAGTCCATGGAAAGGTACTAGATGCATATAAGGGCTAGGTACTGGGTGCCATTTGGATACAGACCATGGTTGGGTGCTGGGTGTGGGCCATGAATAGTTTGATGCCATGTGAGTGCTGGCATAGGTGGGCACTGGATGCCATATGGGAGCTGGTTAGGGGGGGGGTGTAATCCCATGTGGGGGCTGAGTTCTGGCATTGGGGGGAACTTTATGCCATGTGAGTACTGGGTGCCATGTGGGGGTAGGTGCTGGTTATGGGGAGTATTGGGTGTCATGTGGGTCCTAGGTGCAAATGCTGGATGCCAAGTGGGTACAGGGAGCCAGCACAGGGTGCCATGTGGGTGATGGCTGCTGGCTTGGGGGGGGGGTATTGGTTGTTATGTGGGTGCTGAATGCAGATGCTGGGTGCCATGTGGGTTCTGGGTGCGTGTACTTGGTGACATGTTGGTTCTGGCTATGAGTGTAATGCAAGTGTCGATTGCAGGTACTCAGTGCAATGTGAGATCTAGGTGGATGTACTGGATGTCATGTGGGTGCTGGGTGCAGGTACTGGGTGTCACCTGGGAGCAAATACTTGGTGTCATGCCTGTACTTGTTGCTAGCTATGCGTGGGCATGTGGGTTTTAAATGCAGGTACTTTGGGTGCGAGTACTGGTTATGTGGTTGGTGGGTGCAGATAGTGGGTGTCATGTAGAGGTTGTGTGCAGGTGTGAGTATTGGGTGCCATGTCAGGGCTGGGTGCAGGTACTTGGTGTCATGTGGGCGTGTGTACTGGATGCCAGCTATGAGGGGAAGGGGTGTAGGTACTCGGTAGGTGCTGTTGAGGTGGATGGGAGGTCACCATGGGTGCTGCTGGGGATGGGAGAAGTTTTGCTAGGGAAGGTAGAGGTCACTGTGGGTTCTGGGGGAAGGGAATGTCACTGTTGGTGCTGCTAAGGGAGGAACAGGCCCCAGTTGATGCAGGAAGGAGAAGTCATTGGGGGTGCTGGGGGAGGGAGAGGTCAGTGTGGGTGCTGGGGGTGGGAGAGGTCAGTTTATGTGCTGGGGGAGGTCACTGCGGGTGCTGCTGGGGACAGGAGGGGTGCCGATTAGGGAGGGAAAGGTCAGTGTGGGTGCTGGGGGAGGGAGAGGTCAGTGTGGGTGCTGGGAAAGGCAGGGTCACTGCTAATTCCGGGGAGGGAGAGGTCAGTGTGGGTCCTAGGTGGAGGTAGAGGTCACTTTGGGTAGAAGGTTGAGGGAGAGGTCACTGTGGATGCTGGGGTGTCCCAGGTGGGGGAGGAGCTTCACACATGTGGTGGTCAAGACTTCTCTCATGCAATTGGCGGTGCTTATCATGGCCTGGAGCAGGGCTTCCTTGGTTGCCAAAGGGTATTTTTATACACCCAGTGCTCTACCCCCCTCTGCACATGCCTTTTTGCCAGTCTGATTTCCTTTTTACATTTCTATTATATCCTTTTTTTAATGCAGAATCCACTCATGTCAAGGAGGAGAACAGTGGTGGTACCAGCTGGTCTGAGTGAGTGATGGTGCCAGGAGAGTTTGGCATGTAGTGGCAGACATAAGGGACCTTTCTGTCTTTAGCAGCAGACAGCGGGTAACAGTGATGAAAGCGGCGGATCTCCCGGGGTAGTGAGGTAGCAGTTCCAGTGTGGTGAAGGACAGCTCCATGCCATGAAACCTCGCTCCCCTTTGCCCACTACACAGGAGCGTTGCTCAGGTGAATAGCTCTTCATGCTCGGCCATCGCATATTTGCTGATAATCTTCTTGCAATGGCCAGGTGAAAAGTAGCTTGCATGCTGCAAGCTATTTATCCCTTTGAATAGGATACGGCTTTATATATATATGTATATATATATGTGTATATATATATATATATATATATATATATATATATATATATTCACAATTTTCAAGAATCTTTTTTTCCCATACACATTAATAGATATCAAAAACACTGTAGGAGGCGCCCTTGTATCTTGTAATAGCTCGTGATCAATAGATTGGTAAGTGTAGTGTGTCTTACCTGTTACGGAGGCACGTACACACATAAGTCATAAAATTGGGTTTAATTGTAGCACAACGAAGTAGACAATGCGTTTCGCGACCACAAGTACTTGTGGTCGCGAAACGCGTTGTCTACTTCGTTGTGCTACAATTAAACCCAATTTTATGACTTATGTGTGTACGTGCCTCCGTAACAGGTAAGACACACTACACTTACCAATCTATTGATCACGAGCTATTTCAAGATACAAGGGCGCCTCCTACAGTGTTTTTGATACCGTAATTACCCCACCACGTGGGGGCTCACTTACTGTAATTTATTATAATAGTAGTTTTTGGGAGCTGCGACCAGGACAAGGCCGAGTGGAGACGGTACTTCTCCACATGTTTGAATAGTGGTTGCCTTAATAGCAACCCGGAATTGTGAGTATAATCGTTATTGTTTTTAATCTACTATCTCACACAACGATAATACACGATATTGGGCTCCCGGTGTCCCTGTGTTTTTCACCTCTTCTAGTCCTACATTAATAGATAGGTTATGACAATGGTTGTCAAACAAAATAAACATTGTCACAGCAATGCATATCAGGATTACGAGGTATATTTATACCAGTGACTGTCATGTATCCCCTCCCACCTGCCCTCCCAAAGAAAGCTTGTACCCCCTCCCTCACCCACCCTGTTCCACTGCTTCTCGGCCTAAGTGAAGGTTTATATATTATACAGAAAAAATATTTCTGGAAGGATGAAAAGCCCAGAATCCATCAACGATGGTCAAAAAAATCATATAATTGTGCTTGATCTTAGACTTTCAATTTGCTAAGATTTCATTTTAAGTCTCTTATCGCATACCATTATGTATATTTCTATGGATCCATCAGTATCTAAATTTCTTGTTTCGTAAAAGTTGCTGTAATAAAATACTCCCGCAGTGTTAAGAACTTTTTTGAGGACTGTTCCTTGTTTATTAATGTTTCCATGTTATCATAATTAAAGAGGTGTAGCGGTTTCTCCTTGAGATCCCACATTGTTGGAATACGTGAGTAGATCCATTTATCATATATCACCTTTCTGGCCGCTATCAGCACTAAATGTGCTAATTTTGAAGTACATTTGGAAACCTGAGAATTGTCTTGTGCATTAGGTAGGACAGAATCAACAACATTAAATAGACAAACTGGGGGAATAATTCACTAGTTATATGACACATATTCGTTATATACTGTTTAACCTTCTTCCAGTAATTCTTTATATATGTACAATCGAACATGCAATGGTAAAGGCTTGCATTTGGAAACTGACACTTCGGACATTAAGGAGTAGATATGGCCTTTTAACTCTTCCCTAAGAATTATTTTGTTTTCTGTAGTTATCGACATAAAAGGGCCATGGTTTAGGGCCTAGGTTCTCAACGTGTGGTACGCGTACCCCAGGGGGTACTTCTGATGGTTCCAGGGGGTACTCGGGCTTGATATACTTAACCAAGAATAACAAATTTAGAGTTTTACAGAATTATACATCTTATTTAAACAACACCAAAGTAGTATTTTAGCTAATTAACAGCAATAGTAAATACTTGGAAATTGTTTAGAACTAATTGTCATGTACTGCGATTAAATATATATTTGTCAAGGGGTACTTGTGATAATGTTTACTATGCTAGGAGGTACTTGTTGACTACAGGGTTTTAAAAGGGGTACATACCAGTAAAATGTTGAGAAACACTGGTTTAGGGCATGACATCTGTTAACGATAAGGACAATATGAGGACACGATGCTGTCTTCTGTTGGTCACAAAATAACATTTCCCATGATCCCTTCATGTGACTTTTGTTTGCTAATACTCAGTTAACAACCATAAATCTTAATGGCCAATGTCTGCTCTGCTGACCATATGTAACTAGGATAGGAAGTAAAGTCACATTGACTAACGCTTGTTGTCATGTCAAAAGAAAACGTGTGGTTTTACGCATTGTTCCAGCAATTTCTGCAAGAAAATCTAAGAAATTACACACAAGCAAAATACCTTGAATTATATCTTGACTTTCTTTCATAATGGCCATCTGATTTCTTATGTCATAGTGCATTTATTTATATACTTATTTATATGGACTGTGTATCTATGCCATGACAACACACAGAAACAGATATATTTTTTTAAATTATTGGGAGCACATTCCTGGGAACTCTCCATTGAAAATATCTGTCTATTTTTCTATCTATCTGGCCATTGTGAAGGAAACCTGACAGTACATATTAGTAACAAGATAGCACAATCTGAAACAACTTCCATAGGCTTCACATGCCCAGTATCAAATGAGGAGGCTTCCAGATTCTCAATCAGTCACAGAACAGTTAGTGAGTTAGGGGCATTATGCTTGCAAAATAATCCTCTTTTTTGTACACATACATTTTTTGCACATTGCAATCTAATTAAACACAAATCTATGCCATGGATTTTTTTTGTATTATCTATGTCCCAGTGATTGTATATTATACAATCCCAGTGAATTTATAATATACATGCCTGTGTGGTTTGGGTGGGAATCAAAGTCCGGTATCGCTTCCAGTCTGTATTTTTATTGCAGTCTAATTAAATACAAATCTATGCACTCTTTTTCATGTACAAGGCACCTTTTGATCTTGAGGAGGAGTGAGACCTACCGGTATATATTTTTTCTTTTTAATGTTTTTTTTGTTTACTTAATAATTTTTGGAGTCATCTGCTCATCTAGTCATGGACTATTGTTTTTGATTATCTGTATCCCACTGATTTTATATTATACTATCCCAGTGACTTTATGTTATACACACCTTTTTGGTTTGGGTGTACATCACAGTCCAGTATTGTTTCCAGCTTGTATTTTTATTGATTTTATGCTTTTGTAGGGAATATGATTTACAAATAAACTTTTTTTTACTAAACAAAATATAATTGCTTAAATATCGTTATACAGTGAGATGCGAAAGTTTGGGCAACCTTGTTAATCGTCATGATTTTCCTGTATAAATCGTTGGTTGTTCCGATAAAAAAATGTCAGTTAAATATATCATATAGGAGACACACACAGTGATGTTTGAGAAGTGAAATGAAGTTTATTGGATTTACAGAAAGTGTGCAATAATTGTTTAAATAAAATTAGGCAGGTGCATACATATTGAAATCAATATTTTTAGTAGATCCTCCTTTTGCAGAAATTACAGCCTCTGTAATGTCTGGATTCTGGTTGAAGGTATTTTGAACCATTCCTCTTTACAAAACATCTCTAGTTCATTCAGGTTTGATGGCTTCCGAGCATGGACAGCTCTCTTCAATTACAATTAGGTTTGGGGACTGAGATGGTCATTCCAGAACGTTGTACTTGTCCCTCTGCATGAATGCCTTAGTGGATTTTGAGCAGTGTTTAGGGTCATTGTCTTGTTGAAAGATTCAGCCCCTCCAGCTTTGTCACTGATTCCTGGATATTGGTCTCCAGAATCTGCTGATGGAATCCATGCGTCCCTCAACTTTGACAAGATTCCCAGTCCCTGCACTGGCCACACAGCCCCACAGCATGATGGAACCACCACCATATTTTACCGTAGGTAGCAGGTGTTTTTCTTGGAATGCTGTGTTCTTTTATCTGCATGCATAACGCCCCTTGTTATGCCCAAATAACTCAATTTTAGTTTCATCAGTCCGCAGCACCTTATTCCAAAATGAAGCTGGCTTCTCCAAATGTGCTTTAGCATACCTCAAGCTAATCTGTTTGTGCTGTGCATCACTCTCGCATACAGCATCTCCTTCTGCAAAGTGCGCCGAACGCACTGTGACTCCATCTGCAGCAAGATGATGTTGTAGGTCTTTGGTGCTGGTCTGTGGGATGACTCTGACTGCTCTCACCATTCATCGCTTCTGTTTATCCAAGATTTTTCTTGGTCTGCCACTTCGAGCCTTAACTTGAACTGAGCCTGTGGTCTTCCATTTCCTGAATATGTTCCTAACTGTGGAAACAGACAGCTGAAATCTCTGAGACAGCTTTCTGTATCCTTCCCCTAAACCATGATGGTGAACAATCTTTGTCTTCAGGTCATTTGAGAGTTGTTTTTAGACCCCATGTTGTTACTCTTCAGAGAAAATTAAAAGAGGAGGGAAATTTACAATTGACCCCCTTAAAGAGACACTGAAGCGAAAAAAAAAAAAAATGATATAATGAATTAGTTGTGTACTATGAACACGTACTAGAAGATTAGCAGCAAAGAAAATATTCTCATACTTTTATTTTCAGGTATATAGGTTTTTTTTTTCTAACATTGCATTATTCTATAATATGTGCAGATTACACAACACTCAGCATTTAAAATGATTCTTTCAGAGCAGTCTGTGAAGTAATGACATCTCCTCTGGCAGAGGAAAAGTAAATAGTCCAGGAACAGTTGAGATAATAAAAGTCAGATAACAGCCCTCTCCACGACTAACTTAGTCGGAGAGCTTAATGGCTTGTTTGCATAGAGATAACAACTGGAGTTTCTCAACTCTTCCTGTACTGGAAACAATTAGACTGATGTATCTGATCTTAATGTTTTATTTCTTAGCTGTGCTACACATACAAATCATAATATCATAATTTTTTTTTCGCTTCAGTGTCCCTTTAAATACTCTTTCTCATAATTGGATTCACCTGTGTATGTAGGTCAGGGGTCACTGAGCTTACCAAGCCAATTTGAGTTCCAATAATTAGTTCTAAAGGTTTAGGAATCAATAAAATGACAACAGTGCCCAAATTTATGCACCTACCTAATTTTATTTAAACAATTATTGCGCACTTTCTATAAATCCAATAAACTTTATTTCACTTCTCAAATATCACGGTGTGTGTCTCTTATATGATATATTTAACTGACATTTTTTATCCTAACAACCAACGATTTATACAGGAAAATCATGACGATTAACAAGGTTGCCCAAGCTTTCGCATCCCACTGTATATGCAGATTCATATCCTTTTTCTAATGCAGTGCCAAATCTACGGAACTCGCTTCCACAGTCAGTGCGAGGGGCTCCTTCTCTGGACAGCTTTAAGAACAGGCTAAAAACCACCTCTTTTCTCGAGCCTTTGAGATTGCAGAACACAGGGTCACAGGGCTTTGAGTCCCCTGGGAGAAAATTGTATAATCGTGTTGTAATATCCCATCCTATAGGCAAAATGGAATTGAATGCAGGTCTCCAATTGTTTGTTTTTTAAACCCTTCCCGATCGCCTAACGCCGATCGGTGCTGGGAAAGTGGCTCCCCCAGGACTGCCTACCACCGATTGTCGACAAGACCTGGATGTGGAGATTCGCAGGGATCACATGCGGAGATGCTCGCATCCCCGCTGAGTGATGTGAGATAAGCCTGCCAGCCCACGATCGCAATTGGCAGGCGGTTATACACAGAAATGGCTGTTTGTTTTTTTCTTTGTACAGCGCTATGCGCTAGTGCAGCGCTGTACTGGGGACAGCCCTGTCACTTGGCTGTGCCCTGGAGTGACTCATGCGCCCTGGAGCCCATCACCTTGCCACCATTAAATCAGCAAATATAGGTGAGAATGGAAATGTGTCAGGACATACCTAAGGGCTGGTTCACATGGGCGTTTTTGTGGAGTTTAGCAGCATTTCAGACGCAGCGTTTTTTGGGATCTACCGCCGTCCCATTCAAGTGAATGGGAGCGTTTAGAGCTGGCTTTTGCAGGCTTTCATGAAAGCCTGGCGGTAGATCCCGGCGTTGCGTCTAGCCTCGAAATCAACATGTTTCTTTCAGAGGCGGCAAACACCAGGAAACAATAGCAGAGACCAGAACTGCTAGCCTTGAACGCTTCACAAAAGCCTTCAAAAGCTAGCTTTTAAACGCTGGCATTTAAATGCGGCGCCAAGCTCCTGTGTGAACCAGCCCTAACTGACAGAGCTCCTCTAACTTGATACAGCCAGGAATTATTTCTTACCTAAGCATGTTATTAAAGCCACCTTGTAACATAAGAAACATGTCAGGATATATATTATAGATGTCCCTTCAATGCACCAACAAAGAAATAAGATCTGATCAGAGACAGCTTTAAAGCATCTCCCAGGCAAGTTTATTACCCTAGTACATGCACTCAAGCTTCAAATCAACATAATCATATCTAGAAATATTAGTAAACATCAGAACTATTTGAGAAATCTTTAAAAGGTTAGAAAATTATATGGAAGACAAACTTTATGCCATAAAAATAATGATCTCCATTATCATGAAATCCTTGTGACTCATGGACTCATCCAGCAAAAATATGAAAACTGCACCTCAAACAGGCTCCAATTAACTTATTTGCATACCTGTATCGTATTCTCATAATAAAATAAGTAGGGATGGGACGGCGAATCCACGAATCCCTCGAATATTAGGAAATATTCGAGATTCGTGGACTCGAATCCCGACGCCATTTTCTGATCGCCGAATCCCGACGCTGCATCGCCACGCATCCGCCGCTTTACCCGTTCGCAATTGTCCTCCTCCCTCCCCCCGCAGTCTCCTCCGCTCGCCCGCCGCATAAATAAGAGGAAGCAGCCTCTCATCTCCAGCGTGGAGCCCGGAGCGGCAGACCTCCTGCACACTTCCTTATTCCCCCTAGTGACCGGCTCTTACTACGCGTCATCAGTAAGAGCCGGTCCGGTGGCCACAAGGGGGAACTAGGAAGTAAAGGGAGAAATCTGCTGCTCCGGGCTCCACGCTGATGCTGGAGGTGAGAGGCTGCTTCGCCTTATGTATGCAGGGGGACGAGCGGAGGAGGCTGCGGGGGGAGTGAGGAGGGTATGTGCCACTGCTATCCAGATATATTATACTGCAGCCCCTCATAGCCTGCTACCTATACTAAAGCAACCCCATAGCCTGCTACCTATACTAAAGCAACCCCATAGCCTGCTACCTATACTAAAGAACCCCTATAGCCTGCTACCTTTACTGAAGCCCCCCATACTGTAGCCTCCCATAGCCTGCTAACTATACTGAAGCCCCCCATAGCCTGCTCACTGTACTGAAGTCCCCCATAGCCTGATAACTATACTGAAGCCCCCCATAGCCTGCTAACTATACTGAAGCCCCCCATACTGAAGCCCCCCATAGCCTGCTCACTGTACTGAAGCCCCCCATAGCCTGCTAACTATACTGAAGCCCCCCATAGCCTGCTAACTATACTGAAGCCCCCCATAGCCTGCTAACTGTACTGAAGCCCCCCATACTGAAGCCCCCCATAGCCTGCTACCTATACTGAAGGCCCCTATACCCTGCTACCTATACTGAAGCCCCCTATACTCTGCGACCTATACTGAAGGCCCCTATACCCTGCTGCCTATACTGAAGGCCCCTATACCCTGCTGCCTATACTAAAGGCCCCTATACCCTGCTGCCTATACTGAAGGCCCCTATACCCTGCTGCCTATACTGAAGGCCCCTATACCCTGCTGCCTATACTGAAGGCCCCTATACCCTGCTGCCTATACTGAAGGCCCCTATACCCTGCTGCCTATACTGAAGGCCCCTATACCCTGCTGCCTATACTGAAGGCCCCTATACCCTGCTGCCTATACTGAAGGCCCCTATACCCTGCTGCCTATACTGAAGGCCCTTATACCCTGCTGCCTGTACTGAAGGCCGCTATACCCTGCTGCCTATAATGAAGGCCACTATACCCTGCTGCCTATAATGAAGGCCACTATACCCTGCTGCCTATACTGAAGGCCCCTATACCCTGCTGCCTATACTGAAGGCCCCTATACCCTGCTGCCTGTACTGAAGGCCACTATACCCTGCTGCCTATAATGAAGGCCACTATACCCTGCTGCCTATACTGAAGGCCACTATACTCTGCAACCTATAGTGAAGGCCCCTATACCTTGCAACCTATAGTGAAGGCCCCTATACCTTGGTAGCTATACTGAAGACACCTTTACCTAGCTACCTATACTGCGGGCACCTATGCTTGGGTACCTATACTGCGGGCAACTATACCATGCATCGCACAATTCTTATGCACAGGATTCGTTAGATTCGGGATTCGAAAGGTTCGAGATATTCGAGAACCTTTTTAGATTCGGATCCGGATTCGGATTCGAAGAAATTGTGGATATGTCCCATCCCTAAAAATAAGGAACAAACATCATTGTTCAGATATTATTGGCAAAGTAGGTTTTGCAATCAGGAATAATTCCGCATTAACTGCTTGAAGACCACACGCTTACACCTACCTAGTGACCAGGCCATTTTCTGTAGCTTTAACAGTTAATTACTCGGTCATACAACTTAGCACACAAATGAATTTTGCCTCCTTTTCTTGCCACCAACAGAGCTTTCTGTTGGTGGAATCTGATTGCTGCTGAGAGGTCATTTTTAAAAATTAATTTGTTCAGTATGTTTTATAATAAATTTTGATTTTTTTCCCCCTGCTTCCCCCCGAGATCCAATAGCATGATCACCTCTCATAGGCATCAGCCACTCCAGGGCACAGCCGTTTATGGATACTCACTTGCTCCCTGCTCTCAGGTCCCCGCGAGCCGATTCTTTAGCAGCAAATGATTTAAAGTCCAGTAAGAACCATTTCAATTACTTTGCCTATCTCCGGTCCCCGCGGTGATACCCCATATAATCCGGGGTTTCTTGAGGGTAACCTTACTGACTTTTAATCATTTGCTGCTAAAAAAACGTCTCGCGGGGACCTGAGAGCAGGGAGCAAGTGAGTATTCATAAACCGCTCCTGCTGTTTTATGTTCTATGAACTGTATACGGTATGCTGTGCTAATCATCTTGTCCTATTGTATGGACTGCAATTGTTTAAGAGCTCGTATTTGTGATTGCTGAGGAATTTAACAGATATTGGAAGTTGATATTACAATTGGATCCTGTACAGGAACTTTATCTGGAGTGACATATATACAAGTTTTTGAATATTTTGGGTATCTGGATTTTTTTATATTTTTTAAATTTTTATAACTCATGTACAACCCTCCCCCCTTTTTTAAATATTTTTTTCTCTTTGGGTTTATCAGCAAACTCCCACTGAGTGTGTGTAGAAGGTTGTATGTGTGGTGTATGTAGTGTCCAAGCAGACCAATATACACGTGATTGAGATAATTGGTTCTACAATAAAACTGAATTTTTTATACCTATATCCAGCGCTTCTCAGATTTTTTGCTATATAAACTCCTTGTAGATGTTGACTTGGCTGGGATTCAAACTGGGGACCCAGCACTGCAAGGTGAGAGCGCTAACCACTATGCCACCATGCTGCCCAATAATTTATTGACCCCACCCCTTGATGGGTAGATATTGAGATTGCCTTTCTGGATTGCTATACGTGGAAAGAAGTCCTATGGGCGAATACTCTAGTGAAACCACAACCTAAAGGGGCCCATACACTTAACAATTTTCCTGCCGATATACAGCCGATTCGATCACTGTGATCAAATCGGCTGTGAAATCATTACGCAAATGTTGAACGAACGATCGATTTTCATCCGAGATTTCGCTCTATTGCCAGCGGGTCGGGAGTGCGTCGATAGCGGCGTTCGAATGCCCGATGACCGACGCAGGCGGTAATACATTACCTGCTCCGCCGGCGCGTATCCCCGCTGTCACCGCTGCTTCTTCTCCACGCTGGGATCCGAGTCCGGCAGGCTTCACTTCTTCCCGTCCCGGCAGGAGGTTTAAACAGTAGAGCACCCTCTACTGTTCAAACTTCCCCAGACAGGAAGTACAGTAAAGCTGGAGCCCAGAGCGGAGAAGAAGACAACGGAGACCGGGGGACTCGCGCCGGCCGGATCAGGTAATGTATGCAGGGGGGAGGGGGGGCGGCAGCAGTGGCAGCTTCACAGATGGTGATCGGTTTCATGCTGAAATCGATTCACAATCTGTTTGCAGCCATACGATCCCTCTCTGATCAGATTCGATCAGAGAGGGATCTATCTGTTGGTCGATCTGATGGCAAATCGACCAGTGTATGGCCACCTTAAGAGTAATACTTCCCCCTTTACTACTTTTACCATGAAAATTTGGAGGAAAACTAGGTTAAGTCTGAGCTAAGGGGTCCCAAATGCCTGAAATATTTTATAACCCTGATTTCGCAGCTGGTTGCTACCCTATACCTTTCAAGTGGTGGATGTCTTCAGGCCTCTTGGGGATTTTATGTCAAATGGCAGATTGAGGAGCCTAACGACACTTCAGGAGGAACTATGTCTTTCTGGAACTGAGTTTTATAGGGCAACTCAAATATACCATTTCCTGCATAGTACTTGCCCTCAAACCCAATGGTTTAAGATAACCTCCTTTTGAGTCCCTATGCAGGTCAGATCCCCTCCACAAAGGCACATTGTCTTACCTATATTCAATTTTAAACCAAGATTTCTTCAAAGACAAACTAAAATATATGACGTGTTGGGAGAGGGTTCTTAACTGTACTCTAGAGCAGTGCTCCCCAACCCTGTCCTCAAGGCCCACTAACACTGCACGTTTTGTATAAAGCCACAGAAGTAATTAATAAGCTCTGCTGCAGCACTAAATACCTCACCTGTGATTGTGTGTGGTTTCCTGCAAAACATGTACTGTTGGTGGCCTTGAGGACAGGGTTGGGGAACTCTGCTCTAGAGAACAAGTAATGGTCTCAGTGTGTTGAGACTGGGAAAGGTACCCAGCAGACAACCCACATGGAAGTGTCCATTAGGGTACTACACTGGGCATATATTGTTCCATTATGGGTACATGAAGCTAAATCCCTCTGCCTCACCCCTCTATTTCAGGGGTGGGAGATAGACAGCACTATTCACATGTTCAACATAAGCTGGTCCACTTCATGGCGGCGCCCACCAAGACCTACTGTACATTGTTTCCCAGTGGAGACAAAAGAAAATGTTTTAAATGTATAAAAGATAGAATCGACATTACGGTGTTAAATGAAAGTCTTTATGCCATACTTACAGATAAAGTTCCCCAATTTGAAAATGTTTGGGAGCCGTGGATAACGTATAAAGGAGATACTTCCATGTTCTCCTTTTTCTCTGATTGCACGGGTAGTCTCTGAATCATTTCCTTCCTTTTAGACTACTTTTAGTCAATCATTATGTAACCAAGTTGTCGTTATCGCTTTAACCTTTTGACTATCTACATTGGATAATATATTAATCGGTCACCCTATAGGGTGACAATTGTACAGGTCCTTCTCAAAAAATTAGCATATTGTGATAAAGTTTATTATTTTCTGTAATGTACTGATAAACATTAGACTTTCATATATTTTAGATTCACTACACACAACTGAAGTAGTTCAAGCCTTTTATTGTTTTAATATTGATGATTTTTTTGGCATACAGCTCATAAAAACCCAAAATTCCTTTCTCAAAAAATTAGCATATTTCATCCGACCAATAAAAGAAAAGTGTTTTTAAAACAAAAAAAGTCAACCTTCAAATAATTATGTTCAGTTATGCACTCAATACTTGGTCGGGAATCCTTTTGCAGAAATGACTGCTTCAATGGGGCGTGGCAATGAGGCAATCAGCCTGTGGCGGTGTTATGGAGGCCCAGGATGCTTCGATAACGGCCTTAAAGGGAATGTCCAAGCAAAATAAAAAAATGAGTTTCACTTACCTGGGACTTCTACCAGCCCCATGCAGGTCCAATTTTTACGCATTGAACCAGTAATGCGTAAAAATGTATGTGTTAATGTTCCTGCACTAGCGGGTATGCGTAAAAATGTACGTAATGCGTCCCGCCGACCTCCGGGGGCGGCAAGCTGCCAGCGGGGGACTGGAGCAGCAGTGAGTGACTACGAGGGCACAGGATGGCTGCATGGGGCTGGGAGAAGCCCCAGGTAAGTGAAACTCATTTTTTTTATTTTGCTTGAACCTTCCCTTTAAGCTCATCCAGAGTGTTGGGTCTTGCGTCTCTCAACTTTTTCTTGACAATATATAACAGATTCTAAATGGGGTTCAGTTCAGGAGAGTTGGCAGGCCAATTGAGCACAGTAATACCATGGTCAGTAAACCATTTACCAGTGGTTTTGGCACTGCGAGCAGGTGCCAGGTCGTGCTGAAAAATGAAATCTTCATCTCCATAAAGCTTTTCAGCAGATGGAAGCATGAAGTGCTCCAAAATCTCCTGATAACTAGCTGCACTGACCCTTCTCTTGATAAAACACAGTGGACCAACACCAGCAGCTGACATGGCACCCCAGACCATCACTGACTGTAGGAACTTGACACTGGACTTCAGGCATTTTGGCATTTCCCTCTCCCCAGTAGTGATGCTCAAATACCCCTTTTTAAAATTCGAGTTTGGTCGAATTCGAATAGTAAATTATTCGAGGTCAGTCGAATATTCGAGTCGAATAATTTTTACTATTCGATTCGACCTCGGACTTCGAGCTCACTATTTGAGTCGGTATTCGAGCTAACTATTCGAGCTGACTATTCGAATTGGCCTTAAATAGCTTCCCAACACTTGTTTTGAGGGTTAATGATGCAAGAAACATATTTTTTTCCAAGTGACAACAGCAAGTGATTATGTGGGGATGTTCCTTTAAAAAAAAAAAAAGGTGAAAAGAGAAGTTGTGTCCAGAATTTTGTTCAGTACTGTATATACTTCTTCTTCTTCTTCTTCTTTATCTTCTATATCTTCTTCTTCTTCTTCTATATCTTCTTCTTCTTCTTCATCTTCTTCTTCTTCTTCTTCATCTTCTTCATCTTCATCTTCTTCATCTTCATCTTCTTCATCTTCTTCATCTTCATCTTCTTCATCTTCTTCTTCATCTTCTTCATCTTCTTCATCTTCATCTTCTTCATCTTCTTCTTCATCTTCTTCATCTTCATCTTCTTCATCTTCTTCTTCTTCTTCTTCATCTTCTTCTTCATCTTCTTCATCTTCTTCTTCATCTTCTTCATCTTCATCTTCTTCATCTTCTTCTTCATCTTCTTCATCTTCATCTTCTTCATCTTCTTCTTCTTCTTCTTCTTCTTCATCTTCTTCTTCATCTTCTTCATCTTCTTCTTCATCTTCTTCATCTTCATCTTCTTCATCTTCTTCATCTTCATCTTCTTCATCTTCTTCTTCATCTTCTTCATCTTCTTCATATTCATCTTCTTCATCTTCTTCTTCATCTTCATCTTCTTCATCTTCATCTTCTTCTTCTTCTTCTTCTTCTTCATCTTCTTCTTCATCTTCTTCATCTTCTTCTTCATCTTCTTCATCTTCATCTTCTTCATCTTCATCTTCATCTTCATCTTCTTCATCTTCTTCTTCATCTTCTTCTTCTTCTTCTTCTTCTTCATCTTCTTCTTCATCTTCTTCTTCATCTTCTTCATCTTCTTCTTCATCTTCTTCATCTTCATCTTCATCTTCATCTTCTTCATCTTCTTCTTCATCTTCATCTTCTTCATCTTCTTCTTCATCTTCTTCATCTTCATCTTCTTCATCTTCTTCTTCTTCTTCTTCTTCTTCTTCTTCATCTTCTTCTTCATCTTCTTCTTCTTCTTCTTCTTCTTCTTCTTCATCTTCTTCTTCATCTTCTTCATCTTCTTCTTCATCTTCTTCTTCATCTTCTTCATCTTCTTCTTCATCTTCTTCATCTTCTTCTTCATCTTCTTCTTCTTCTTCTTCTTCTTCATCTTCTTCTATATCGTCTTCTTCGTCACTTATTTCTCTTTTCATTTTTTTTTTTTTAAAGAAATGCAGCTATTTTTGAGCGTAACAACAAATAGCTGGTGGCGCACGCATGTTGGAAGCGCCATTGTATGTGCTCCCTGGCAGTGGAAACACACAGACAGCAGGAGGTAAATTTAGCAGCAGGAGGAGGAGGATGAGTGTGTGGCAGCATGCAGTCAATGAGGCAGGCAGCGTGACATAATAGCCCTGGTACCTAGCGGTGATACCATGGCTGTAAATAAACACAACAGGAGGTCCCAGACAGCGGTCGTGCAGCCCACATTGTGTCCAATACACAACTGGGACAACACAGTTTTCAACCCGGGCACCTCAGAAAAATTAAACCTTTTTTTGTAATGGTTTTGTAGTTTTGGTTTTACAACCAATTACACAGATATATAGCTATTTTTTGACGTAATAGCTGGTGGCAGAGTGGCAGCAGAAGGTAAATCTGTGTACCCTGGCGGTGGGAAACACAGACAGACAGCAGCAGCAGCAGGAGGAGGAATGGAGGAGAGTAATTATGTGAGCAGCTATTGTTTGACGTAATAGCTGGTGGCAGTGTGGCAGCAGAAGGTAATTCTGTGTACCCTGGCAGTGGGAAACACAGACAGACAGCAGCAGCAGGAGGAATGGAGGAGTAGTGTGAGTGTGGCAGCAGGTAGGCAGCGTGACATAATAGCCCTGGTACCTAGCGGTGATACCAGGGCCGTAAATAAACACAACAGGAGGTCCCAGACAGCGGTCGTGCAGCCCACATTGTGTCCAATACACAACTGGGACAACACAGTTTTCAACCCGGGCACCTCAGAAAAATTAAACCTTTTTTTTTTTTTAATGGTTTTTTGGTTTTTGGTTTTACAACCAATTTAGCTATTTTTGGACGTAATAGCTGGTGGCAGAGTGGCAGCAGAAGAAGGTAATTTTGTGTACCCTGGCAGTGGGAAACACAGACAGACAGCAGCAGCAGGAGGAGGAATGGAGGAGTAGGCGAGCAGCTATTGTTTGACGTAATAGCTGGTGGCAGAGTGGCAGCAGAAGGTAAATCATCTGTGTACCCTGGCAGTGGGAAACACAGACAGACAGCAGCAGCAGCAGCAGGAGGAGGTATGGAGGAGCAGTGTGAGTGTGGCAGCAGGTAGGCAGCGTGACATAATAGCCCTGGTACCTAGCGGTGATACCAGGGCCGTAAATAAACACAACAGGAGGTCCCAGACAGCGGTCGTGCAGCCCACATTGTGTCCAATACACAACTGGGACAACACAGTTTTCAACCCGGGCACCTCAGAAAAATTAAACCTTTTTTTGTAATGGTTTTGTAGTTTTGGTTTTACAACCAATTACACAGATATATAGCTATTTTTTGACGTAATAGCTGGTGGCAGAGTGGCAGCAGAAGGTAAATCTGTGTACCCTGGCGGTGGGAAACACAGACAGACAGCAGCAGCAGCAGGAGGAGGAATGGAGGAGAGTAATTATGTGAGCAGCTATTGTTTGACGTAATAGCTGGTGGCAGTGTGGCAGCAGAAGGTAATTCTGTGTACCCTGGCAGTGGGAAACACAGACAGACAGCAGCAGCAGGAGGAATGGAGGAGTAGTGTGAGTGTGGCAGCAGGTAGGCAGCGTGACATAATAGCCCTGGTACCTAGCGGTGATACCAGGGCCGTAAATAAACACAACAGGAGGTCCCAGACAGCGGTCGTGCAGCCCACATTGTGTCCAATACACAACTGGGACAACACAGTTTTCAACCCGGGCACCTCAGAAAAATTAAACCTTTTTTTTTTTTAATGGTTTTTTGGTTTTTGGTTTTACAACCAATTTAGCTATTTTTGGACGTAATAGCTGGTGGCAGAGTGGCAGCAGAAGAAGGTAATTCTGTGTACCCTGGCAGTGGGAAACACAGACAGACAGCAGCAGCAGGAGGAGGAATGGAGGAGTAGGCGAGCAGCTATTGTTTGACGTAATAGCTGGTGGCAGAGTGGCAGCAGAAGGTAAATCATCTGTGTACCCTGGCAGTGGGAAACACAGACAGACAGCAGCAGCAGCAGCAGGAGGAGGTATGGAGGAGCAGTGTGAGTGTGGCAGCAGGTAGGCAGCGTGACATAATAGCCCTGGTACCTAGCGGTGATACCAGGGCCGTAAATAAACACAACAGGAGGTCCCAGACAGCGGTCGTGCAGCCCACATTGTGTCCAATACACAACTGGAACAACACAGTTTTCAACCCGGGCACCTCAGAAAAATTAAACCTTTTTTTTTTTTAATGGTTTGTTTGGTTTCGGTTTTGCAACCAATATAGCTATTGTTTGACGTAATAGCTGGTGGCAGAGTGGCAGCAGAAGAAGGTCATTCTGTGTACCCTGGCAGTGGGAAACACAGACAGACAGCAGAAGGGCAGTACACAGCAGCCCACTGTAGGTGTAAAATGTGTGGCTGCAGGCGACGTAATAGTCAAAGTGAACCAGGCTGGCTTAGTGAGCAGGAGCCAGGAGGTGGTAAAGGGTGGTAAGGCACATTAACGATGGTTCCGGCAGCCAGTTCATGTCCCCCTCTCGCCGACAACAGGGGCCAGGAACTCGCCTTCCACCCACGCCTGGTTCATCTTGAGAAACGTCAGTCTGTCCACAGACTTGTGAGACAGACGTGAGCGTTTCTCGGTGACCACGCCACCAGCTGCACTGAAGCAGCGCTCGGACAGCACGCTGGAAGGGGGGCAGGACAGCACTTCCAGGGCGTACTGCGCTAGCTCGCTCCAGATCTCCATGCGCTTGACCCAATACTCCATGGGATCAACAGGGGCATCGCTGTCAAGCCCGCTGTACGACCCCATGTAGTCAGCCACCATGCGGGTCAGGCGCTGGCTGTGACCGGAGGAGGATGCTGCTGCATGCATCTCCTCTCTAGTCACTGCTGCCGGAGCCTCTACAGTCCTGTAGAGCTCGTGGCTGAGAGACAGCAGGTCTGTGGGGCGCTTGCTGCTGCTGGATGCAGGCACCTGCTGCTGCCTCTGTGCTGGCTGCTGGACAGTGGGGGTGGAAGGCTGGGGGAAGGCTTCCTCCAAGCGCTCAACAAGGGCCTGCTGCAAGCTCCTTATTTGTTGCGCTGGGTCTCCTCCTGCAGGCGGCAGGAACTGGCTCAACTTCCCCTTGAGGCGTGGGTCCAACATCATGCTGATCCAGATGTCCTCCCTCTGCTTCATCTGGATCACCCTGGGGTCCCTGCGCAGGCACGCCAGCATGTGCGCTGCCATTGGGAAGAGGCGGGCCACGTCTGCTGGCACATCGACGTCAGTGCTGTCCTCATCCTCCTCCTCTGCCGCCTCATCCTCTCTCCACCCCCGCACCAACTCAGCTGCGCTGT
The DNA here is from genome assembly GCF_040937935.1 of Hyperolius riggenbachi. Classification (NCBI taxonomy): domain Eukaryota; kingdom Metazoa; phylum Chordata; class Amphibia; order Anura; family Hyperoliidae; genus Hyperolius; species Hyperolius riggenbachi. Next base: position 293,560,810 of record NC_090646.1, on the reverse strand, counting down.
GCTGATCCCCCTCATCAGCAGCCAGGTCAGGGACCTCCACCAAGTCCTCCTCCTCCTCCCCCTCAGAGGTGGACTGCGCAGCTGGTTGCCGCTCCTGCTGGTCCAAGGCTGCCGCTCCCTGTTCCAGCAAACCATCGAGGGCCCTGTTCAGCAGAGAAACCAGGGGCACCCACTCGCAGACCATAGCATGGTCCCTGCTCACCATGTTTGTGGCCTGCAGGAAGGGAGCCAGCACAAAGCACACCTGCTGCATGTGCCTCCAGTCATCATCGGGGACGATGGACGGGATGTTGCTGGTCTTGTCCCTTCTCCGAGCTGCGGAAACAGTGGCCAGGGCAAGGTACTGGTTGACAGCGTGCCTCTGTTCAACCATACGCTCCAACATCGCCAGGGTGGAGTTCCAGCGAGTCGGAACGTCAATGATCAGCCGATGGCGTGGCAGATCCAGCTCCTTTTGCACGTCTTCCAGGCTCGCACAGGCTGCAGCCGAGCGCCGGAAGTGACGCACAACATTCCTTGCCGTTTCCAGCAGTTCGCCCATCCCCTGGTAGGTGCGCAGGAACTTCTGCACCACCAGGTTCAGCACGTGGGCAAGACAGGGGATGTGGGTCAGGTTTCCCCTGTCTATGGCAGCAACCAGATTGGCCCCATTGTCGGACACCACCTCTCCGACTCTGAGGCCTCTGGGGGTCAGCCAAATCCTCTCCTGCTCCTGGAGTTTGGCCAACACGTGGGCTGCCGTCAGCTTGGTCTTGCCAAGGCTGACCAAGTGCAGCAGCGCTTGGCAGTGGCGGGCCTTCACGCTGCTGCTGAGGCGGGGGGTTTGGCCAGGTGTGGCGGAGGATGGCAGAGGATCGGAGGAACCCGCTGCAGTTCCCCTGACCCTGCGGGGTGGCACCACCCACTGTGTTGCTGCTGCTGCTGCTGCTGTGCCCGCTGCTGCTCTCCCATCCTCACCCCCTTCCACCAAGCTGACCCAGTGGACAGTGAAGGACAGGTAGCGGCCTGTCCCGAAGCGGCTGCTCCAGGAGTCCATGGTGACGTGGACCCTTTCACCAACCGCATGCTCCAGCCCTCGCTCCACATTGGCCATCACAAAGCGGTGCAGTGCTGGAATGGCCTTGCGGGAGAAAAAGTGTCTGCTGGGGAGCTGCCAGTCTGGGGCTGCACAAGCAAGCAGCGCCCGCATGTCGCTCCCCTCCTGCACGAGCGTGTACGGCAGGAGTTGGGAGCACATGGCCCGTGCCAGCAAGCCGTTCAGCTGCCGCACGCGACGGCTGCTGGGAGGCAGAGCCCTAACCACCCCCTGGAAGGACTCGCTCAAAAGGCTCTGGCGTGGCCTTTTGCTGACACGGGAATCACCAGACACAGCGGAGGAGGCCACTGAGGACTGGCTGCCAGAACAGGCCTCAGTGTCGGCGGCAGGAGTTGCAGAGGGGGGAGGAGCAGTGCGTTTCCGCACTCCTGCTGGTGCTGCTGGAGGAGCAGGAGGGCGGGTGGCTGCTGTTGCTGCTGCTGAAGGCTGTGCAGTGATGGGTGTGGTGCCACTGCCAGCACCAGATGCCTTCAGCCTCTGGAACTCCTCATGCTGGTGGAAATGTTTAGCCGCAAGGTGGTTGATCAGCGAGCTGGTGCTGAACTTTAAGGGGTCTGCACCTCTGCTCAACTTCCGCTGACAGTGGTTGCAAGTGGCGTACTTGCTGTACACAGTGGGCATGGTGAAAAAGCGCCAGATTGGTGACAGAAACATCCCCCTACGGCATGGAAGCGCTGCTGCCTGTCTCCCTGTGGTGGTTGGGGGGGGGGGCTTGGGTGCGGCTGGTGGTGGTACTGGCTGATGCTGCTGCTGCTGCTGCTGAGCCTGAGACACCAGCAGGCTGTGGGTCGCTGCCAATGCTTGCAATGATGCGCCTCCTTGCAAGGCCCACAAGCGCATCCTCCTCCTCCTCCGAGCTGCTGAGGACGACATCCCCTGGAGGTGGTGGCACCCAGTCTCTGTCTGTCACCGGGTCATCAACATCATCCTCCCCCTCCTCAAACATGTCCTGCTGGGATGATGACCCCCCAAACTCCTCTCCTGATGCATGGATGGGCTGCTTGACTGTCGCCACAGTCTTGCTGTCCAATCCCTCATCCCCCAAAGTGCCCATCAGCATCTCCTCCTCAAAATCGCCAACAACAGCAGACAATTGACTCATCATGCCTGGGGTCAAAAGAGTGCTGAATGAGAGGTCGGCGACTGACGGTGAACTGGCCTCCTCCCCAGACCCTGCTGGGCGGCTGCTGCGAACAGGGGTGGTGGTGGTGGTGGTGGTGAGGGTGGAGGCCTCGGATGCAGAGCTGATGGCGGGCTGCTCATCCTCCGTCATGAGTTGCACCACAGTGTCTGCATCCTTTTCCTCAATGGGACGTTTCCGACCCGGCTGGAGGAAAATCGGAGCAGGTGCTACACGCTGCTGCTGCTGTGTCTCTGCAGCGTGAGTTGCAGATGCTCCTGCTGGGCGGCGCCCAAGGCGTCCACGGCCAGTGGCTATGGGAGGAATGTTAGCCACTGACGCTGCTGCTGCTGCTGCGGAACTGTGCATGGTGGCGCGGCCGCGGCTTGCCACAATGCTGCTCCCTCTCCTCCTGATTCCCTTGCTGCCCTTCCCCTTGCCCAAACCGCGCTGGCTGCCACTTCCAGACATCTTAAATGTTTTGGGCGTATAGACAAAAGTTTTGTAAAAGGGCGGGTGAAAAGTGGGGTACTTTAATGGAGTGGGTTGGTTGGTGAGGTGACTGAGTGAGTGTCCCCTAGTACAGTAAGTAAGTAGTAACAGTCAGGAAGTACAACTAGCAGTTACAATAATCAGTAGTAATCACAAGTAAATTTAGTGTGTGTACACTCAGACAGTGAGTGCACGCACGCAGGAGCTAGTAGCCTATGAACACAGTGACTGAGTGTCCTAGACTCCTAGTACAGTAAGAGTAAGTAGTAACAGTAAGTAGAACTAACTAATTACAATAATCAATCAGCGATCAGAAGGAAATGGAGTGTGGGTGGTGTGTGTACACTCAGACAGTGAGTGACCGCACGCAGGAGCTAGTAGCCTATGAACACAGTGACTGAGTGTCCTAGACTCCTAGTACAGTAAGAGTAAGTAGTAACAGTAAGTACAACTAACTAATTACAATAATCAATCAGCGATCAGAAGGAAATGGAGTGTGGGTGGTGTGTGTACACTCAGACAGTGAGTGACCGCACGCAGGAGCTAGTAGCCTATGAACACAGTGACTGAGTGTCCTAGACTCCTAGTACAGTAAGAGTAAGTAGTAACAGTAAGTAGAACTAACTAATTACAATAATCAATCAGCGATCAGAAGGAAATGGAGTGTGGGTGGTGTGTGTACACTCAGACAGTGAGTGACCGCACGCAGGAGCTAGTAGCCTATGAACACAGTGACTGTCTGACTGAGTGTCCTAGACTCCTAGTACAGTAAGAGTAAGTAGTAACAGTAAGTACAACTAACTAACAATAATCTATCAGTAATCAGAAGGAAATAGAGTGTGTGTACACACAGACAGTGAGTGAGTGCACACACGCAGGAGCTAGCTAGTAGCCTATAAACAGTGACAGTCAGTGAGTGTCCTACTCCTAGTACAGTATAACTACAATACTATTAGTAAAGGACAGCAGAAATACTGGTATAGATGAGAGAAATAAACAGAGGACAGCTGCCCACAGAGGCAAGGCCCCCCTGAGGCCTAAACCTGTAAGCTTGCAGCAGCTGCCTGTCTCTAATGTAACACACAAGCTACTAACTAAAATACAATGTCTATCTAACTAACAACAATATAGGTGTATATGGCAGGTGTAGGTGAGCAAAAACGCTAGGTAAATGATCACAATAGAGCACTTGCTAAGCCAAAGCACAAAGGAGCAACTCTCTCTCTGTACAAGTCTCAGGCAAGCATGGAGAAACGTAACATGGCGGCCGCTATTTATAGGGTAGGGGCTGGCCAGGGTCCCCCTCTGTGATTGGCTGCCGTCAGAGGGCCTGGGAGCCCTCTGATTGGCTCTAAGGACATCAATCTGGGCTATGACGCTATTCGAGCTCGGTACCGAGCTCGAATAGCGCCGAGTTGCTCGAATAGCTCGAATAGTGAATGGGCTATTCGAGTGTACTCGGATAGCCCATTCGAATAGCTCCAGCTATTCGGAGCTCGAATACCGAGCTCGAATAGCTGAAAAAGAGCTCGAATATTCGAGCTACTCGAATATTCGAGCTCTGCTGAGCACCACTGCTCCCCAGTCTTCCTCCAGACTCTGGCACCTTGATTTCCGAATGACATGCAAAAGTTGCTTTCATCCGAAAAAAGTACTTTGGACCACTGAGCAACAGTCCAGTGCTGCTTCTCTGTAGCCCAGGTCAGGCGCTTCTGCCGCTGTTTCTAGTTCAAAAGTGGCTTGACCTGGGGAATGCGGGACCTGTAGCCCATTTCCTGCACACGCCTGTACACGGTGGCTCTGGATGTTTCTACTCCAGACTCAATCCACTGCTTCCTCAGGTCCTCAAGGTCTGAAATCGGTCCTTCTCCACAATCTTCCTCAGGGTCCAGTCACCTCTTCTTGTTGTGCAGTGTTTTCTGCCACACTTTTTCCTTCCCACAGACTTCCCACTGAGGTGCCTTGATACAGCACTCTGGGAACAGCCTATTCGTTCAGAAATTTCTTTCTGTGTCTTACCCTCTTGCTTGAGGGTGTCAATGATGGCCTTCTGGACAGCAGTCAGGTCGGCAGTCTTACCCATGATTGCAGTTTTGAGTAATGAACCAGGCTGGGAGTTTTTAAAAGCCTCAGGAATCTTTTGCAGGTGTTTAGAGTTAATTAGTTGATTCAGATGATTAGGTTAATAGCTCGTTTAGAGAACCTTTTCATGATGTGCTAATTTTTTGGGATAGGAATTTTGGGTTTTCATGAGCTGTATGCCAAAATCATCAACATTAAAACAATAAAAGGCTTGAACTACTTCAGTTGTGTGTACTGAATCTAAAATATATGAAAGTCTAATGTTTATCAGTACATTACAGAAAATAATGAACTTTATCACAATATGCTAATTTTTTGAGAAGGACCTGTATGTGACTTTTGACTAAGCTGTTCCTGAATATGTGGTATGTTACCTACAGTTGCTATCACATGCTACTATCTGGCATATTTTGTATGTTTAATAATTTGTCTACTTTCAAATAAAAATCTTAAATTGTATATTTGTGTGCTTATTTAGCTAGTTAGCCAGTTAGGATTGTTCTCTGATGTTTGTGGTGTGGGTTTTGCTGGGGTTTGTAGTTCAATTTGGTATTTGCTATGTTTTTACCCATAAATATCTGTAAATAGCGCACTAAAATTAAAGGGGCACTATGGCGAAAAATTGTAAAATTAAAAATATGTGCAAACTTAAACAAATAAGAAGTACGTTTTTTTCCAGAGTAAAATGAGCCATAAATTACTTTTCTCCTATGTTGCTGTCACTTACAGTAGGTAGTAGAAATCTGACAGAAGCGACAGGTTTTGGGCTAGTCCATCTCTTCATAGGGGGATTCTCAGGGATTTATTTATTTTCAAAAGCACTTAGTGAATGGCAGTTGCTCTGTCCAACTGCCAAAAAACTGTGCAGCGAGCAGGGAAGCTGGCCAGCATAATTGTTTAAATCCTTTTTAGGGAATATCTTGTAAAGACTAAAAGCCTTGCTGAGAATCCCCTATGAAGAGATGGACTAGTCCAAAACCTGTTGCTTCTGTCAGATTTCTACTACCTACTGTAAGTGACAGCAACATAGGAGAAAAATAATTTATGGCTCATTTTACTCTGGAAAAAAACATACTTCTTATTTGTATATGTTTGCACATATTTAAAATTTAAAATTTGTTTGCCATAGTGCCTCTTTAAAATGACCCTTTAAATGTGAAATCTACTGTATCTTCTATCTTCTACTGTATCTGAAAACATTTTCATGCAGGACAATAGCATTATTCAAAATCCATACTCTGTTTTAATTAATTATCATTAACTTCAAAAAAGCAAACCTGAAGCGAAAAAAATATGATATAATGAGTTGTATGTGTAGTATGGAAAGAAAAGAGTATTTTATTTTTATTTTCTGTTATATAGCTTTTTTTATAACATTGCCTCAGTTACATAGCTTTCTTTTCATAACATTGCCTCATATTGTCATATTTGCAATTTAGAAACCAGAAAGGTCTGTTAAGCTATAAAACAAAGCATACCGTATTTTTCGGACCATAAGACGCACCTGACCATAAGACGCACCTAGGTTTAGAGGGAAAAACCCAGGTGAAAAAAAATACTTCACCTAGTGTGTCCATGGTGCAGGTGTGTCTTGTGGACCTCCTTCCCCCAAACACTTAAACATTGTGTCACTACTGTGGAGCACTCCCACATCCACCCATTCATAAACAGGTACCTTAACAAATAATACAGGGTCATTGGTGGGTCATTTAATCCCACCTGTTCCTAGTGACTGCATGCCATGAGTCTTCATGTTCGTGTACATGATTGCAGCCACAGGATAATATTGCTTCATCGGGCAACAACTTTCTAAGTCCGGCGTGGGATCACCAAATATGCCTCCCCATCCCCTGCCATGTCCTCCCCCTGGCTAACTCTCATGGGATACAGAGTGTAGAGAAGCACAGCTCGTGCCTCCCTTCCCTGCATGCTTTGAGGATACCCCAGCTAGGCACACTACTTCAGCCCTTGACTCCCACAGTGTACCTGTTATCATCCGTGATCAGCCCTGCGGGACTCCAAGCTCTCCGTGCACTGCTGCTAGTCTCTTGCTGATGCTAGAGAGGATCCATTAGTATGGCTTAACGCGTGTCTATTGGGGAGCCGTGCGCACTGTAGCCCGAAGTGCTGTGAGAGCTGGCATGCATGGCAAATTGCAGAGAGAGTCAGTTATTGGAACACATACCGGGACCACCGGACACTGCACAGGCATCTCCAGCTTCTATAACTTTGGTATCCCATCTGTCTCAAAGGGCTAGTGTGGTGTCTACATTAGCAAGGGCTGCTGTGGGGCTTTGCGATGTGCTGGGGGGGTAGGTTGGGGGAGAGACACTGGAACAACAGGCAGAATGTAGAATTCGGACCATAAGACGCAAAGAGAAAAAGTGCGTCTTATGGTCTGAAAAATACGGTAAATAATGACCTTTTGAACTTTCCTGTAGTAAAACTTTATCGCAAGCTGTCTATACAATTCATTATCTCATAAGTTTATTTTCACTCCAGGTTTGCTTTAAATTAATCTACTGCAGACAACTAAAGTATGTCAGTCCTAAAGCACCTAAAAAGATAAGAACATCAAAGAACCAAAAGTTATTTGGCACCACAATAATCTCTTTCTTCAAGAGAAAGAAACAAACAGAAAATGACGGGAGCTTCATATGATGTGGTATGTCTAACAATGGAAAATGTCACAAAAAAGGTACTCACAAACTCAGGTTGCAATATTGCTAACCACAGTATTGCTTTTCATATAATGAATCCTCACAATGAAAAGGAGCCAGTCACTCTCCAAATCAAAATTTAGAAGGGAAGTTGTAAATACGAATAACCCAACATAAAACAGCCCCTGTAGTTGTTGAATAACGAATTAATGGAAAGGAGGTTCCCTCAAAATAATAAAATAACCAAAAACAGTTTAAGAGTGAAAAAAAAGCATGTAATGGAAAAAAATTAATTTATTGGAAAGAAACAGAGACAACATGTTTCGCTGGCACCAACCTACTAATTAAAGAAATAGGTTGTTCAATATGATTGGCTTCTGAGGAAATATGGTACATTCCCCTGCTTAAAGGAGTTATCAGGGAAAACCGTAAAAATTTGCTTTACTCACCTGGGGCTTTCTCCAGCCCCTTGCAGCCGACTGTCCCATGCTGTCACCTCCGCCCCCCGCCGCTGTCCCGCTCTCGATGCTCGGTATTCAGGCCGACCGCGAATCGCCGCTGTCAATCATGGCCACGTGGGCCGCGGCAAATAGTGTTGGGCGAACAGTGTTCGCCACTGTTCGGGTTCTGCAGAACATCACCCTGTTCGGGTGATGTTCGGGTTCGGCCGAACACCTGATGGTGTTCGGCCAAACTGTTCGGCCATATGGCCGAACTAAGAGCGCATGGCCGAACGTTACCCGAACGTCCGGCTAGCGCTGTGATTGGCCGAACGGGTCACGTGTAGTGTTGGGCGAACATCTAGATGTTCGGGTTCGGGCCGAACATGGCCGAACTCCGAACATAATGGAAGTCAATGGGGACCCAAACTTTCGTGCTTTGTAAAGCCTCCTTATATGCTACATACCCCAAATTTACAGGGTATGTGCACCTTGGGAGTGGGTACAAATCAAATTGTTAGGAAAGCTTGCAAGACCACGGCTCCTAAAATCACTGCAGAGCTGAATGAACACCTACAGAACCCAGTTTCCACAAAAACTGTTCATCGGGAGCTGCACAAATCTGGATTCCACAGAAGAACTGCTCTCAAAGACAAATGTTTCAAAGCGTTTAGAGTGGTGTAGAAACCACCAGAATTGGTCTCTCGAGCAGTGGAAAAATTTGATTTTCTCTGACAAATCATCGTTTACCTTATTTCCAAATTCCAACTTCCAGACGAGTGTACATTTGGAGATAGCCGAAAGAAGCATTTCATCCAGACTGCCTTCTCCCAACCGTAAAACATGGCGGGGGTTCTGTGATGATCTGGGGTGCTATTTCTTGGAAATCTGCCAGGCCAAAGATTTCCCTTCATGGAAGAATTAACAGTCGAGACTGTTTCCGGAGGGGAATGTCATCTTTCAAGATGATAATGCCCCAATCCATACAGCTAGAATTGTTAAAGAATGGCACGAGGAAATTCTAATGAAGTTGAGCATCTCATCTGGCCACTACAATCCCCAGACCTCAACATTATTGAGTATTTATGATCGTTATTAGAGATTCAAGTAAGAAGTCGATTTCCGCCGCCATCGTCTCTAACAGAACTGGAGAGTGTTTTAACTGAAGAATGGGCTAAAATTCCTTTGGAAACAATTCACAATTTGTATGAATCAATACCTCGGAGAATTGAGGCTGTAATTGCCGCAAAAGGTGTACCTACGCCATATTAAAATATATTTTGTTGATTTTCAAAGTGATTCCATTATTTTGTCCAACCCCTGTAGGTATCAAGCTTACCTCCTCCACAGCATTTTTATTCAAAGAAAATTACCAACCGTGGATATCTAAGCAACAATCTAAGCTAAAAAATATTGCTAGTGGAATTTTCTTGGTTAGGAGAATTGCTGCCTTTAAAATGTTATTACTGCCCAAATTGCTGTATTTGTTTAGGAACTTACCTAAAAGGGTTTTTTTTGGGAGCATACAAATGTTGATCAATAAGTGGAAAGTCAGAATATCTCATATAACACTAACTTAACATACTCCTGACTGCCTGCACAGTTTGCCGCTAGTGTTGGGCGAACATCTAGATGTTCGGGTTCGGGCCGAACAGGCCGAACATGGCCGCGATGTTCGGGTGTTCGACCCGAACTCCGAACATAATGGAAGTCAATGGGGACCCGAACTTTTGTGCTTTGTAAAGCCTCCTTACATGCTACATACCCCAAATTTACAGGGTATGTGCACCTTGGGAGTGGGTACAAGAGGAAATTTTTTTTAGCAAAAAGAGCTTATAGTTTTTGAGAAAATCGATTTTAAAGTTTCAAAGGGAAAACTGTCTTTTAAATGCGGGAAATGTCTGTTTTCTTTGCACAGGTAACATGCTTTTTGTCGGCATGCAGTCATAAATGTAATACATATAAGAGGTTCCAGGAAAAGGGACCGGTAACGCTAACCCAGCAGCAGCACACGTGATGGAACAGGAGGAGGGTGGCGTAGGAGGAGAAGGCCACGCTTTGAGACACAACAACCCAGGCCTTGCATGAGGACAAGAAGCGTGCGGATAGCAATTTGCATTTTGTCGCCATGCAGTCATAAATGTAATACAGATGAGAGGTTCAATAAACAGGGACCGGAAACGCTAACCCATCACAGATGTTCATTGTTCATGTTACTTGGTTGGGGTCCGGGAGTGTTGCGTAGTCGTTTCCAATCCAGGATTGATTCATTTTAATTTGAGTCAGACGGTCTGCATTTTCTGTGGAGAGGCGGATACGCCGCCGATCTGTGACGATGCCTCCGGCAGCACTGAAACAGCGTTCCGACATAACGCTGGCTGCCGGGCAAGCCAGCACCTCTATTGCGTACATTGCCAGTTTGTGCCAGGTGTCTAGCTTCGATACCCAATAGTTAAAGGGTGCAGATGGATTGTTCAACACAGCTACGCCATCTGACATGTAGTCCTTGACCATCTTCTCCAGGCGATCGGTGTTGGAGGTGGATCTGCACGCTTGCTGTTCTGTGTGCTGCTGCATGGGTGTCAGAAAATTTTCCCACTCCAAGGACACTGCCGATACCATTCCCTTTTGGGCACTACCTGCGGCTTGTGTTGTTTGCTGCCCTCCTGGTCGTCCTGGGTTTGCGGAAGTCAGTCTGTCGGCGTACAACTGGCTAGAGGAGGGGGAGGATGTCAATCTCCTCTCTAAAGTCTCCACAAGGGCCTGCTGGTATTCTTCCATTTTGACCTGTCTGGCTCTTTCTTCAAGCACTTTTGGAACATTGTGTTTGTACCGTGGATCCAGAAGGGTATAAACCCAGTAATTGGTGTTGTCCAGAATGCGCACAATGCGTGGGTCGCGTTCAATGCAGTCCTAGGCCGAAGAGGTCATAGCCTAGGGTCACAAAACCTGTTTATTTGGGCAATTTCAATGGTGGCGAGTCTGACGTACATAAATCGCAGCAATGGCCGTTAGCAACGTCTGAATTTCACGAAATGTCTCATGCAGGTAGAAGACATATTGTTAGACTTGGGCTCCAAAGATGGGTTCCCTACATCTCTGCAAACCAGAGTTACAGGGCTCCAAATTTGGTAAAATCCCCCATAGGCTTTCATTGGGCCTCCTATTTACAGTTCCAAAATCTCACATCTTTTCAAAGGGCAATTACTCAGCAGTGGCAAATTTTCTAGCATTGTAGGGACCCTTAGGGGGAACATGACTGGTGAGTTTCGGGCCCCTAGGCCATAGAGGTCATAGCCTAGGGTCACAAAAACCTGTTTATTTGGGCTATTTCAATGGTAGTGATGGTGACGTACATAAATCGCAGCAATGGCCGTTAGCAAAGTCTGAATCTCACGAAATGTTTAATGCAGGTAGAAGACATATTGTTAGACTTGGATTCCAAAGATGGGGTCCCTACATCTCTGCAAACCAGAGTTACAGGGGTCCAAAATTGGTAAAATCCCCCATAGGATTTCATTGCCTCCCTATTTCACTTTCCAAAATCTCACATCTTTTCAAAGGGCAATGGCTCAGCAGTACCAAATTTTCTAGCATTGTAGGGACCCTTAGGGGGAACATGACTGGTGAGTTTCGGGCCCCTAGGCCGAAGAGGTCATAGCCTAGGGTCACAAAAACCTGTTTATTTGGGCTATTTCAATGGTAGTGATGGTGGCGTACATAAATCGCAGCAATGGCCGTTAGCAACGTCTGAATCTCACGAAATGTCTCATGCAGGTAGAAGACATATTGTTAGACTTGGATTCCAAAGATGGGGTCCCTACATCTCTGCAAACCAGAGTTACAGGGGTCCAAAATTGGTAAAATCCCCCATAGGATTTCATTGCCTCCCTATTTCACTTTCCAAAATCTCACATCTTTTCAAAGGGCAATGGCTCAGCAGTACCACATTTTCTAGCATTGTAGGGACCCTTAGGGGGAACATGACTGGTGAGTTTCGGGCCCCTAGGCCGAATAGGTCATAGCCTAGGGTCACAAAAACCTGTTTATTTGGGCTATTTCAATGGTAGTGATGGTGACGTACATAAATCGCAGCAATGGCCGTTAGCAAAGTCTGAATCTCACGAAATGTCTCATGCAGGTAGAAGACATATTGTTAGACTTGGATTCCAAATATGGGGTCCCTACATCTCTGCAAACCAGAGTTACAGGGGTCCAAAATTGGTAAAATCCCCCATAGGATTTCATTGCCTCCCTATTTCACTTTCCAAAATCTCACATCTTTTCAAAGGGCAATGGCTCAGCAGTACCAAATTTTCTAGCATTGTAGGGACCCTTAGGGGGAACATGACTGGTGAGTTTCGGGCCCCTAGGCCGAAAAGGTCATAGCCTAGGGTCACAAAAACCTGTTTATTTGGGCTATTTCAATGGTAGTGATGGTGACGTACATAAATCGCAGCAATGGCCGTTAGCAAAGTCTGAATCTCACGAAATGTCTCATGCAGGTAGAAGACATATTGTTAGACTTGGATTCCAAAGATGGGGTCCCTACATCTCTGCAAACCAGAGTTACAGGGGTCCAAAATTGGTAAAATCCCCCATAGGATTTCATTGCCTCCCTATTTCACTTTCCAAAATCTCACATCTTTTCAAAGGGCAATGGCTCAGCAGTACCAAATTTTCTAGCATTGTAGGGACCCTTAGGGGGATCATGACTGGTGAGGTTTGCCACTGCTGAGCCATTGCCCTTTGAAATGGTGTGAGATTTTGGAACGGTAAATAGGAGGCCCAATGAAATCCTATGGGGGATTTTACCAATTTTGGACCCCTGTAACTCTGGTTTGCAGAGATGTAGGGACCCCATCTTTGGAATCCAAGTCTAACAATGTGTCTTCTACCTGCATGAGACATTTCGTGAGATTCAGACTTTGCTAACGGCCATTGCTGAGATTTATGTACGCCACCATCACTACCATTGAAATAGCCCAAATAAACAGGTTTTTGTGACCCTAGGCTATGACCTCTTCGGCCTAGGGGCCCGAAACTCACCAATCATGTTCCCCCTAAGGGTCCCTACAATGCTAGAAAATTTGGTACTGCTGAGCCATTGCCCTTTGAAAAGATGTGAGATTTTGGAAAGTGAAATAGGGAGGCCCAATGAAATCCTATGGGGGATTTTACCAATTTTGGACCCCTGTAACTCTGGTTTGAAGAGATGTAGGGACCCCATCTTTGGAATCCAAGTCTAACAATATGTCTTCTACCTGCATGAGACATTTCGTGAGATTCAGACTTTGCTAACGGCCATTGCTGTGATTTATGTACGTCACCATCACTACCATTGAAATAGCCCAAATAAACAGGTTTTTGTGACCCTAGGCTATGACCTCTTTGGCCTAGGGGCCCGAAACTCACCAGTCATGTTCCCCCTAAGGGTCCCTACAATGCTAGAAAATTTGCCACTGCTGAGTAATTGCCCTTTGAAAAGATGTGAGATTTTGGAACTGTAAATAGGAGGCCCAATGAAAGCCTATGGGTGATTTTACCAAATTTGGAGCCCTGTAACTCTGGTTTGCAGAGATGTAGGGAACCCATCTTTGGAGTCCAAGTCTAACAATATGTCTTCTACCTGCATGAGACATTTCGTGAGATTCAGACGTTGCTAACGGCCATTGCTGCGATTTATGTACGTCAGACTCGCCACCATTGAAATTGCCCAAATAAACAGGTTTTGTGACCCTAGGCTATGACCTCTTCGGCCTAGGACTGCATTGAACGCGACCCACGCATTGTGCGCATTCTGGACAACACCAATTACTGGGTTTATACCCTTCTGGATCCACGGTACAAACACAATGTTCCAAAACTGCTTGAAGAAAGAGCCAGACAGGTCAAAATGGAAGAATACCAGCAGGCCCTTGTGGAGACTTTAGAGAGGAGATTGACATCCTCCCCCTCCTCTAGCCAGTTGTACGCCGACAGACTGACTTCCGCAAACCCAGGACGACCAGGAGGGCAGCAAACAACACAAGCCGCAGCTAGTGCCCAAAAGGGAATGGTATCGGCAGTGTCCTTGGAGTGGGAAAATTTTCTGACACCCATGCAGCAGCACACAGAACAGCAAGCGTGCAGATCCACCTCCAACACCGATCGCCTGGAGAAGATGGTCAAGGACTACATGTCAGATGGCGTAGCTGTGTTGAACAATCCATCTGCACCCTTTAACTATTGGGTATCGAAGCTAGACACCTGGCACAAACTGGCAATGTACGCAATAGAGGTGCTGGCTTGCCCGGCAGCCAGCGTTATGTCGGAACGCTGTTTCAGTGCTGCCGGAGGCATCGTCACAGATCGGCGGCGTATCCGCCTCTCCACAGAAAATGCAGACCGGCTGACTCAAATTAAAATGAATCAATCCTGGATTGGAAACGACTACGCAACACTCCCGGACCCCAACCAAGTAACATGAACAATGAACATCTGTGATGGGTTAGCGTTTCCGGTCCCTGTTTATTGAACCTCTCATCTGTATTACATTTATGACTGCATGGCGACAAAATGCAAATTGCTATCCGCACGCTTCTTGTCCTCATGCAAGGCCTGGGTTGTTGTGTCTCAAAGCGTGGCCTTCTCCTCCTACGCCACCCTCCTCCTGTTCCATCACGTGTGCTGCTGCTGGGTTAGCGTTACCAGTCCCTTTTCCTGGAACCTCTTATATGTATTACATTTATGACTGCATGCCGACAAAAAGCATGTTACCTGTGCAAAGAAAACAGACATTTCCCGCATTTAAAAGACAGTTTTCCCTTTGAAACTTTAAAATCGATTTTCTCAAAAACTATAAGCTCTTTTTGCTAAAAAAATTTTCCTCTTGTACCCACTCCCAAGGTGCACATACCCTGTAAATTTGGGGTATGTAGCATGTAAGGAGGCTTTACAAAGCACAAAAGTTCGGGTCCCCATTGACTTCCATTATGTTCGGAGTTCGGGTCGAACACCTGAACATCGCGGCCATGTTCGGCCTGTTCGGCCCGAACCCGAACATCTAGATGTTCGCCCAACACTAGCGGCAAACTGTGCAGGCAGTCAGGAGTATGTTAAGTTAGTGTTATATGAGATATTCTGACTTTCCACTTATTGATCAACATTTGTATGCTCCCAAAAAAAACCCTTTTAGGTAAGTTCCTAAACAAATACAGCAATTTGGGCAGTAATAACATTTTAAAGGCAGCAACTCTCCTAACCAAGAAAATTCCACTAGCAATATTTTTTAGCTTAGATTGTTGCTTAGATATCCACGGTTGGTAATTTTCTTTGAATAAAAATGCTGTGGAGGAGGTAAGCTTGATACCTACAGGGGTTGGACAAAATAATGGAATCACTTTGAAAATCAACAAAATATATTTTAATATGGCGTAGGTACACCTTTTGCGGCAATTACAGCCTCAATTCTCCGAGGTATTGATTCATACAAATTGTGAATTGTTTCCAAAGGAATTTTAGCCCATTCTTCAGTTAAAACACTCTCCAGTTCTGTTAGAGACGATGGCGGCGGAAATCGACTTCTTACTTGAATCTCTAATAACGATCATAAATACTCAATAATGTTGAGGTCTGGGGATTGTAGTGGCCAGATGAGATGCTCAACTTCATTAGAATTTCCTCGTGCCATTCTTTAACAATTCTAGCTGTATGGATTGGGGCATTATCATCTTGAAAGATGACATTCCCCTCCGGAAACAGTCTCGACTGTTAATTCTTCCATGAAGGGAAATCTTTGGCCTGGCAGATTTCCAAGAAATAGCACCCCAGATCATCACAGAACCCCCGCCATGTTTTACGGTTGGGAGAAGGCAGTCTGGATGAAATGCTTCTTTCGGCTATCTCCAAATGTACACTCGTCTGGAAGTTGGAATTTGGAAATAAGGTAAACGATGATTTGTCAGAGAAAATCAAATTTTTCCACTGCTCGAGAGACCAATTCTGGTGGTTTCTACACCACTCTAAACGCTTTGAAACATTTGTCTTTGAGAGCAGTTCTTCTGTGGAATCCAGATTTGTGCAGCTCCCGATGAACAGTTTTTGTGGAAACTGGGTTCTGTAGGTGTTCATTCAGCTCTGCAGTGATTTTAGGAGCCGTGGTCTTGCAAGCTTTCCTAACAATTTGATTTAGAGTCTGACGGTGTCTCTCTCAGACAACTTCGACTTTCGGCCACAACTGTGCTTTGCTGAGGACGTTTTTCCTTCTCTTTCAAAGGCAGTCATTACTATCGAGACAGTACCAAGCATTCGGGCAGTTTCTGTTACAGTAGCGCCTGCCATACTAGCGCCAACAATTTGGCCTCTTTGAAAGTCTGAGAGATCTACCATTTTTATAAATTATAACCAACTTTGGTTTAAATATCTGTAAAAAAAACTATTATTTTACATGTGAGAAGGATGAGAATTTGGTTCTTAGAGCTCTAATAGAAGAGTGTAGTTTTTGAAGGTTGAAAATGTTGTCATCAGCAAAGAGTCCCAATGCTGTTAAGAGTTATGCCACGAATGTGAGGATTATACTTAATTTTTTGAGCTAGCTGCTCCAAGGACATAATAAAAATAATGGGGGAGAGGGGACAACCCTGACAGGTACTATTTGGTAATTGGAAGGTTTTTGATATCAGGCCTGAGTCACAACTCTGAGGGGCTTGAGTAAAGGGACATACAGTAAAAATAATAATTACAGTATTTGTATAGCGCCTTTCTCCTGTCGGACTCAAAGAGCTTGCGAGGCAGCCACTAGAGCGCACTCAATAGGCAGTAGCAGTGTTAACCAGCCGGGCGGTATGGACGAGCTCAGCTCGTCCATCACCGCCGGAGGCTGCCGCTCAGGCCCTGCTGGGCCGATTTTAGTGAAATAAAAAGCAGCACACGCAGCCGGCACTTTGCCAGCCGCGTGTGCTGCCTGATCACCGCCGCTCTGCGGCGATCCGCCGCGAGCAGCCGCGAAAGAGGGTCCCCCCAGCCGCCTGAGCCCAGCGTAGCCGGAACAAAAAGTTCCGGCCAGCGCTAAGGGCTGGATCGGAGGCGGCTGACGTCAGGACGTCGGCTGACGTCCATGACGTCACTCCGCTCGTCGCTATGGCGACGATGTAAGCAAAACAACGAAGGCCGCTCATTGCGGCCTTCCTTGTTTATTCTGGGCGCCGGAGGCGATCGGAAGAACGCCTCCGGAGCGCCCTCTAGTGGGCTTTCATGCAGCCAACTTTCAGTTGGCTGCATGAAATAGTTTTTTTTTAATTTAAAAAAAACCCTCCCGCAGCTGCCCTGGCGATCTTAATAGAACGCCAGGGTGGTTAAGGAGACTTTCCCAAGAAACTCCTTACTAAATAGGTGCTGGCTTACTGACCAGGCAGAGCCAAGATTTGAACCCTGGTCTCCTGTGTCAGAGGCAGAGCCCTTAACCATTACACTATCCAGCCACTACTAATAGCTTTATGTATCAAACCTGCACAGCCAAATTTACATAAGACCTTGGACATGGAGGTCTAAAGGACTCTGTTGAATGCCTTCTTTTACACTGCAAATTGCAATTCTGATTTGCGATTTTCACAGAATGCCAGCAACACAAGTAGAAAAATACAGAAAAAACACAGCATGCAGGACTTTTTTAAATTGCATCAAAAATCGGAATTGTATGTAAAATCACATCAAAAACTGTAATCAGAATCACATGTAGTGTAAAAGAGCACTGACAGAGATTATTGCACTTTGCTTACAAGAATTTGAAGAAGGATAACTCTGACAGCTAGCAGCAGTACTAGTACTAGCACCGATGTACATGGAGCTATCTTCATTATAACATTTTTAAGTCACTTTGGACTCGATTCACAAAAGGGTGCTAACTCAGTTAGCATGCCTAAAAGCATTTGGCGTGCTAACTAGGGTGCTAAGCAGTTAGCACGCCCAAAGATTTTATTGATCGCGCGCAAGTTAAGTGCTGTGCAGTGCACGCGAAACGTTGCACCAGGTGCAAATAAAACGTTGCACCGGGTGCCCTAAAACATTACACCGTGTGCGTCCGAAACATCGCACCGTGCACCATTTTGGGCGCTCCCGGTGCAACGGTTTAGTCGCACCCGGTGCAACGTTTTGCGCACACTGCGCAGTGCTTAAACTTAGCGCACTAAACTTTGTGCGTCATAAAGGGTTTTAGGCGTGCATAGGGGCTTTTAGGCGTGCTAAGTTAGCACCCTTTTGTGAATCAAGCCCTATGTATTAGGTAAGCATGTGTGTTCCCCTCCAGCTGTGTTTCCAGGCTGTGGCCAGAGTAGCACAGGGAGTGCTGTTATATGTATCTGATCCATGCTGCATATGGAGGGTATCAGCAAACAACGGCTGAAAGCATGCAGAGGAGACATGATGCAGCGTGGATCAGGTAAACAGCACTCCCTGTGCTACTCTGCATTAGGGGGAGGGGAGTATCAGAATGACTGGCCACAACCGGGGGGCGGGGGGATGTGAGGGTATAAAGAGATGACAGGAAACTTCATGCAAGGGGTGAGGGGAGAGTGAACTGAAGGGGCCCCATAATAATTTTGCTGAGGGGCCCGGGGCACTGTTATTACACCCCTTGCTGTATGCCCAGCTTTACAAGGTTGGATTACAAAAAAACATATTTTAAAGTGGAGAAGTCAAGGAAAAAAAAGTTATATTACCTCAGTAAGGGAACGCCTCTTGATGGTCAACAGGCTTCCCCGGTTTCCCTACATCCCTCTTCACAATATTCAACTTTAATTATGAATATTGCTTGCGACCATAATCCCCTCTGTGCGCAAGTGCAGCCGCACTGCACAGGCACAGAGTATAGCTCATGCCTGTGCAGCACCACGGAGCCACTTGTGCATGTTTCTGCGGCTCTATGCTACTGCGCAAGCGCAAACTCACTGGTGCCTGCGCAGTGCAGCCGCGCTCAGACATGGAGAGGAGTGCAGTCGCGCAGATGAAGAGAGTCCAGATCAGCAATGGAGGGGTTGTGGAGATCGGGGAAGCCTCTGGAAGATCCCATAGACACACTCAGTACAGAGTGGTGAGCCGGCCTGCTTATTGGGAAGGTGCAGAGCAGAGTCGGACCTGTATGGGAGGGATGAATGAACTTTCTCATTCACTGATGCACCCCCTGGGAGGTGCATGATAGGGGCGGCTATGGCAAGTGCCCTATCTGCACCCTATCACATATGCCACTGGCCCTGCTTTCACCATGCTGCTGGCTGAGCTGCGCACACTCTTTCTCTCTGTGTGCTGGAGATTGCCACTGCGCCAAAAGAGGGAAGGGAGAGCTGGAAAGAAGCTCTCTGCTGCAGAGTTGGGTGCCATCTTGGATTCCGCCACTGCCCTCAGTGGCAAAGAGGTAATTCAGCTTCCCGAGGTTTGAGTGCCTCTTTCTTTTTTTTTACCGGGACTGGCAGCTGAAAGATGCCTCCCCTGGGTACCAGCTTTGTAAAGAGCAGAGGGGAATGATGTGGAAGTCGCAGTGAGCCACTGTTCCAAAGCTTAGCACGGTGTCACAGGGCTATGCGACCAAACTGCTCGGAGCCAGGCCACACTCCTCACAAAGTTTATTGTTAAATAAAAAAGTATATTTACATTTCAATTTGCAGCCAGCTACTACTAATACTGAAATCTCTTATCTCTACAAAGCTGGGCAGCTCTGTGACATATGGACTGCCTTTATAACTTCACATCTTGCTGCATGAGTAATAAGCTGCAGCAAGTTGGAGCTTCTTAGTAATTTTCCACAGCAGACTAATCAATCGATTGGTAGCAAACGCGTACACTTCCATATCTCAGTTTCTGTTATTATTTGGAAAACTGTGCAAGCTAAAATCAGGTTGGTGTTGTAAAGTATACAGCTACATATACAATATATATATATATAATATCATGAATAAGGAATGCAATAGAGACAAAGCAGAAATGTCAGAATTTTGATTTGGTCCGTAAGGCGTACACACAACAACTGAATGCCAAGAGAAACGCTCATCTCATAGTTAGTAGGATCATGACTTGAACCTACCACTTTATCCAATTTTTCATAGAGCCATCTGCCAACCAATGTCCATTTGTTTTACCCATTCATACATAGATGTGAACCCCCTTTTATTTCCTTAGCCATTTTATATGCCAGTGTTTGCTTTGTATACTAATACCATATGATTGAAAGCATGAATTTTGAGCATAACTTTCACCGGTTGAGCCAACTAACCCTTGAACCAGCACTGACAGACATTTGGAAGAATTACTCCACAATTAAAAACATTAAAAAGCCACATATAGCTTGTTTAGAAAACCTTATCCTGAGTGAAACTGAAAGGATAACTACCCCTTTACATGGAGATTTTCCAGCACTTGGGAATGTATAGATGTGTTGAGTAGTACATATTGTACTATGAACATAAGTGTACAAGGAGTTCAGCCAATGCAGTAATCTGATTGGCTGTACACTTTCTGGCTCTTCACGCACTTCCATAAGCTTGCTGGAACACACAATCAGATCATTGTGTTTCAATTTATTTCAATGAATTTAAGGTGTATACCATGCCTGCTGGCATGTCAGCACAGGCTAGCGTCTTAAACAGAACTCAGAAAATGCAAAAGAAAAAAAATCATGTATACACAGCTGATCTGGAATACAGTACTCACGTCTTAGTTAAATGGATGGCTTCACGAGGAATGTGGGCTGCAAGCCAACAGTGTCTAATATTTTACAAATGCTAACAAAAGTATGAAGTCATTTTTTAAATGAATTATTGGCAGACAGGATTTAAGGATCTTAAAAAAAAACTATTTTAACAGTCTTGCACGTCTTGCCTTTAAACAAAGGGACTGTCCAGGAACACACTAACATTCAGTTCCACTACAACTTAAAAAAAGCCTAAAAGTTTTTTTTTTACTCTAGTTATAGAGATTTAGTTAAAATGGGCTTTTGTAATATCGTAATTCCTAATTAGTTACAGACGGGCACACCCTGCTTGCCTCTTTGCCTCATTTTTAAAATGTTTTTTTTCACCCTATTATAAAGAGCCCAGCAAATGTCTTGCCTTGCCACTGCCAATCCAGCTGTCCATCTCTTCAATATATGCACATATTTATTAGTTATGCACCATAGCCCACTGGTGGCTAAACATGATATTGTCTTATGTTATGTTTTTGTGTCCCTTTACATCATGGAAGGTGTTCAGTTAAAAGTCTGATCAATGTCTGAGCTAAGAGATTCCTGAAAAACGCCATGTTCTTTATGGTCTTGCTATGAAAGCACCATTTTCTTGTGACCTTTCTGCTAAAAGTGAATTCCTGTTATTCAGGGCGATGTCTTTCTTCACTTTCCACAGATTCCTGTAGCCCATAGTATCCTCTCTGCTAATTCATGCCAGTAAGTCTAGTGTTTCTGGCCCACAAATAATACTTGATTTTATCGGCATGACCCCGAGAATGTGGTCCTCACAGGGCCGGCCTTAGGTTTCACAGTGCCCTGAGCGAAACCTGATTTTGGTGCCCCCCCCATCCTCTTCACATGCACGCACACACACAGGCCCATTGCAATTCCCCTTTTCCTCCAGAGATATCTCCTAGGACAGAGGTTCCCAACCTTTTTGAAGTTTTGACACATCACGCCAAATGCTCAGATCTCAGTGACACATATGTATAACAGAAAAATACTAATAATAACTACAAAATTGATGAAAAGAGTCCATTATCCTGAATACACTTAAAAATTAAGCCTAGAATCTTGTAGTGCATCCCCCACCCCCCCAAAAAATGCCCTCAGACTCAGTATAGTTAGGTAGGTAGCCAATCATAGGTGCCCCCACTATAAGAAGTCAGGTGTAGTTAGAGCAGGGCTACAAGGAAATGGGCCTGGTACACACCATGCATTTTCCCATCAGATCAACAGGAACTTTGCCATCACTCTTTAATTTCCAGCATGTCTGATCTGCTTCTGGTTGAGAAAGGGTTCAGTTTTTGAGATTAGTACTGCACATTGAAAGCAGATTACACAAGCTGGAAATTATCGAATGGTGGGAAACTTCCTTGTTGACCGGACTGGAAAATTGTAAGAGCTATACCCAGCCTTAGGGTGAGAGTTGTAGTCGCAATTAGAGTACACAGATTTTTTAGAAGATACAAATGACAGAGTGGGCTCTAGAAAGTCAGCTGTTCATTTTTCTTGCTTGGAAAAAAATATAGTGTTCATGGACAATGAAGTGGTTTCAATCAGTCGTGGGGTGGGGGGGAATAGCATTGCGATCACTAATGCTCAGGCATTGGGGGCCCGACAGGATGGATCCTTAACGACCCATGATGTCCGAGCAATATACATGGTCAGCTGCTGTACACAGATAACTATAAGGGCCCGTTTCCACTGGAGCGGAAACCGCTCCAAATACACAGTTTCCCCGCAGGCAAATTGTGCGGGGAAACTCTGCCATAGGAAACTATGGTGCCGCCGGCCGAATCGCTTACCCTAGCGATTCGGCCGAAATTGCCCACAGATTTCGCGCGGGGCTGCGAATCCCATAGCCGTGCATGGCACGGCTTCTGGGATTTGCCTGCGTTCCCACACACCCGGAAGTGCCGCCGTGCGTCTCGCTGACGCGTGCGGTACAAGTGGAAAAGGGCCCTAATGATTGTCGCATGTGTGTACGCAGCTTTACTGTGTGTCAAGCGCACACGACCTAAGAGTGTGTGTGGTGTGCGTGTATGAAGTGTGTATATGAAGTGTGTGGTAGTGTCTGTGTAGAGGGTGTGTATTACCTAACCTCACAAGCTGCCAGCTTCTGTTTTTCAAACAAGTTCTTTGCTGTTGCTGGAAAGCTGACTGGAGTGACATAGGGTGTCTTTTACTGACTTCTGCCAGCCACTGAGTTAGCAGCTAGCAAATTGCCTTCAGGCTCCAGCCCTCTTCTCACATATTGCTTAGCTTTAGCAGCTTTCTCTTTTCCATCCTTATCAGAGGGGGACATAGGCGTTGAGACAGGCCTGGCCAGGATAAACACACTTCACTGCACGCCAGCCAGGGTCAAGACTTCAGGTCAGGCAAGAGACTGGGAGCTGAGCTATGTGTTCTCTCTCCGGTGCAGAGAGAGATCACTATCTGTGAATCTGTTTTACCAGTCCGGGCAGTTATTGCTGGAGTCACTGAAGCCAATGGAGCACACAACCCAAGAGGAATCTGCGCTGCCTCTACGGGAAGCCTGGAGGTTTGATCTCCAGCACCCAGCCAATAGCGAAAGAGCCCTGACTCACAGGCAGCTACAGCCACGGTACAGTTTCAGGCTGGTTTGACTGAGCTGCCTGGGGCCGGGGCTGAGAGAATCGAGCGGCTGCTGTGATGCTGTACATTTTTAGTAAATCAAAGTTACCACTGCCAGCCGGCCCTGATTGTCTGAGGTAGCGACGACCTGGGGGAGGGGGGGGGGGGGGAGGTTAGGAAATGCCACACTCCAAGAGGCAGCGTCGCAGTAGTTTACTGGTCTTCGCCCCCATCACCCCCAGCGGCACCAGGGGGCGGAGATACCATGTGATGCAGACGGACTCAGCCAGAGCCCACAGCAGCCAGATAGATAAGAGAAACATATGCGGCCAGGGCGGCAGCCGGCAGGGCAGGAGCGCCCCCTGGAAGCCGGCGCCCTGAGCGATCGCTCAGGTCGCTCAGGTCAAAGGCCGGCCCTGGGTCCTCACACAAGCCTAGGCCGGTGAAAGCTCACAGAAGATAATACAGAAAAATAATAGAAGTTATAGGTCAAATCAGGCAGCAGTTGGGCAAAGTCGGGACCAGACAAAAAGCCAGGACTGATGGCAGACGCAGCATGGTCATAGAAGTAGATAAGGTTGTCAACAGGAGATAAAAATACAGTAACAAAAGCCTAGACAAATAGCACAGAGCTTTCTTATAGTGAATCTGCTCATGAAGTGTGCCTAGTAAGACAATAGCATATACAAATATTAGATGTCATGAGTGATAATAGGACTTTGCCAGCTGCCTGTATTTTTCAAGCAAGCGGTTATGAAGACAGCGGTTGTGACAAAGTAATTCATAGAGGATAAAGTGGCACACAGTATCCATAACAATAATATAAAGAGAAAACATTTGTTTTGAGGAACTTCCCAGCAGAAGTTATAATGTAATTGGCTGGCCAAGACAAAAACATATGGTCCAATGAGCCCATATCTGATTGAAATGGTGCATTTTGGATCTTAGCTTGTAGGAAATATTCTCCATATGATAAATCCCCCAAATTTTGTTTAATAAAGTGGACAATGGAGGTAGAGGACTTTTCCAAAAAACTGGTGGCTGCACAGACAAAGGCAACAACTTTTTTCAGAAGCTTGTAGAGACCAAGGCACCAGCTGCATTTTTTTTGTTTCTTAGATCTGCAACATTTTGGTTTCATTTTTTAAGGCCCTAACATCTGAATGTGGTCAAGGAAGAGGAATTGTTTTTTGTCTCTGTAGTTCCTCCTCAGTGTATGTATGACTTTTGCATAGTTACATAATTAGTTGGATTGAAAAAAATGGTGTCCTTTGAGTTTAACCAGAAAATATGGTACAACACTTGCCTGCGCTCACACATATCTTAGTTGATTTGGAGTAAGAAAAAAAAAACCTACGAGGCTTGTATCAATTAGCCCTAAAAGGGAAAAAAATCCTACCTGACTCCAGGTGGCAGTCAGATAAAATCTCTATATCAACAGGAGGATTACCTAGTAATTATAGTCATTGATGTCCTTTAACCACTTGAGGACCGTGGGCTTTACCCCCCTTAAGTACCAGGCACTTTTTTTCCATTCAGACCACTGCAGCTTTCACGGTTTATTGCTCGCTCATACAACCTACCACCTAAATGAATTTTGGCTCCTTTTCTTGTCACTAATAAAGCTTTCTTTTGGTGCTATTTGATTGCTGCTGTGATTTTTACTTTTTATTATATTCATCAAAAAAGACATGAATTTTGTCAAAAAAATGCTTTTTTTAACTTTCTGTGCTGACATTTTTTAAAATAAAGTAAAATTTCTGTATACATGCAGTACGAAAAATGTGGACAAACATGTTTTTGATTAAAAAAAAAACCCATTCAGCCTATATTTATTGGTTTGGGTAAAAGTTATAGAGTTTACAAACTGGTGCAAAACGTGAATTTTCCCATTTTAAAGCATCTCTGACTCTACTGACCCCCTGTCATGTTTCATGAGGGGCTAGAATTCCAGGATAGTATAAATACCCCCCAAATGACCCCATTTTGGAAAGAAGACATCCCAAAGTATTCACTGAGAGGCATAGTGAGTTCATAGAAGATATTATTTTTTGTCACAAGTAAGCGGAAAACTACAGTTTGTGACAAGAAAAAAAAAAGTTTCCATTTCTGCTAACTTGTGACAAAAAAAAAATGAAATCTGCCACGGACTCACCATGCCCCTCTCTGAATACCTTGAAGTGTCTACTTTCCAAAATGGGGTCATTTGTGGGGTGTGTTTACTGTCCTGGCATTTTGGGGGGTGCTAATTTGTAAGCACCCCTGTAAAGCCTAAAAGTGCTCATTGGACTTTGGACCCCTAAGCGCAGTTAGGCTGCAAAAAAGTGCCACACATGTGGTATTGCCGTACTCAGGAGAAGTAGTATAATGTGTTTTGGGGTGTATTTTTACACATACCCATGCTGGGTGGGAGAAATATCTCTGTAAATTACAATTGTTTGATTTTTTTTACACACAATTGTCCATTTACAGAGATCTTTCTCCAACTCAGCATGGGTATGTGTAAAAATACACCCCAAAACACATTATACTACTTCTCCTGAGTACGGCGATACCACATGTGTGGCACTTTTTTGCACCCTAACTGCGCTAAGGGGCCCAAAGTCCAATGAGTACCTTTAGGATTTCACAGGTCATTTTTGTTTCAAGACTACTCCTCACGGTTTAGGGCCCCTAAAATGCCAGGGCAGTATAGGAACCCCACTAATAGCCCCATTTTAGAAAGAAGACACCACAAGGTATTCTGTTAGGAGTATGGCAAGTTCATAGAAGATTTTATTTTTTGTCGCAAGTTAGCGGAAATTGATTTTAATTGTTTTTTTTCACAAAGTGTCATTTTCCGCTAACTTGTGACAAAAAATAAAATCTTCTATGAACTCAACATACTCCTAACGGAATACCTTGGGGTGTCTTCTTTCTAAAATGGGGTCATTAGTGGGGTTCCTATACTGCCCTGGCATTTTAGGGGCCCTAAACCATGAGGAGTAGTCTTGAAACGAAATGTCGCAAAATGACCTGTAAAATCCTAAAGGTACTCATTGGACTTTGGGCCCCTTAGCGTACTTAGGGTGTAAAAAAGTGCCACACATGTGGTACCGCCGTACTCAGGAGAAGAAGTATAATGTGTTTTGGGGTGTATTTTTACACATACCCATGCTGGGTGGGAGAAATATCTCTGTAAATGACTATTGTTTGATTTTTTTTACACACAATTGTCCATTTACAGAGAGATTTCTCCCACCCAGCATGGGTGTGTGTAAAAATACACCACAAAACACATTATACTACTTTTTCTGAGTACGGCGGTACCACATGTGTGACACTTTTTTGCAGCCTAGGTGCGTTAAGGGGCCCAACGTCCTATTCACAGGTCATTTTGAGACATTTGTTTTCTAGACTACTCCTCACGTTTTAGGGCCCCTAAAATGCCAGGGCCGTATAGGAACCCCACAAGTGACCCCATTTTAGAAAGAAGACACCCCAAGGTATTCCGTTAGGTGTATGGCGAGTTCATAGAAGATTTTATTTTTTGTCACAAGTTAGTGAAAAATGACACTGAAAAAAAAACAATAACAATCAATTTCCGCTAACTTTTGACAAAAAATAAAATCTTCTATGAACTTTCATACACCTAACAGAATACCTTGGGGTGTCTTTTTTTCTAAAATGGGGTCACTTGTGGGGTTCCTATACCGCCCTGGCATTTTACGGGCCCAAAACCGTGAGTACTCTGGAAACCAAATGTCTCAAAATGACTGTTCAGGGGTATAAGCATCTGCAAATTTTGATGACAGGTGGTCTATGAGGGGGCGAATTTTGTGGAACCGGTCATAAGCAGGGTGTCCTTTTAGATGACAGGTTGTATTGGGCCTGATCTGATGGATAGGAGTGCTAGGGGGGTGACAAGAGGTGATTGATGGGTGTCTCAGGGGGTGGTTAGAGGGGAAAATAGATGCAATCAATGCACTGGGGAGGTGATCGGAAGGGGGTCTGAGGGGGATCTGAGGGTTTGGCCGAGTGATCAGGAGCCCACACGGGGCAAATTAGGGCCTGATCTGATGGGTAGGTGTGCTAGGGGGTGACAGGAGGTGATTGATGGGTGTCTCAAGGTGTGATTAGAGGGGGGAATAGATGCAAGCAATGCACTGGTGAGGTGATCAAGGCTGGGGTCTGAGGGCGTTCTGAGGGTGTGGGCGGGTGATTGAGTGCCCTAGGGGCAGATAGGGGTCTAATCTGATAGGTAGCAGTGGCAGGGGGTGATTGATGGGTAATTAGTGGGTGTTTAGGTTAGAGAACAGATGTAAACACTGCACTTGGGAGGTGATCTGACGTCGGATCTGCGGGCGATCTATTGGTGTGGGTGGGTGATCGGATTGCCCGCAAGGGGCAGGTTAGGGGCTGATTGATGGGTGGCAGTGACAGGGGGTGATTGATGGGTGATTGACAGGTGATCAGTGGGTTATTACAGGGAAGAACAGATGTAAATATTGCACTGGCGAATTGATAAGGGGGGGTCTGAGGGCAATCTGAGCGTGTAGGCGGGTGATTGGGTGCCCGCAAGGGGCAGATTAGGGTCTGGTCTGATGGGTAACAGTGACAGGTGGTGATAGGGGGTGATTGATGGGTAATTAGTGGGTGTTTAGGGTAGAGAACAGATGTAAACACTGCACTTGGGAGGTGATCTGACGTCGGATCTGCGGGCGATCTATTGGTGTGGGTGGGTGATCATTTGCCCGCAAGGGGCAGGTTAGGGGCTGATTAATGGGTGGCAGTGACAGGGGGTGATTGATGGGTGATTGACAGGTGATTGACAGGTGATTGACAGGTGTTCAGGGGGATAGATGCATACAGTACACGGGGGGGGGGGGGGGCTAGGGAGAATCTGAGGGGTGGGGGGGTAATCAGGAGGGAGCAGGGGGCAGTTTAGGGAATAAAAAAAAAATAGCGTTGACAGATAGTGACAGGGAGTGATTGATGGGTGATTAGGGAGGTGATTGGGTGCAAACAGTGGTCTGGGGGGTGGGCGGGGGGGGGGGGTCTGAGGGGTGCTGTGGGCGATCAGGGGGCATGAGGGCAGAACTCAGTGTACTTGGATGCAGACTAGGGTGGCTGCAGCCTGCCCTGGTGGTCCCTCGGACACTGGGACCACCAGGGCAGGAGGCAGCCTGTATAATACACTTTGTATACATTACAAAGTGTATTATACACTTTGTATGCGGCGATCCGGGTGCTAGTAACCCACTGGCGCTTCCGAATGGCCGGCGGGTTACAGCGCAGGGGGGCGGAGCCAGTCCCTGGCGGAGGATTGCGTCACGGATGGCGCGATCGCTCCGCCCATGCCCCTACAAGGACCGCCGCCTCTGGGCATGAGCTGGTCCTTGCGAGATCCACTTTCCGGCCGCCCCTGTGCAGTGGGCGGTCGGTAAGTGGTTAAGGTGCGTACACGCACTTAGGGACAAAAAGCTCATCTGCCAAACTTTTATATTGCCCTCTGATGTATTTATAAATGTTAATTAGATCTCTTCTAAGGCGCTTTTTCTCCAGACTAAATAAGTCCAGTTCATTTCATCTTTCCTAGTAAGTGAGACATGCCATTCTTCTCAATTTTGCTGCTCATCTCTGCACCTGCTCTAAAACTGCAATGTCCCTCCTGTAATGTGGTGCCCAGAACTGTATTCCAAATTCCACATGCGGCCTTTGGCAATTTTGGCTTCTCTCCTACTCTGGCCCTTCAGTTAATAGGCCTAGAAACTATAGAAGGTTGCTATAGACATCAAGTGACCCATGGTATTTTAGCAGCTCTGCAGAGGTCTTCATCCAACTGGAAGTCCACTGCTGGTACAACGT
Organism: Hyperolius riggenbachi; assembly: GCF_040937935.1. Classification (NCBI taxonomy): domain Eukaryota; kingdom Metazoa; phylum Chordata; class Amphibia; order Anura; family Hyperoliidae; genus Hyperolius; species Hyperolius riggenbachi. The sequence goes on along the minus strand of NC_090646.1, from coordinate 293,531,781 downwards.
AATATAAAAATGGAGCGTTTGATTAGGGGCAGGTAATCTTCTGACCCTAACCTTTTTACCATTCCCAATTTCTGGTTATCTTACTTAGATCCTGTCTGATTTACATACCCTCTAAGTAGGTCAAGATGGGCGCATCACAAAATCAAGAACCTCATTCCCCCAGAAGATCTGCCAATCTTAGTTCATGCCTACATTACATCCCGACTGGACTATTGTAATGCTCTCTACACCGGCCTTCCAAAAAAGGACTTGTACCGCCTACAGCTGATACAGAATCAGCCATATACCGGCTGTATCCTGCGCCCTAGTCTCCCGGCGCCAATTCTTCTTGTACACTGTCCTGCACTCCCATCAATGGCTACCTATAAAGTGGAGGATTCTATTCACGATTGTCCTACTGACATTTAAAATCACTACATAATCTGGGGCCTGGATACATGGAAGAAATGTTGCAGCTGCGAAGCAATCCCTGCAATCTCAGATCCACAGGTTGTAATAATCTAATCATATCCAGAATCCACCTGAAAACTTTTGGTCCAAGAGCCTTCTGTCATGCTGCTCCCACACTATGGAACTCCTTACCTCAGCTGATCAGGACAGCTCCATCTCTAGACGTGCTTAAATCCAGACTGAAAACCCACCTGTTCAGTTTGGCATTTGCAGAAATATAATTTTTGTTGTGTTAATACTTAATCCTACTAACAATTACTGAATCTGAGAGAGCCTATAGAAATGTTATTGTTATTGTGATGTTTAAGCATTGATCCACTTGGTTATTTGTTCGTTAGATTTTACAGTTCTGAGTTTTTATGTTCTCATTATTATTACTTTGTGATTGTGTTCCAGCATGTACTACAAGTCGTGTACGCAGGATATCCACATGACTGAGTTGTTCAGTTCAGATATTTTGACTTGGCCAAAATTGGCTTCTCAAAGCCTTTCGGAGGTCCATCTAGAGCCCACTGGCTCCGTTATGCTGTCATTTTAGCTCCCTCGTGTTCCTTTATATATAAATCCAGCCATAGGATATATCCAGCCATAGGAATTCAAGTAAACGAATGTATGAAGTTCCCTTCCCCTGTTAGAGTATTGTTCAATTAGAGAGACATGCATGGTTGCAAGCTGATTGTCCCATTTTTGATGCACAGTATCATTTGTTTGACGTACATGAATGCTGTTTAGTGTTCTAAATGATTAATTATTATGATTTTTTGTATTCACCATTTCAATAATTTTTTTTTCTGATTATGTTTGTGAGAAATTTTATAAAAATGTATGATGGAAAAAAATTCTACATGCTGTTGCACACGAGAGCTAAACAGGGGCAAGTATTATGCTAAAATCCCAAGTTTTTATTTCCCTTTAAGTGTATCCCAAAATTGTATTTGCTGTATTTGCTTGTCTTTGATTACAGTTAATTAAGTTTTATAATCAGAATCCATTTGTGCTTTTGCACAACACTACAAAACTTAAAGTTAACCTGAGATGTAAAAAAAGAAAAATATACATACCTAGGCCTGTTCAGACTCATCGGTCCCTCGCCATCCTCCCGGTAATTTAGCCAGTCGGGGGGAACTCTGTATGTGTGGCTCTGCAGTGCGCACCCTCATCTCACTCCTGGTACCGGTAGCATTCTGCGCCTGCTCCCAACTAGACTGCGCCGACTGGCTGAATTACTGGGCTACCTAGTGGAGGATCCAGGTGGCCCGGGAGGATGGCAAGGGGCAGACGAGCCTGAACAGGGCTGGAGGAAGCCCCAGTTAGTGAGTTGCTTGGAAAGACTTGACACGTCTTGCTGCATAGCATTTTTGCATATGGACTGCTTGTAGTTTAATAATGTTACCACTTGTGATGCTGCTCATAATATGGGACTAATGATGAATATACCCCACTCTACTGACTGTGCAATCAACCTGTGGTAAAATCGCATGGAAATAGCTTTTTGCACACCATATGAATATTTGCAAAGTTGAACTGTGAAAAAACATATACAATTCTTTGCCTTTGATATCTGCACTTTCTCATTTATTCAAAGGAACTTTCAATTCAAGGCCTTGGTAAAGAGACTCAGAGGTAGTAGTTAACTAGGTTCAACTGGGCATGCAAAGCCCAATTGCAGTCATTAAATTAATCACATTGTTATATGGAATCCAATTGCCCATACTGTGGTTAAATATATGCAAATGTGTCCTGTGATGGGAAAGGGGTCTGTTTTTAAAGTTTTTAGAGGGGACAGCATTGTTTCTGGTGATTAACACAGAAATACATTGTTGCAACTTTCTGCATAAGTGGTCTGTATTCAGCTTGGGGTGGCCCATGCTTCACTCCCCTTTCTGTGTTGCTCCCAAGTTGTGCTCATTTGGCAGACTTTGAATGACATGCATGGACGCAATGCGTTACAAGGTAGGTCTATCCTGTGGGAGATGGTGTGGACGGCTCTTCCTGGCACTGGCCATGCTTGGAGGGCCGCCTGCGCTTCTCAGCCTCTTCACCCCCCCGTGCAGCTACAGGGTCTCTAAGCAGTGAGAGGGTTTGGAGCCCTGTCCATGCTGCCCCCGTTTCGTGGGGGCATGGGGGGCCTCCTCGCGGCGCCCCTGGTAAGGTGCTAAATGTGACTAATCCCCACAGGGCATAGTTTTGCGGTGTGATTAGTTAAAAGACCTTGCATATTCTGGCAAGTGAAAGCAAATGCAAATTTGCACAAGCAATGCCTCTTGGTTAAGCCAATTAGGACAAGTTTGCAAAGCCAGATATATCAGGTTCCACTTAGTGTTTGATGCACAAACTTTTAACTCTTGTTGTGAACCCATACATCAGATGATGTATGGGCAGATCAACCAAGAGAAAGATCTCTCTCTGATTGGAGAGAGATCTGTTGCCTACCCATACACCACAGGCCGATTCCTGATCGATTTCAGCATGAAATCTCTCGGGAATCAGCCTTGTGACACAGCATCTGACGTCTCACCGCTGTCCCCTCTATTGTAAAATGTGTCCCAGTGCCCCATGCAGTATACTTTACATGTCGGTGTCTGCCGCTGGCTATGCGCTTCGTCCTCCAGAGCTAACGACACACACGTTAACACTGTTAAGGACACGCACCCGATTGAGCATGTTGGTCCTACATCTCACAGTATGTCCGATTGATGCATGCATATACATGCATACATCGTCAATCGGGCATGCTCTTTACAGCATATTGTGAAGCTTCGTATACACTTTAGATGCTTCTCTGACAAGAATCTAGCATGTGTATAGCAGCCACTAAACCACGTTGGTGCGTTAGTAAGCAATCTGCCTAGTGGGTCTACTCATCCAAGCATTGTCCCAGGGCATTGTTCTTCCCACTCACCCTATCCACTTTGTGCCACTTGTGCCACTCCATTAGTCCTCTGCAAAGTAACACAAGGTTTTGCTAGCCCGGTGGTCAGCACCGCATATGTCCTCAGCCCTGTACAGTTGTCCGAGGGACCGAGTCCCAATCTCTGCCAGTAACAGTCCTCACACCTGTGTACAAGGATTTAACTAGTTAACCACTGAGGGGTTTTTCCCTTTATGAACCAGAGCAATTTTCACCTTTCAGCTTTCCTCCCTTTCATTCGCCAATAACTTTATCACTACTTATCACAATACAATGATCTATATTTTAGTTACATAGTTACATAGTTATTTTGGCTGAAAAAAGACATACGTCCATCGAGTTCAACCAGTACAAAGTACAACTCCAGCCCGTCCCCCACATACCCCTGTTGATCCAGAGGAAGGCGAAAAAAACCCCACCAGGCATGGTCCAATTAGCCCCAAATGGGAAAAATTCCTTCCTGACTCCAGATGGCAATCAGATAAAATCCCTGGATCAACATCATTAGGCATAACCTAGTAATTGTAGCCATGGATGTCTTTCAACGCAAGGAAAGCATCTAAGCCCCCTTTAAATGCAGGTATAGAGTTTGCCATAACGACTTCCTGTGGCAATGCATTCCACATCTTAACCACTCTTACTGTAAAGAACCCTTTCCTAAATAAATGGCTAAAACGTTTTTCCTCCATGCGCAGCTCATGTCCTCTAGTCCTTTGAGAAGGCCTAGGGACAAAAAGCTCATCCGCCAAGCTATTATATTGCCCTCTAATGTATTTATACATGTTAATTAGATCTCCTCTAAGGCGTCTTTTCTCTAGACTAAATAAACCCAGTTTATCTAACCTTTCTTGGTAAGCGAGACCTTCCATCCCACGTATCAATTTTGTAGCTCGTCTCTGCACCTGCTCTAATACTGCAATATCTTTTTTGTAATGTGGTGCCCAGAACTGAATTCCATATTCCAGATGTGGCCTTACTAGAGAGTTAAACAGGGGCAATATTATGCTAGCATCTCGAGTTTTTATTTCCCTTTTAATGCATCCCAAAATTTTGTTCGCTTTAGCTGCAGCGGCTTGGCATTGAGTACGATTATTTAACTTGTTGTCGATGAGTACTCCTAAGTCCTTCTCCAAGTTTGATGTTCCCAACTGTATCCCATTTATTTTGTATGGTGCTAGACCATTGGTACGACCAAAATGCATGACCTTACATTTGTCAACATTGAATTTCATCTGCCATGTATGTGCCCATATAGCCATCCTATCCAGTGATGGATTTTGTTTTGTTTTTTTTGCCACCAACGAGGCTTTGTTTGGGTGGTACATTTTGCTAAGAATTATTTCATTCTAAATGCATTTTGATGGGAATAATAACAAAAAAATGAAAAAATTCATTATTTCTCCGTTTTCGGCCATTATATTTTTATAACAAAACATGCTACTTTGGATAAAAGCCACAGATTTTATTTGTCCATTTGTCCAGGCTATTACAACGTTTAAATGATGTTCCTAGTACAATGTATGGTGACAATACTTTATTTGGGAATAGTTATATTTTTTTCAGTTTTGCATCCATCACAATTACAAGCCCATACATATTAAAAATCTGAGTTCCAAAGGTAACTATGTATATATTTCTTATGTCATTTTAAAAAAAATACAAATGCATTATTTTGGTGCCTATGGAAGAGTGGGGGAGGTAGGGAGTTAATCTTAATGGGGATTTATGTATTTGTATTGCATATAATATGTTAGGCTGTAATTTAATATTTGGCAACTAGATGAGCCCCCCCCCCCTCCCCCGTGTTTATTTCTTCTGTGTACTGAACATTACACAGAGTAAGTAAAGTTTGTATGTTTTCACTTTCATCAATGACCACTGGCATCTCATTGATGCCGGTAATCATTAATTACAGGCATTTAGATCAATGAATGGGAACTGTGTGTGGAGGGGTTGATCCCCACCTTTTTTTTTCCTTATCTACAGAGAGCGACTTTTAATCCTGAGTGAGGACAGGTCTAATCTCCTCACCTGCCTGTACAGTGGTTACCTATGCGGTAACCCACACTTGTGAGTATATACATTATATACCTTTCATTTCCACTTCACTTGTTTTGCATACTACACTATATTGGGCTCTCGGTGTTCCCTCTTCTATATCACCAGGATCCTGCACATCTGATTCTGTGCTGCTGTCCTCCATAATCCGCTGTGCCACCTCAGCCGCTGTCATTTTTCTTTTACCTGCTGCAGAGGATACCATTGCTCTGTAAGGAATCTGCAAGGAATCTTCAATAAATAACCTGGAACCTGCAAGGGATCTGCCAGGAATCTACAAGAAAGAGCCTGCAAGGGATCTGCAAGAAATCTGCAATAAAGAACCTGCAAGGGATCAGCAAGGATTGTGGAAGAAGTAATCTGCCAGGAAACTGCAAAAAAACCCCTGCAGAGAAGCAGCTACAATTATTAACAAAAATGCAGAATTGATTCTGCCACTTCCTGCCAGCGCTGGTTGCGCACTTCCGGTTTAGGGGAGGGGGTTACCATCTGTGTGGGCATGTAGTTTTACATGCCCACTAAACATGGGGACAGAGATCGGGCTTTGCTGGGGGCCAGATTTGCCTGCAAACCGCCGCTGAAATAATGTCCCGCATAGCGGGACATACGACAGGAACAGGAAATTTGTGATTCCCCGCTATGCGTGACATACGAGTGGAAAGGGTTAAGAAAGGAATAAATGTCAAATGGAGAAATTATACACCGGTAGGATTTGACTCCTATAATGTTTACATGTTCTGAAGGTAAACTATGAGATTATGAACAAACAAAATTATTATAAACAATAAAGCATAAACTAAGTATAGCTGCAAATATTTCCAAAATATATACCAGCAAGCAAAGAGAGAAAAAGAAGTATTGTTTGCTATAAAAGGTTATTGTGCTATTGTTGAGGTACTCCATGGCCAGGCATACTGCTGAAATGGTCTTTGTATTTGCACTTGAAGAAGCAGATGCTATTTCCGTAAAACATATGTAAGGCTGATTAAACAGCTATTGTTGTCAAAATGGACTTTATTTTTTTTTTATCACAAAGTATAGAATTTTGATTTAAACTTCTCCAAAAATGCAATTCTGATACATTTAATTCTATTAATAAATGATTGTGCTTAAATATAGCTATTTATTTCCATTATTCATGCAGTCATTTGCATTAAGTTAATAGCTTATTTTTCTCTTCTTTTTTATAATTTGCCAGTACAAAGCTGCATAACAGAATAACATTATAACAAAGAATCAGCATGGTGCATGAAAGAGAGACCATGTCTAATTAACAGGATCAGTTTTTTTGAGGAGGTAAGTTCAGACTTGGATACTAGGAATGCTATTGATGTGATTTATTTGGATTTTGCTAAATTTTATACTGTTCCATATAACAGCCTGGTACAGAATGTAAGATTGTAAGGCTTAGGGGGAGACTATATGCGCTGATTAAAGCATATAAAACAAAGGATATCTGTAAATAAAACATATTCATATTGTGTTGGGGTGTGCTGCAGAGACCAGTTCTTTTCAAGTTTTTATGAACAGCCTAAAGAGGAACTTTAACCCAGGATTGAACTTCATTCAAGTCAGTAGTTGATACCCCTTTTCTCAAATAGAGGCCAATCAGAGGCCGGGGATCGCCGATCACCTTTACGGCACTGCTGCGACAGCGCCGTAGGATGTAGGATTTCTTCCCCGCGTGTTTACATTTCGCCTACGAGCCGAAATGAGAAAAATATACAATTCAAAAAAATAAAGTGAAAACTTAGAGACACTGAAGCGTGTTTTTTTTTTTACCTTAGTTTGGTATGCATCCATCTCCAGCATTAAATTCCAAGCTGATTCGCTGCATTCCCACGGCAGAACAAGTTATTTATGTCCCTGAAATAGCCCAGCAAAGTACCAAGACTTTCCAGGTCATATATTTTGCTGCTAGGAAGAGGCAGAGCTGTGCACAGAAGCACTGCCTCTTCTCCAGTCAATCTCCACTGATCTCCACCTCTCCCCGCCCCTCTCAGCCTTCTTCAACTGAGAGGGGCGGTGAGAGGTGGAGATTTTTAAACAACATAATGTAAGTCAAAGTGTTCCCTTTATTTTTTTGAGTAGTGCTGCCCATAATTATTCATACCCTTGGCAAATTTTGACTTAAAGTTACTTTTATTCAACCAGAAAGTCTTGTTTTGATGGGAAATTACATAGCTATCTCCCAAAAGATAGTAAGACGATGTACAAGAGGCATTATTGTGGAAAAAAACAAAACATTTCTCAGCTTTTATTTAGATTTGAGCAAAAAGTGTCCAGTCCAAAATTAATCATACCCTTCTCAATAATCAATAGAAAACCCTTTATTGGCTATTACAGCAATCAAACGCTTCCTATAATTGCAGACCAGCTTTTTGCATGTCGCCACAGGTATTTTTGCCCATTCATCTTTAGCAATGAGCTCCAAACTTTCAGGTTGGAGGGTCTTCTTGCCATCACCCTGGTCGCTCCCTCCACATATTCTCAATTGGATTCTGTAACGATTGTGGAATTCTCTCCGTGATCAGCGCACAAGACGTGCGCTGACACTGCGGAAATCCTCCACAAGCGTATAATTTGAGGGAACCCAGCAAAAGGTGCAACGCACCTGTAAAGGGAAATTCCTGTCGGCAGATGGAGCTGTGGAGTGCAGAGGAACAGCTCCTCTGCCCTGCCACAGACGCCAGACAGGAATTGTACGAAGGGAAGAAACACAGGGCAAGATAGCCCTGAAAGAGAGAGATCAAAGCGACAGAGGGTATGTGTGTCCACCAATCTAGTCACCACCCTGCGACGATGAACACACAACCAGGAAGATAAAGTGAGAAGGCAATCGCCAGAGATGGCGATTGCTAACAGCGACACAAGACCGAATAAGCACAGATGAGGAATGTATGTATGTCCACCAATCTAGCCGCCAACCTGCGACGATGGACACACAACAGAGGAAACCAAGTGTGAACGCAATCGCCTGAGAAGCGATTGCGAAAGAGAATGAGCACAGGGACAGAATGTATGTATGTGCCCTAATCTAGTCGCCAACCCGCGACGGTGCACACACAACAGCAGAAACGAAGTAGGAACGCAATCACAAGAGAGGCGATTGCCAGAGGTGACACAAGGCTTAAGCAAGACAGGGCATGAGAGTAGCAAAGGCACAGCAAATCATACAATGAGAAGATAAGGAAAATAACAAATGCTAAAACCGCACTCATTCGTAACAGCGAACGCGTTTTCTGCGCGGTCTCCGCGTGATAAGCACAACAGAGACAAGTACGCCTAACTAACCACCGACAGACAAACATGAAACAGAGGACGCGAGCGCTTGCTTAACGGTTACCTCACCGAGCCTCCAACAAGCGTTCGTAGCAGACAAGACAGATACACGAAAACAGGAATAAGTGAGAGATACGATCCACTGCTCTTTCCGCCAGAGCGAGTGTGATCCAAGTAAGACAAAACAGATGAGATAGCTGGTAGCAACCGCTGCTCCAGCTATACTGCAAGAACAAAGATCAGAACGACTTCCTGTCGACCACCGCTGGGACAGGACAATCGCAACAGACAAACAAAACAGATATGCAATCCTAACTGCACTAGGGAACCTGCCTAGTGCAGTCCCAGGAATTACTCTAAGCTAATCTTTAAACAATGAGCAAGGCTGACACTCCAGGAGTGTTTCACAGGACTAACCCTTATGACCAGCGAAGTACTGTGGGATCACATGGTATATATAGAGCAAGCCTACAAAGAATGTGGCTAGGCAATTTGCATGACAAACGTATGCAAATTCCTCAGCAGCAGCAAGCTGCAAAACTGACAAAAGGTCTCTCTTCCAGAGACCTGCAGAATGCAGACCTGAACAGTGGTCAAAAAGCTGCCAGCCGCCAGCCGAGCGGATCATCACAGATTCAAGTCGGGACAGGGGTAGTGCGCGAGCACTCGTGCCACAATTTCAATAAAATTTGTTTAAAAAAAAAAAAAGTGGTGAAGAAATGGTTAGCAGACAACAGCATTAATGTTTTGGGTTGCTGTTGTCTGCTAACCATTTCTTCACCACTTTTTTTTTTTTTAAACAAATTTTATTGAAATTGTGGCACGAGTGCTCGCGCAACTGTGGTAATGGTTACATTAATACTCACATATAATTCTTTAACATTTCACCTCCTATGAATATTAGATGAGAATTCTTCACAATATTTTATCCGAAAAAGTAACCCTATCCCACCCCCCTTATTCTCCCCACCCCGTCACCATCTCATATTAGAGTAACAAAAAAAATTCTATTGTAATAGGATCCAGCAAGTCGCAGCCAAAAATTTTATGTAGGATAATTCTCCTAGAGTTTTAGTTTACCCAGTTCACCTAGTAGATCTCTCTTGGCGAACCAAGATGTATACTTATATGGCAGTGGTCCTCAAACTAAGGCCCGCGGGCCGAATGTGGCCCCCTGAGGCTTTTTTACTGGCCCTCCACACACAAAATGTATTACTTATAGATGCGGTCAGCTACATCTTTAAATATTGTTGGTACGCATATAAAATAGCAGTGCTGGCACCACCCATCCACATGGACGCCAGAAATCACATTCCACATCAGGTGACACTGCTGTCCAATTGGTCTGCAGCTTGTCACCTGGGTATGCTTCACTGTCTGGCCCGCCAAGACTTATACATCATTTTATGTATACTCCGGCCCCCCAGCAGTCTAAAGTATGTTGACCCGGCCCTCGACCCAAAACATTTGGGGACCCCTGTTATATGGGGTCATAATATTGTGAATTTTGGTTGTTGTAAAGGAGTGGATAATAAAATATTTCCAAGTCCGAAAGAATCGTTTTGTCATTTTCTCTTTGTGCATTTGTGTCTCTATATTATCAAGGTGGAGCATGTGGAGGAGTTCCTGTTTAACGTCCCAAACTGTTGGAGGACTGGAATAGATCCACTTATTATATAACTCTTTACGTGAAGCAACTATAATGACATGCGCTAGGGGAAGCAGGCCTTTTTTCGTAGATGTAAACATATTCGATGAAGTAGCCGTTAAATCATGAAAATTAAACAAGCATAATTGAGGTGTTAGGTCGATCTTACACTTGCACATATCCAATATATATTTCTGGATCTTTTCCCAATAGAGACTTACTACTTTGCATGACCATAAGCAATGAAACATGTTGGCATTCTGAACAAGGCACTTGGGGCAACATGGCCGATAATCTGGAGGTGGTGTTTTGTACTTGATGTTGAATGCATATTTGGCATGGTGCATAATTTTAAAGTGTGATTCCCTCCATGATTCATCTAAAATTAGTGACCTAATTAAGTTATTCCCCTCTATAATTCGAGCGCTCAGGTTTTCACTCTGGCCCAGGAGGAAAAGTTATGGGTAGAATTTTTCTGAATTTTGGATAAGGACATTTTTGGTCTCTGGGGGCTAAAAAAATTATCGAACAGATTGACATTCATGTTGCTTCCCAAGCCAGTTACCAATTATTTCAGTTGTGCAAAGTACAAGAAATGTGATTTGGGAATGCCATAAAGGGCTCTTAGTTCTAAGAAGTTATCCCACCTGTTTTTTTTTAAAGTACCATAAGTTCCCAAGTTTCGAGATACCTTTTGCTTCCCATGTTAGAAAACCACTCTGGGAGACACTAGGTGGAAAACCCGAATGCCCCCACAATGGCATATATTTGGATATTCTGGCCTGTTGCTTGAAGAGAATCTGTAGTTCCTTCCATGTAGCCCAGGTATCCCTGACCATCCTGCTGTGTTTAAAGGAGTCATCAGGGGAAAAAGTCTAAAATAAGTGGCACTTACCAGGGGGCTTCCTCCAGCTCCAAGCTCCCAGGACGCCCTTCTGCCCGCAGCCATTCACCGCAGGTCCGTCCCAGTCCCTGGCGATGACATCAGAGCGACCTCCAGGTCGCTCTGTACTGCGCCTGCGCGAGCTGCGCTGTCAATCACCGCCACGTGGGCCGGAGCGGACTGCGCAGGCGCAGTCGTAGCGGAGGAAGCCCCCGGTAAGAGTGGAGTGGAGCCGGAGGAAGCCCCCGGTAAGTACCACTTATTTTACACTTTTTCCTGGGCCCTGATGACTCCTTTAAGGCGCAAAGGAAGATCCTTATAAGAGGTATGCAGGTCTGCCAGAGAAAGCCAGGGCTCCATGAAAGCACTTTCCAGGTCATAGTTAGAATAAACACTGGATCATCTTTCCCAGTCCCTAATGTGTCTAAACAAACATGCCAAATTATAGTATCTAATATTGGGTAGGCCCAGCCCTCCCCAGTCCTTGGGTAATTTCAATTTTGCATAAGCTATTCTAATTTTGCGACCTCTCCATAGAAACTTGTTAAAGGCTCTCTCCATCATTTGGATATCTTTATGCTTTACATGTAAGGGGATCGTTTGGAGGGATATAATATTTTGCCAAAGCACATGGACTTCAGGATTACGGCTCTGCCCATAAGACTGATTGGTAAATTCTGCCAATGTTCTAGTTTTTGTTTAATATGATTGATGAGAGGTACATAATTTAAATTATATAGGGAGTCAGGGTCTCTTGTGAAATTAATTCCCAAGTACGTAACTTATTTTGTAATGGGTATTGGTGAATCTATCATTAGGTTAGGGAGTTCTGTGCGGGAAGAAAGGCATAACAATTCACTTTTATTTAAATTGATTTTGAACCCACTTAAAGAACCCACAGAGTTGATTATATTCAGTGCTCCATGCAATTCTTCATGTCGTTTGGCCATGAATAAAAGTACGTCATCTGCAAAAGCAGCTTGAGTTACATTTTCTCTGCCTATTGGGATGCCTGTGATTTGATCGTGTAACAATCGAATCAAGGGCTCCAGGGCTAGGTTGAATAGTAAAGGCGATAAGGGACACCGTTGACGTGTACCTTTTTCTAAAATAAAGCGCGGTGAGAGAAAACCTGAAGTATCGATTTGTGCACTTCTGTTATCCTGCAGGGCAGATATAAGATTACAAAAGGAACCCTGAAAGTTCATTCTTCACCACTTTCGCTGTGTGTTTTGGGTCATTGTCATGCTGAAATGTCCTCTGGTGCCCAAGGCCAAGTTTCTCTGCAGACTACCAGATGTTGTGATTGAGAATCCTCATGTAATGCTCTTTTTTCATGGTGCCGTTTACTGTGATTAGGTTCCCTGGTCCATTGGCTGAAAAACATCCCCAAAGCATTTGGTTCCCACAACCATGTTTGACAGTGGGAATGGTGTTCTTTAGGTTGAATGCTTCTTCTTTTTTTACACCAAAAGAAGGAAACATCATTGTGACCAAACAATTCAAATTTTGTTTCATCTGACCATAACACAGAAGGCCAGAAGTCTTCTTCTTTGTCCAGATGAGCATTTGCAAAGGCCAAGTGAGGTTTAGTGTGCCTTATCTGGAGAAGTGGCGTCCTCCTTCGTCTGCATCTGTTGAACCCAGCAGTGTCCGTTGGATTGTCTGCCTTGAGACATTGCCACCAGCAGAGTCCAGATTCACCAGTATGGCCTTGATGGTGATCCTTGGATTCTTTTTCACCTCTTTCACTATCCTCCTGGCCAGCACAGGTGGCTTCCGACCACGTCCTCTGAAATTTTCCACAGTGCAGAACATCTTGTATTTTGGACTGTAGCCACTGAAACTTGAAAACATTTAGAAATGGCCTTGTAGCCCTTTCCTGACTTGTGAGCAGCTACAATGTGCAGCCGCAGGTCCTCACTGAGCTCCTTTGTCTTAGTCATGACTGTCCACAAACCAACTTCAGAGAGCTTTTTTTCACCTGTTGAGTTGATTAAAGCAGCTGTTCCCAATTAATCAGGGTAATTAGGATGCTTTAGAACAGCTTGGACTATTTGTGTTGGTAGAGAATTTTGGATTTTTCCACAGACTGTGACAGTTTGTGAAGGGTATGAATAGTTCTGGACTGGACACTTTATGCTCAAATGTTAATAAAAGCTGAGAAATGTTCCTCCCCCCCCCCCCCCCCCCAAATAATGCCTCTTGTACATTGTCTTATTATCTTTTGGGAGACACCTCTGTCATTTGCCGTCAAAAAAATACTTGCTGGTTGACTAAAAGTAACTTTAAGGCAACATTTTTCCACAATTTTGGTTCTCAAGTCCTCAGACAATTCTCTTCTCCTCTTTCTGTTGCCCTTGCTTAGTGTGGCACACACAGACACACAATGCAAAGACTGAGTGAACTTCTCTCCTTTTTATTTGCTTTCAAGTGTGACTTTTAAATTGCCCGCACCTGTTACTTGCCCCAGGTGAGTTAAAAGGAGCATCACATGTTTGAAACAATCTTATTTATCTACAATTTTGAAAAGTTGCCAATAATTTTTTTCAGCCCATTTTTGGTGTTTTGTGTGACATTATGTTCAATTTGCTTTTTTTTCCTCCCTTTTTTGTTTTGTTCCAATACGCACAAAGGGAATAAACGTGTGTATAGCAAAACATGTGTTACTGCAATACTTTTATGTGAGAAATACATGATTTTCTGGAAACATTTCTATGATGCCAACAATTTCAGCCATGACTGTACATTCAATTCAACCAATTCTTCATGAAGATGACATAATACATGGTTTGGCTTGAAGTGATAATATATTAATTATGCTTTAGGCAAGGACACTAGTCTGTTTTGGGCCAGAGGCACCCTTCATCAGTCCTTTAAAGTAAAACAGATTCTCCTCAGACCAATCAACTAGAATCAGGGCTCTGTTGTACAAGGTGAAGCGTAATAAGACATCTGTTCCAACCAGATGCTGCTATACACCATCCTAATGGCCAGGGGCGAGATCCACTATGCAGCTGTGAGGGTTCCACGGTGTATTAGAATCAACAGACATGTCACTATATCCTCTGGATGTTAATAAAAGTCAATGACTTTTAACCAGTTCACCACTGAGGGGTTTTTCCCCTTGTGGACCAGAGCAATTTTCATTTTTCAACACTCCTACCTTTCATTCGCCAGTAAATTAATCACTATTTATCACAACAAAATAATCTATATCTTGGTTTTTTTGGTCACCAATTAGGCTTTCTTTGGGTGGTACATTTTGCTAAGAATTATTATTATGTTTATATATATATATATATATATATATATATATATATATATATATATATTTTATTGAAGAAAAAGCAGTTTTTAACATACAATTGATTTCCACAGGCTCCTTTCACATCTAACAACGCGTGCAGGAGCCGTTCTCCTGCACGTGTTTACTAGCCTGCGGCTGTCGTCGGGAATCTGTGGTGCGACAGTAGTATTAATTAACCCGACAGGAAAACGCCGATTCCCGACGAGAAACAGCTCCCAGGTGCGTCGTACCGCAACACATCGAAACGCAGCGTCGGGTGTGAAAAGTAAAATGAAAGTCCATGGACTTTCCTTTTACTTTGGTTAACGCAAAGTATAGACTTTGCGTTAAAATGCTGAAAAAGGGCTCTGATGTGAAAGAGCCCACAATAGCCACACTTTTCCTTCCTTTTAACATTTTTTGATGAAGATACACAAACCCAAAATTCCACCCAAAAACCACATCCCCCATCCTCACCTCCACCCACTTCACAATTCCCAATAATCAATACCCAGTCATATTCACCATGAAACATGTAAGAGATCCCCCCCCCCTTATATATCAATACTATACTCTTAATCAACAGAGACATTACTCCCAACCTTCATCAAATCCCTATATTCCACTAACTCCTGAAATTCACACCATTTTCCCCACTAAACCTTATACACCCCCAACTCATCCTTCTGTAGAGCAATCTGATTTTCTATATTCTTAACCAAATTAACTTTAATTATCCACTCTGTCATAGTAGGAGGACTCTTGCATCTCCATTTAACTGGAATTAAACTCTTGGCAGCTATCAATAACTGCGGTATAATCATTTTTTTTTAAATCTATTAATAGGAATAGATGACCCATGTAACAACAGCCTCACAGGATTCCATTCTTCACACTCCTCACACAATCTATTAATACAATCCAACACATCCTTCCAAAACTTTACAATAACTGGACACTACCATACTAAATGTATCAAAGTACCTTTTCATCCTCTCCAACATCTATCAGTCACCCCACGATACATAACTGCCAATTTTTCTGGAATTCTATACCATCTGGTCAATAACTTAAAATTTGCTTCTTTTATCCTAGAACTAATTGAAGTAGCATGGGCTAATATGCATATTTTCCTTTTTTGACTATTATTTAAAGAGACGCCAAGATCCTCCTCCCATTTACTTAAAGGAGTACTATCGATTGAAACGACTTTTTTTTTAATACTGTATATTAGTGTACACATTACCACTAGTGCTAGGGGCACTTTATTTATTCACCCAGGTCTCTCTCTTGCTATCCCTGCTTAAAAATTCATTTCTCACACAGCTCATAGTAGTTTGGGTCACCCTGAGCTGCTTGGTTACTCTGTCACACAGCTCACAAATATATTTCACTGTGTCACTCACAGCATGCAGCAGACATGAGGAGAAATAGGCTGATCTGAGGTGGTAACAGGTAACTAAATGAGCTGGAATATTGCTGGAATATAACTAGCTATAAACAATAGTCTGTGTTTACACTCAGTCTGGCTGCCTGCTTGTGGTGATTCACTCCAGGCTGCATCCACTTTACAAGCTGCTGAGAGGGGCGGACCACTGTTTACAATTAGCATTATTAGTATCTTTATCAGTCAAGAGAAGCAAAGATAATAAACACACATTGCTAGAATCTTTAACCCCTTACCACCATATCAATAAGATTCTTTCAGCAAGGTGATAATTAAACTATAAACTGAGGAGTTGATAGCAACTCCCCTGTGCAGACATGGGCTTAGCCCTCTGGGAGCCCTCAGCATATAGATACATTTGTATCAAACACTGACGGCCAAAACTGACGGAGGATTTTACAGCTGAGAGGAACAGCTGTGTGAGGAATCAAATTGCTCCTAGTACTTGTCCTAATGTGTGCTACAACATACAGCATTTAAAAATAAATGCATACATCGATAGTATTCCTTTAAATAATCAGGAAAAACCTCAATCCCCTTCAAGCTGATATTTTTATGCAAGAGCGAAATCAAATGTCCAGGGGGTGCTTCCAATACAAAATATTTTTCAAAACATGACAACTCCCCACAAAAATGAAAAATTCTCTTCTTCTCCGCCAGGAAGTGTTCTAGCTGTTTATGTCTCCATAAAGCAAACGGGAACTGCCCATATTCTTCTCTTAGTACCTCTAAAGTTTTAATACATCCATTTATCATAATATCTCCTAGGGTTACTCCATCCCCACTCCCCCACAATCCCAAAAAAGCCCCTCTCTTTACCCGGCGGAAAAAAAGAAAACTCCCCAAGAGATGCTAACAATGAGACTACACCCGATCCACTGAACTCTCTATTAACTACATCCCAAACCTTAAACAAATTTTTAATCCAAAACGTAGTCCATTGTGGTATATCTCTGTATTTTCCTGGGAGCCAAATAGCCTTTGCCAGATCTATCCCTACCAACTCCTTTTCAATCTTCACCCAACTTTTCACTTTTCCCCATTTGTCCAATCAAAAAGTCTAGTCATAATACAAGCTCTATAATAAATTCTAAAATCAGGAAGCCCCAACCCACCATTTTCCTTAGAACGTGTCAATCTTATATTATAGCCTTGGTGCTTTTTTCCTCCACACAAAGCTACTAACAATTGATCTCAGGGATCTGAAAAAAGCCGCAGGCACACAAATCGGAGTCATAGACATCATGAAAATCAATCTAGGTAACACATTCATTTTAATAATATCTATGCCCCCAAACCATGAAAAAGACCTTCCTTCCCATCCTTCTAAGTCCCTTTTAATAGCATTTAACAATAGGAGGTAATTAAGGGTAAATATTTTAGATAAATCACTGGGTAGCATAATTCCCAGATATTTAATTGCCTCACTTCTAAATGGAAAGGAAAAATTACTTTTAACTTGATTTAACAATACCGAGCTTAATGATATGTTAAGCGCCTCAGATTTAGAGACATTAATCTTGAAATTTGAAAAAACACCATATCTCTCAAGCTTCCTTAACAAATTCGGTAACGATACCAATGGTTCCAATACATAAAACAAAATGTCATCTGCAAAAGCCGATAATTTATGCTCCTCTTTCCCAATTTTTATCCCATGAACACTCCCAACCTTCTTAAGAGTACACAAAAAAAAATGTCAAAATAAATATAATGGGTGACATAGGATATCCCTGTTCCTTAATTCTTCCAACAATGGTTTAACTGTCCTTCTGATGGACAAAGTCCTCCACGATAAATCAGGATATATGTTAATCGTACTTCCATCCAATTCAATTGGACCAAAGTGTCTGGCTTTCAGCATAATATCTTCCTTATTTGAAAAATGCAAAAGTCTACATATCATGTCTTTAGGACCTCTATAGTCCCCTTTATTAGGCCCCAGAGATCTGTGCACTCTATCAATCTCGATCAATCTATCATCTTTAAGAATGGCACAACATTTTTTTTGCAATTTCTCTTTAAGATCGGCTGAAGCAACATCATCAGAGAGCCCTTTTAATCTAATGTTTTGCCTACGATTACGATTTTCATAATCGTCCAGCTGGGAAATTAGATCATCAAATTTTTTATCATAAGAATTAATTTTAACCAACAAATCGTACACAGACTGCTCCAGTTTTTCCTCTCTGGCCTCCACCGCTGCCACTCTCTGACCAATACTCATTATCTCATTTTTAACATCTAACAATTCTTTATGAAATGATCTTTCCAAACGTTCAATCAATCCCTCCATATCGGACATAGTTGGCAAAGATCTCATCCGCTCACGCCATTCGTCATCTTCCTCCTCCTCCAATTCAGCTTCAGCCAAAGTTTTCCCTTTTCCTTGCTGTTATCTTTTCAGTACCAGAACTTCCACCTACTCCAAACACTTCAGCGTCTGCCTCCTCCATCCTCTCCTCCACATTTACTGGCACCTGCGACTTCACCTCCATAAAATCTCTTATGTCCGCAGTTTGAGCGCTGCTGTCACTTTTTGCCCTCTTTCCTTGTGTCATACCTTTATCAAGGTATACAGGTCAATCGCAGCCAACCCCTCAGCAATCTCCTTTTAGTGATTTTAAAGGCTATACCCTGTCTCACCCTCCTCCACTTTCCGGGCAACACAGTCAGTTAAGGGCAATCACGTCCCCTTGCTCTCTGCTCCACTGACATCCAATTTCTCCACACAGCGCCAGTGCAGGCACTCACTCTCTCGGGCTCACTTTGCTGATCCCCGCTCTGAAACGCCGCCGCTCACATGCGGCAATACACCATTAACTTCCTGGTGACGTGGGAGCAGGGGGCATCCTCCTACATCATCACACTACCGGGGCCCCGCTCATCTCCTCTCTCCCCAGAATTATGTTTTTCTAAATGCGTTTTAATGGGAATATTACGAAAAAAAAATCATTTTTTCAGTTTTCAGCCATTATAAATTTAAAATAATACATGCTACCGTAATTAAAACCCATGTATTTTATTTGTCTATTTGTCCCGGTTATTACACCTTAAAAAAAATTTAATTATGTCCCTATCACAATGTATGGTGACAATATTTTATTTGAAAATAAAGGGTTTTTTTTCAGTTTTTTGTCTGTCACTAATTACAAGCCCCTTTTTTTTTCTTCAAAAATAACAGTAATATACCTTCATCATGAT
Source organism: Hyperolius riggenbachi (assembly GCF_040937935.1). NCBI lineage: Eukaryota > Metazoa > Chordata > Amphibia > Anura > Hyperoliidae > Hyperolius > Hyperolius riggenbachi. The sequence goes on along the minus strand of NC_090646.1, from coordinate 293,512,609 downwards.
ATACATATTAAAAAAGTTGAGTCTTTAAGGTAACAAATTATGTATTTTTTTAAAAATGACTTTTTTTTTATTTTATAAAAGTGTTTTATTTTAGTAACTATGGGAGAGGAGAAAATTGGTTAATTAATGGGTATTTTATGTATTTTCATTGAGGCTGAGAATACACTAGGCAGTGCGGGAAAGGTAGCATTTTGCTGCATATGCGTTTGTGCGTTTCTCCTGCACATGCATTTTTCTTGCATTTTCCATGCGTTTTAATGCGTGTGCGGTTCGCATATGCATTTTTTTTGCGTTCTGCACACATTTTTTAATGGGCTTTATGCAAATCACTAGGAAGTCAACAGGAAGTGGAAATACATCATCAAACTTGAGTTCTTAAAAATAACATAAAAAAACACACTTAAACGCAATACCTCTGCATCACCATTGACTTTTGTTATGTGCGTTTTAGATGCGTTTTGGAAAAAGATGCAGCAAGACCAATGTTTTAAGGGTAGGAACACACTAGGCAGAATTGCATATGCGTTTTCCACTATGTGCAATGGAAAATGCATATGCGATTCTGCCTAGTGTGTTCCTACCCTTAAAAACGCACATTGCAGAATGCAAACATATGCGGTTTTTAATACGGGCCATTGACTTGCACTATGCACGTTTTTGCAGCGTTTTACACAACACCAGCGTTTCTGCCTAGTGTATTCCTAACGTAAATGTGATGTGTATGTAGGTGTCATTTTATTATTTTGCGGATAGCTGTCCCCCACACTTTATTCTGATTGGGTAACTTTTACTTCATACATGCATTATAGGAAATAATGCGTGTATGCTTTCACTTTCTGTTTTGTTAGTGAACACGGCATCTCATTGATGCTGATTTCATTGATTACGGGGACTTAAATCAATGAATGGGAACGGCATTACCATTCACTGATATCTCTATTAATGGGTGGTGATAAGAAGTTGTGCGGGAGCGCACGAGCGATCAGGAGCACGCACAGCGGCGATCGTGGCAAGATACGTGTATCTACACCCCTGGAGCTAAGATGAAGTCTGCCGGGGCATAGATGTACTGTATCTTTTACATTAAGTGGTTAATAAGCTGGAGCAAGTAAGAGGACTAATCAAGAATGCCCTTGTTGTCTGCAGGAGTAGATAGCATTGTAATAGGAGGTACATGGCAGCCACATGTAATAGGAACACTATGATAGAGGATATGTAGTTGAAACAAATTGAACTGAAGATGCTACAGTGAAAAAAAATTGTTTTCTCCAAGTAGATAAGCAAGAAATTACTCAAAATATGTTAGATATTTTTACCTACTATTGCTAAGTACAGAAACATTTTTTAGATTAGATAAAAAATTATCTTCTTGGGGAAAACTCAAGAGAAAAGTGAATAGGATATGACCCAATGCCTCCTGCAAATAATCACTAACCTGATCTTCAACATTTTTACCATTATAATGTTTGCTATTGACACAGTACAAAGATAAGTTACTCAAAAGACAAATATACCATTATTTCTAAATCAGATACTGTATTGTCACCATATATTGCACTAGAAGTATAATTAATTATTGTAGTAATGTAATAAGTATAAATACAATTTATGGTTTGTATCTAAACTAACATTTTTTATTTTAAAGGGAACCTGAAGCGGGTAAAATTGTTTAAAATAAACACATGCTGTAGCTTCAATTTAATATTACATTAACCTCACCATCAGTTCCTCTCAGAAGCTCACCATTTTCTTCTTACAGTGATCCCTTCCAGTTCTGACAATATTTTATCAGAACTGAAACATACCAGTTGCTGTCAGTTATATATCAGCATCTGTCAGTTACAACTGAATGTGCAAGGAAATGTCCATGTTTTCCTATGGCTCAAGTGGGTGATATTACAGTTTAACAGTGTGCTGACCAGGAAGCTGTTATGGGGTAATGGCCATTTTTAAAATGGAGGATGGAGAATTCCATTGATCACAGTGGACAAATGGGATGCAGGAGAGGAAAAAGAGATTGAGGAGTAGACTATACAGGAGGTAAGTATGACCTGTGTATCGTTATTTTGACTTTTTATTTTCAGTTCAGGTCCTCTTTAAAACTATAAATGGTTAAAAAAATGTTCTTCTGTTTTCACTTAAAATGCATAGAAAATGACTCTGATTTTGGAAATATACTACCTAAAGAAAGTTTCCTTTGCCCTCAAGAAAAACAATATGAAAATGTCATTTTATATGAAATAATAATATAAGTAATAAAACGATATTGCTGAATAAGTGAGAAAGTGACTATATACAGCTTAACTCATTCCTGACCGCCTTAATGCCGATAGGCGTCATTAATGCCGATAGGCGTCGGGAAGCTGGCAGCCCCAGGACCACATAACGCTGAAAGGTGTCAAGTCCTGGGGTGCGGTTTTGCATCAGATTGCGCTTCACTCCATCATCAGTCTCCCAGTGGCGATCGTGTCACTTGGCTGTCCTCTGGGGAGGCTCAGGAGCGATCGGCTCTCATAGGCTGATGCCTATGACAGCCGATCGCTATCATTGGCTGGCGGGGGGAGGGAGAGGGGGTGGGTGAAAAAAAAGGCACATTTATTTAAAAAATAAATAAATAAAAAAACAAATAATCACTGCAGCAGCGATCAGAGCCCACCAACAGAAAGCTCTTTTGGTGGGCAGAAAAAAAAGGGGGTGGAGGAATCACTTGTGTGCTGAGTTGTACGGCCCTGCAGCGAGCCCTTAAAGCTGCAGTTGCCTGAATTGTAAAAAATTGCCTAGTCACTAGGTGGGTGTAAGCCTATGGTCCTAAAGGGGTTTTTAATGGGAACCTGAGATGGCCTCAATGCGAGTATTTTTACTTACCTGGGGCTTCCTCCAGCCCCATGAGGTCCGTGGACTCCTTCGCCGTCCTTGCCGACCTCTCCATTTATTAGATATCCTTGCCGGTAATCCGGCTGGCCGCGATCCTCTGCACATGTGCGGTCTGGTCGCACACACACACCCCACATCGCTCTCTCGTAGCCGGGAGTGTTTTGTGTCTGTGCAGTAGTACTGTGCAGGCACACAACACTCCTGGGCATGGGAGTGCAGCAGGGGCATGCACGGTCGCACATGCACAGAAGCGCACAACTGGCTGGATTACCAGCGAGGATATCTAGTGAATGGAGCCTGCGAGGGAGCCTACGGACCTCATGGGGCTGAAGGAAGCCCCATGTAAGTATAAATACCCGCACTGAGGACAACTCAGGTTCCCTTTAAATTCAGATAAATAATGATATTTTCGCCTAAGTTTTCTCCTAGGATATAATTTTTCATCTTCTGTTTTAAATATTTTTTCAGCATTCTACAATTAAAAAAGCACCAAAAAGTAGGTAAAAAGTACTGGCAAAATTATTCTGTGTATTTTCTCACTAGCTGGTGGCTTAAAGTGACAAGAAAGCGAAAAAACCCTTATGCTATAATGGATTGTATGTGTAATATGGATAATTAATAGACCATTAGTAGCAAAGAAAAGAGTCTCATATTTTTATTTTCAGTTATATACAGTAGCTTTTTATTTTTTTGGGGACGCTGGGGGGATACAGAAAAGGACGGGAGGACACCGGGAGCCCAATCTGGTGTATTATTGCAGGTATGATGGATAAGTAGGAAAAAGTATTCATATATACTCACAAAGCTGGGTTGCATGTACAGCAACCAAACTGAATCGCATGTGGTGAAGTACCGTCCCCACTTGGCCTTGTGTCGTCGCTTCGATGGTCGCAGCTCCTTAGGAAAATACCACCCGCTTAGGTGGTGACCCCCAGTCAGAGGGCGTAAAATACAATAGAAGAGGGTAGGAGGCGCCCTTGGGGTACTCAAATGTTGGTTTACACACCAATGGTTTGAAAAACCACTACTGAGGTGTGTGTATATATATATATATGTATATATATATATATATATATATATATATATATATATATATATATATATATATATATATATATATATATATATATATACATACAAAAACAAAAGGTAAGGAAAGATCCTGCCTTATGAAGTAGTCACTCAGGATATCATAAAAATAATTACTTTTAAAGAGACTCTGTAACAAATTGTTTATCTTTATTTCTTCTATGCTATAAATTCCTATGCCTTTTCTAATGTGGTCTGGCTTACTGCAGCTTTTCCTAATTGCACAGTAGCTGTGTTATCTCTGTTATATGATCTAATCTTCTCTCTATAGTCGGCACAGTCAGGCTGAGGCAGTCAGACTGGAATGTGCAGGGCTGCTTGTGATTAGCTAGAAGCTGTACACACCCCCTGCAGGCTCTGTGTGACTAACACACTCTGCTTAGCTGAGCCTATTAGAAGCTGGTTAGTTTGTTTGTAAACACTGCCTAAAACTGGCAATTACAAGCCAGGTTTGCAGCAGAGAATGGCAGAAACAGCACAGAGGGGACCAGGAGCACATAATGAATAGAATGGTATGCTTTTTATTGTAAGAATTTCAGAGTACAGATTCTCTTTAAGGCGTCTTAGATTGGGGACTCCTTCTTCTTGGCACGACACTTGACCTGATGAAGCGGTTTTCACCGCAAATCGCATTGTCAATTTAAAAGCGCCCTATTAAAGTAATTATTTTTATGATATCCTACTTCAAAAGGTAGGATCTTTCCTTAACTTTTGTTTTTGTATATATATATATATATATATATATGCCTCAGTAGTGGTTTTTTAAACCATTGGTGTGTAAACCAACATTTGAGTACCCCAAGGGTGCCTCCTACCCTCTTCTATTTTTATTTTTTTTTAAACATTACATCATTCTCTAATATTTGCAGTTTACAAACTTCATTCTGTATTTTAGGCTACTTTCCCACCAGGACGTTGCGTTTAAGGGGACGTTATGGTCGCATAACGTGCCCCTAATGCAACGCCTGGTGCTCTTAGATGTGGACGTCAGAGTGAGCCGCGTTGTGCAGCTCACTCCGGCGTCCATGATGCCGTGATGCGTACTCTTGGACGCATGCGGCATCACGTGGTCCCGCCCAGCCAATCACCGCACAGAGTGGCGGCTCCAGGAAGTAAACACTGCACACGTCACAAAGTGCAGTGAATATTAATTAGCCATGTGCCTGGCCGCTCTCCCCTCCTCCCCAACATTACTGAGCATGTGCAAGCAGTTTAACGTGGCTTAGGCGCGTATAAAGTACTGCATGCAGTACGTTGTCTTGACGTCTTGCGTTACAATGTAACGCAACGTGCGCACTGTGAACAGCCCATTGATTTTTCATTACTGTGCGGAGGGCTGCGTTACAGGCTGCTCTAACGTGCGCCTGTAACGTCCCACTGTGAAAGCAGCCTTAAACTATGAAACAGAGCAGAGCTATTAAATCTTTGAACTTCCCTGTAGTAAAACCTTATCTGAAGTTGTATTTCTTTTTTTTTTTTTACTTTTTATTCTATCAAAAGAAAAATCACTACATAGCAATCAGAATAGCAGTAAACAAGTATAAATTACATGTCATATCAATACAGAAAAATGCATAGGAAACAGATATCCAGAGAAACATGCATTAAAAAATTAGCATCTCAGATAAGACCGCCAGAACGTAGTACAAATAAAGGAGTGTAAGACATCTATGAAATATGAGATGCTGCCCAGTCAGCCCAGGGGTCACAGATTTTGTCAAACAAGGGGGTAGATTCCCTAATAGTGGAGGTGATTTTCTCTATTATCTATAATGAACTCGATCCTTGAAGGGGGGAGAGATTTCTAGAATTTAGCCAAGAGCACCTTAGAAGCGTTACAAATCCGACCCAAAAACTTGTTCTGGTGTTTGGAGAGCTGGGGAAGAGGTCTATGGAACGGAGCCGACCAAGGGTCCAGGTGGACATGCTTCCCCAACACTTTAGATGCCAGAGAAAAACTCAAGGACCAGAAATCAGCTACCAATGGGCATGTCCAGCAATGAGCTTGATCTGCCAGGGCAGTACAACCCCGAAAACAAGAATCAGAGGAAATTAGCCCCCATTTGGCCAATTGAGTTCTAAACCAGTCATATAATATTCTATAGTTTTGCTCTTTGGTCTGAGTATTCTTAGAAGAACTAGCCAGAGCAGAGAAGATGGCCTCCCACTATTTATCATACCAAGAGGCATTTAGTCTATCCTGCCACTTTAACATAGCCGTAGAAAAAGACTCATGCTTAAGATACCAGCGGTCATAATACAAAGAGATTAGGCAGCCAGGGAGGGGGGAGGAAGAAAAAGTAGACTCCAAACTGGATGGAGAAGAGAGCAGGCCCCCGGGAAGGCGAGATTGTATGAAGTGACGGACATGTAAATATCTAAATGCCTCTGAGTCTGGCATGTTGATTTTCTTCTGTAGTTGAGACCAGGACATAAGAGAGCCATCCCTCAATATATCAGCTATAGAGCAAATCCCTCTAGACCTCCAGATGCCCCAAGCCAAGCCACAAACTCCAGGGGGAAAATCATCATCATAGATAACAAGGATTATCTGACGTTGTCTTTCACTGCTTTTTTTAATGTATAAGTGCTTCAGAAAACAGCGCTGTCTCCACCCAAGTTGGGTCGGAGAGCTCAGAGAAAATTTTGCATAGATAACAAATTACATTTCTTAGCTCTTTCTGTACTGGAAACAATATGAGATTTATATCTTTGCTACTAATGTTCGATTTGTTAGCTGTACTACATATACCATTCATTATCTCACAAGGTTATTTTCACTTCAGATTCCCATGAGATGTGAAAATTCACGAGAAAACTTCTTAGCTACAAAATTCCCATTGGCTGCTATGACAAGTGCCAGTCATTTTTTCAATAGGACCTGGGTGGGCCAAATACCAGATGAATGTCTATTACAATTCAATAGTACCGCCACTCCCTCAGAGCCTGTGATGGGCCACTCCAGGTGGCCCCCAAGCTATATTGCTTCCCCAAGGCCTCTGCAAGATATTAGCAAAGTGTAGTGCACTCTCACTCATCTGTTTTTGCTCACCCCAGCACTGTATCATAGACCAGAGTATTATGGGATGGCCCACTGCGCTTCTCAAATTAGGTTACAATAAATCCAAGCAGAATGACTAATATTCAGTATGAATTTAGCTTTATGCAAAATTTAAATCGTAACATTACTTTTTTAAGAAATAAAAAAAATAATTGGGCAAAATTATGATGATTTTTTAAATTATTCTTTTATCTAGAAAATAATTATAGATTCACTTATCTGCAACACATTTTACCAGTTCTTGTATGTTCATCTATGTAGTGCATATTTCTTATGTGTCCTCTCCTAATAAGATTAGAAAACTGCAAAACACAGATGCAATTTTATTTTGGTTATGATCACTGGGATTGGATACTACAGTGTTCGTGTGAATATAAGTAGTTGACTGGTTCCTAGTTGTGCTCTGTAGGCTTCCACTGTTAGAGCCAGCTGGTGTAAACTTGTCCTTTGAATTATAACTGTATACTTTCAAGTGTAAAAATTATTAGCATTATTATTACTGCATAGTTCAACAAAACCAGAATAGCAGTAACTTTTACACAATTAATTCATTCTTTTGCTTCTCATGGCATAACGGTAACAGCAGTAGGACACTGAATAAGGGTAGGTTTCCATTACAAAGTGATGCGAATGCGGCTACATAGCCGCATCGAATCACTTCCGCCGCCGGCCGCATTACTTCCGCATCTCCCGATGCGGAAGTGAATTGAGGAGATGGGACACAGCTGCGGGCGGATGCGGCCGTGCGTAAATCTGCAGCATGCTGCAGATTTTTGGATCGCTCCACTCCGCACCGCACAACATGCACGCAGTGGAAACTCTTCCATTGCTGTGCATGTGTTTCAGCACACCCGCAGTGCGATGCGGCTATGTAGCCACATCGCACCGCTCCTAGTGGAAACGGGCCCTAAACTTAGAATTGGCATGTGACCTGGCTGATTTCAGGAGTTGCAGAAACTGACAAGCAAGTGCAATAAATGCGTTACTCATGCAGAGCTGGTTGGTTTTGCTTCCTGGAAGACAAACCTATAAAATATCTTTTATTTTCAACTTCATTACCATACTTACAATAACTACATTACCTGTTTATTAGTCCATATGAGTAGGATGTCTGAGTTTTCCCAAAAGGTCATAACATCTCAAGAGCTATAAAAGTATCTTCTACCCCCAGCTAACCAGTATACAGAAGGCAGTGTTAATGTTTACACTGTTTGCCTCTGGGGACAGCTGATGTTAAACAGCTGTAAGTCATCTGTTCTCAGCAAACATTGAGGTTTTTGTGGCAGGTAAACTGCACACCACATTAAACAAGCCCTCTTCACAGCTGGGTCATGTCATCCCTGTACAAGGACCCACTCACACATACCTTCATCTACTTTTATTTACACAGCAGCCCTGGCCAAGGTGTGATCCTCTTTATTAGCTAATTCCAAATTCTTTCAGAGACGTGTGAACTATTGAAATTTCCATTTTGATGGGGAGGGTAATGAACTTAGCTGGTCCACATCCTCCTTAAAGCTTGCCTCTGCTCAAGAATCATACCACAGATACGCAGGGGATACCAGTGTTACCAAATTACATCATCCCTGTAGACTGAAGGAACACACAGCTTATATATATGTAAATAGCAGAAGAAGGTATATAGTTCTTGTCAAATAATTTTTTTATTTTTTTTGCTGATGACTAAAGGTGCCCATACATGGAACAATTTTTTCATTTTTTTCGATCAGATAATTTAGTTTGATTATTCCGTTAGATCGAATATAAAGATTTTTCCAGCATGTCCGATCAGATTTTTTTTCGAAAAAACTGAATAATCGTTCAACTTTGATTGGAAAAAAATATTTTCTACGGTCATTCGATTCGATCATTTAGATCGAAAAAACTGGAAAATCGAACGTTTTTATTGTATCGTGTATGGTCACCATAACACTGCACAATACTCTATTGCTATCATCATATTAAATAAACATATTACTCTTGTTACAAATAAAATGTTGCTATTAAGCTTCTCCTTCCTTTTTGAGCGTAAGCTCATAAGGAGGTCAAATAATGAAGATTAGTTGTGACAGTAGCTAAGCTGTAAATGAGTTATGCACAAGCATATGAGATGAGGAAATATAGTTGTCCTTTTCTACACATAAAATTATGAAGTCATTTGTTTTGTTTTTAAATTAGCTCACTTAGATAATTGTATTTACATTAACTCATTTGTGTATCTAAAACATTAAAAAGCCTACAGTTTTCTTTATTTGTCTTTAATCATGCAGCCACTAAGTAAACACAAGGAATGAAAGAAAAAAATGTGTCGTATCTGTGCACTTTTGTGCTGACATTCCTCTAGATCCTTGCATTACAGATGGTGGTAGTAATTAGCTAGTGACTGGCTCCAACTCTTCATCAGTAACATGAGATGCCAGCAACTCATAAATGTAGTCATTAAAGCCCAAACCCAGTCACAAATGTTTTGCTACTTGTGTGTTTTATCTGTGTTTGAGGAGCTTTTAAAACATTTACATTTTAACCCACTAAAAGATAACTTACTAGAAACACTATTCAGTTTATACTAAATATTTTGTAGCTATTCACATTCTATTACACTCATAGCCGGCCTTTGATATGAGCGACCGTAGCGGTCGCTCAGGGCGCCGGCTTCCAAGGGGGCGCCTATAGCTGGTTACCTATACCGAGGGCACCTACACCTGATTTCTTATACTGGGGCACCTATAGCTGGCTACCTTTGCTGAGAGCACCAACACCTGGCTACCTATACTGGAGGCACCTACGCCTGGCTACCTATGGGGGGGGGGGGGGGGATTGGAGACCTTCAACTGACTTCCTGTACTGGGGTCACCTGTGCTTGGCAACCTATATTGAGGGCACCTACACATGAGGGGCTTGATTTACTAAGCGGTGCTAACCTACTTAGCACGTCTAAAGTCTTAAAGCGTGCTAACCAGAGTGCTAAGTAGGTTAGCACCAGTTTTCTCAATCAGATCATGCGCTAAGTACCGCACGCAATGTTTTGCACGTGCAAAGTCCTATACGCGCGCTAAGTCCCATAGGCTTTAGTGGGCACTTCGCACGGAGTGCCCTGCGCCCTGTGCAGTGCGCGCGGAAAACTTTAAGTTAGCACCGTTTTGTAAATCAAGCCCGAGATATACTATGGCACCTATACCTGGATACCTACCTATACTGAGTCTGAGGGCGTTTATTTTTTTTTTTGGGGGGGGGGGGTGTCACTGCGGCTATAACGTGTGGTGCAAATTGTCTTTCTTTTTCATTCTAAATGGTAGGGGGGGGGGGGCACTTAACTGTCCCACTGATTATTTTTATTAATATTCCTGAAAGGTTCTAGCCTTCATTTCTAAGTATATTTAAGATAATGCACTCTTTCCATCCATTTGTTGTTATTAATAGTATTTTTTCTATTATACATATGAGATGTGTCACAGAGATCTGAGCATTTGGCGTGATGTGTAACAACGTCAAAAAAGGTTGATAGCCACTGTCCTAGGAGATATCTCAGGAGAAAAGGAATTGCATGTGTGTGTGTGTGTATGTGTGTGTGTGTGTGTGTGTGTGTGTGTGTGTGTGTGTGTGTGTGTGTGTGTGTGTGTGTGTGTGTGTGTGTGTGTGTGTGTGTGTGTGTGTGTGTGTGTGTGTGTGCGTATGTGTGTGTGCACGCACGCACGAAGAGGATGAAGGGGGGCACAAAAATCAGGTTTCGCTCAGGGCGCTGCGAAACCTAAAGTCGGCCCTGCTGTATACAAATTCGGCTGAAGTAATCATTTTTTGAGATACTTCTCTCATTGAAGTGATGTTAGCTGAAAAGATGGAGAAAAACAAAGTGTGAGCAGTTCTAAAATATACCTTCCTGTGCTCACCTACTCCCACGAATATCTATCGTTGGAAACCTGTCATGTTAATTCAAATCTGAACTGAAAAATAAGTCAACTCATCAATCTCTTTTTCTTCTGCTGCATCCTGTTTGTCCAATGCTCTTATACAAGTTTATTTGCAGACTGTCGTACAGTACAGGCAGTACAGGCAACATTTCGGAGTGATAGACATGCTCCTTTATCAAGCTATGACAGCCTCATATTGTACATAGAGATGTCGCGAACCTCCGATTTTCGGTTGGCGATCCCCATTCGCGAACCTTCGCGGAAGGTTCGGTTCGCGTAAAAGTTCGCAAACCGCAATAAACTTCAATGGGGAGGCGAACTTTGAAAAATAGAAAAAGTTATGCTGGCCACAAAAGTGATGGAAAAGATGTTTCAAGGGGTCTAACACCTGGAGGGGGGCATGGCGGAGTGGGATACATGCACAAAGTCCCGGGGAAAAATCTGGATTGGACGCAAAGCAGCGTTTTAAGGGCAGAAATCACATTGAATGCTAAATTGCAGGCCTAAAGTGCTTGCAGGCAGAGATGCTGTGTGTGGGGACTGACTTAGTCTTCGGTCATGCAGAAGCCCTCCATGATCCATTCCTCATTCATTTTGATAAAGGTCATGTACTGAACACTGTCGTGACTTAGGCGACGTCTCTTCTCAGTAACTATGCCTCCAGCTGCGCTGAAGGTCCTTTCTGACAGGACGCTTGCGGCAGGGCAAGAGAGAAGTTGTATGGCAAATTGGGACAGCTCTGGCCACAGGTCAAGCCTGCGCAACCAGTAGTCCAAGGGTTCATCATCGCTTTTCGCAGTGTCTACATCCACACTCAAGGCCGGTAGTCGGCTACCTGCCGATCCAGGCGTTGGTGGAGGGTGGATCCGGAAGGACTATGGCGAGGAGTTGGACTAAAGAACGTCCGCATGTCCAGCATCACCCTGAGATCGCTGGAGCGTCCTGTACTTGCCTGCGTGGACTTGGGAGGAGGAGGGTTACTGCCAGTGGTACCTTGATTGCGTTGTGCAGCCACATCACCCTTAAACGCATTGTAAAGCATCATCAACAGCTTGTTCTGCAAGTGCTGCATCCTTTCCGCCTTCTGTTGAGTTGGTAACAGGGCCGCCACTTTGTGCCTGTACCGAGGGTCTAGTAGCGTGGCCACCCAGTACAGGTCATTCGCCTTGAGTTTTTTGATACGGGGGTACCTCAACAGGCTGGACAACATAAAAGAGGACATTGCACAAAGCTGAATGCAGACGTACTCTCCATCTCCTCTTGCTCTTCCTCAGTGATGGGACGCAACTCCTCTTCCTCCTCCCAGCCACGAACAATACCACGGGAACGTGGAGCAGCAGAAGCCCCCTGTGACGCTGCCGCGGTTGTTCGTCTTCCGCCGCCTCTTCCTCCTCCACAGAAACACCTTCCTCATCACCATCATCAGAGTCTGACTCCTCTCCTTCCCCACACGACTCCTCTTCTTCCTCCTCCTCCCCCCTCTGTGCTGCCGCAGGTGTTGTGGAAGCATCGGGTTCGGATGTAAATCGCTCCCACGACTCCTGCTGCCGTAACTGTTCTTGTTCATGTTCCTCCATAGCTGTATCCACCACTCTACGCACGGCACGCTCCAGGAAGAAGGCGTAGGGGATCAAGTTGCTGATGGTGCCCTCATCGCGACTCACCAGTTTGGTCACCTCCTCAAAGGGCTCCATGACCCTGCATGCATTTCGCATCAGTGTCCAGTTGTTGGTCGGGCCACAACATCCCCATCCTCCCAGATTGTGTCCTTGCACTGTAATTATACAGGTACTGGGTGACGGCTTTCTCCTGGTCTAGCAGGCGAGAGAACATCAGCAGGGTGGAATTCCAGCGAGTCGGGCTATCGCAAATCAGGCGTCTCACCGACAAGTTGTTTCTACGCTGAATGTCCGAGCTCCCTCTGCTTCTATCATGGAGTCATCTCCTCCTACTCCTCTCTGACTCCCCCTCTGAACTGTCCCCCTGGTCATCTCCTTTACCGGGAACATATGTGGTATCCGTATAATCGTCATCATAATCCTCCTGGCCAGCTTCGCTTTCCTCAGACACCTCCTTAACTGCCTCAACTTCAGGTGGTTCATCATCCCCCTCCTCACACGTTACGTCCATACTATCGCCACCTAACTCAGACGTATGAGGTGGTGTACCTGCGCCTTCTTCTTGTTGTTGCAGTAGTGGCTGGGAATCAGTGATTTCACCACCACCACCAAATAACTCCTGCGTGTCAAATGCAGCGGATGTGGTGCTTGTTGTAGCGCTGGTGGCTGCAGGAGATGAGGTGTTCTGTGTTAAATAGTGTAACGATCGGTGTCAGCACACAGAGAGAATCTGATTATTGGAGATCTGCAGTATCACCAAGAATACAGATATATACAGTGCTGTGAAAAACTATTTGCCCCCTTGCTGATTTCTTATTCTTTTGCATGTTTGTCACACTTAAATGTTTCTGCTCATCAAAAAACATTAACTATTAGTCGAAGATAACCTAATTGAACACAAAATGCAGTTTTAAATGATGGTTTTTATTATTTAGTGAGAAAAAAAACTCCAAATCTACATGGCCCTGTGTGAAAAAGTGATTGCCCCCCCTTGTTAAAAAATAACTTAAAGGTGGTTTATTACACCTGAGTTCAATTTCTGTAGTCACCCCCAGGCCTGATTACTGCCACACCTGTTTCAATCAAGAAATCACTTAAATAGGAGCTATCTGACACAGAGAAGTAGACCAAAAACACCTCAAAAGCTAGACCTCGTGCCAAGATCCAAAGAAATTCAGGAACAAATGAGAACAGAAGTACTGTATTTGAAATCTATCAGTCTGGTAAAGGTTATAAAGCCATTTCTAAAGCTGTGGGACTCCAGCAAACCCCAGTGAGAGCCATTATCCACAAATGGCAAACACATGGAACAGTGATGAACCTTCCCAGGAGTGGCCGGCCGACCAAAATTACCCCAAGAGCGCAGAGAAAACTCATCCGAGAGGCCACAAAAGACTCCAGGACAACATCTAAAGAACTGCAGGCCTCACTTGCCTCAATTAAGGTCAGTGTTCACGACTCCACCATAAGAAAGAGACTGGGCAAAAATGGCCTGCATGGAAGATATCCAAGGCGCAAACCACTTTTAAGCAAAAAGAACATTAAAGCTCGTCTCAATTTTGCTAAAAAAACATTTCAATGATTGCCAAGACTTTTGGGAAAATACCTTGTGGACCGACGAGACAAAATTTGAACTTTTTGGAAGGTGCGTGTCTCGTTACATCTGGCGTAGAAGTAACACAGCATTTCAGCAGAAGAACATCATATCAACAGTAAAATATGGTGGTGGTAGTGTGATGGTCTGGGGTTGGTTTGCTGCTTCAGGACCTGGAAGGCATGCTGTGATAGATGGAACCATGAATTCTACTGTCTGCCAAAAAATCCTGAAGGAGAATGTCCGGCCATCTGTTTGTCAACTCAAGCTGAAGCAATCTTGGGTGCTGCAGCAGGACAATGACCCAAAACACACCAGCAAATTCACCTCTGAATGGCTGTAGAAAAACAAAATGAAGACTTTGGAGAGGCCTAGTCAAAGTCCTGACCTGAATCCTATTGAGATGTTGTGGCATGACCTTAAAAAGGCGGTTCATGCTAGAAAACCCTCAAATAAAGCTGAATTACAACAATTCTGCAAAGATGAGTGGGCCAACATTCCTCCAGAGCACTGTAAAAGACTCGTTGCAAGTTATCGCAAATGCTTGATTGCAGTTATTGCTGCTAAGGGTGGCCCAACCAGTTATTAGGTTCAGGGGGCAATTTCTTTTTCACACAGGGCCATGTAGGTTTTGAGATTTTTTTCTCACTAAATAATAAAAAACATCATTTAAAACTGCATTTTGTGTTCAATTATGTTATCTTTGACTAATAGTTAATGGTTTTTGATGAGCAGAAACATTTAAGTGTGACAAACATGCAAAAGAATAAGAAATCAGGAAGGGGGCAAATAGTTTTTCACACCACTGTACATGATTATTGATGATCTGCAGAATCACCAATAATACAAGTATAACTAACCTCTGGGCACCTATATAGTGTGAGTGTTTGGTGCAACAGTAATGACTTTGAGTGGGACCACCCGAGGAGCAGGTGGTCCTTGGCAGTATGGGAAATACCTCCCTCTGGGAAGTGCAAAGACCTTTCAGTAGCCTGAGACCTCCAAAGGGGTGGAGCCCCAGGCTGAATAGTAGGAAGGCCCTGTGGCTGAGTGACACCTGGAAGGTGGGCGTCACAAGCAGGTCTGGAGACTAATCTCTCAATGGAGAGGGATAGCTCTCAAGGTCAGGCAGGCCAGGTCGGCAACACACGGGCAGATAAGGTACAGAGACAGAAGGCTGATTCGGTAACTAAGGGCAGGCAGGGTTGGCAACAGGTAATCAGATATGCGTAGGTACCGAATCAGAAAGCAGAGGGATAGTCAGGAATGCAATAGGTCATAACAGATATCAAACAATGCCTAGTCTTGGGTGTAAGGTCCGTGTTCTCAACACCCTGGAACTAGTCTGAAGTATAATACGATGATAACACAGTATCCCTAGTCTTGGGTGTGAGGTCCGTGGTCTCAACACCCTGGAACTAGTCTGAAGTATAACACAATGATAACACAGTATCCCTAGTCTTGGGTGTGAGGTCCATGGTCTCAGCACCCTGGAACTAGTCTGAAGTATAACACAATGATAACACAGTATCCCTAGTCTTGGGTGTGAGGTCCATGGTCTCAACACCCTGGAACTAGTCTGAAGTATAACACAATTATAATACAGAAGTAATCTGGCTCAGTGTGAATTCCCAGGTCCTCCTGGTTCTAACACACTGTGGGATCTGACTATGGTCTGAGTGCTTTCGCGTAAGTGTTCGCAACGGCAGACAACTTGAGACTGACCAGCAGTAACTATATATAGAGCGGCGCTCCCCGGCGCCACCCATCACCGATCAACCAATAACCACTTGCTCTGAGATCAGCTGACCAACCTGGTCAGCTGATCCCTCCTCGTTTGTCATAAAGGTTCTGCCTCTCAGCGCGCGCGCGCGCGTATTCCTCAACCTGTGTGCACTAACAGACCCAGCCACATCAGACGCACACTGCTACGTGCAAACCGCCGAGCTGGACGTGGAATCAGCTGCCACGCTGCCAGTCCGCGCGGCGGCTTTTCCGCAATCTAATACAAATAGTCAAGCACGTCCTGATCTTGGGAAGTGATGGCACGTGCCTTCTTCTGAGCACTGTATTTTGGGCCAGGTCCACACGAAATCACAGCAACACCACCTCGCACAGACCTGCCGGTGCCTAGTGGCCGTCCTCTGGATCTGCCTCTACCTCTTCCTCTACCTGGTTTGTCGATTTTGTCCATCTCGGGGGGATGCTAGGTATATGCAGTGAGGTGGGTTCACTCAACACAACAGGTAGTTGGATGCAGTGAGCTGGGTTCACTGAACAGTAAAGGTACTTAGATGCAGTGAGGTGGGTTCACTCAACACAACAGGTAGTAAGATGCAGTGAGCTGGGTTCAATGAACAGTAAAGGTACTTAGATGCAGTGAGGTGGGTTTACTCAACACCACAGGTAGTAAGATGCAGTGAGCTGGATTCACTGAACAGTAAAGGTACTTAGATGCAGTGAGGTGGGTTCACTCAACACAACAGGCAGTTGGATGCAGTGAGCTGGGTTCACTGAACAGTAAAGGTACTTAGATGCAGTGAGGTGGGTTCACTCAACACAACAGGTAGTTAGATGCAGTGAGCTGGGTTCACTGAACAGTAAAGGTACTTAGATGCAGTGAGGTGGGTTCACTCAACACAACAGGTAGTAAGATGCAGTGAGCTGGGTTCACTGAACAGTAAAGGTACTTAGATGCAGTGAGGTGGGTTCACTCAACACAACAGGTAGTAAGATGCAGTGAGCGGGGTTCACTGAACAGTAAAGGTACTTAGATGCAGTGAGGTGGGTTCACTCAACACAACAGGTAGTTAGATGCAGTGAGCTGGGTTCACTGAACAGTAAAGGTACTTAGATGCAGTGAGGTGGGTTCACTCAACACAACAGGTAGTTAGATGCAGTGAGTTGGGTTCACTCAACACAAAGCTAGGTATATGCAGTGATGAGGTGGGTTAAGTAAACACAACAGGTACTGGGTATATGCAGTACTGAGTAGTACAATGTGCAGCTCCCTGTCACACACACAGGTAGTCACTGTGCTGGGCTGCTTGCAGTGGCACACACACTATCAATTAGCAAGGCTGTGCATGCAACAAAAGTGTCAGTTTGACACACAGAAGAAAAAAAAAGTACAGGATGAGCTCTGAAAAGAGCTATTGAGGGGTGCTATAAAAGCAATAACAATCAGTCAGGGGCAAGATAAGCAGCCAAGAACCTAACTAATCTGTCCCTAGAAGAACAAGTCTGCAGCAGCTGTCCCTAGTCTGTCTCTAGCAGGCACACGAGTGAGGCTAACGGCCGCCGCAGCCTGCCTTATATGAGGGGGGGGGGGGCTCCAGGGCTTAGTGTAGCCTGAATGGCTACAATGTGCCTGCTGACTGTGATGCAGAGGGTCAAAATTGACCCTCATAGTGCATTATGGGGCGAATCGAACTTCCGCAAAAGTTCGCTTGGTCCAGGCGAACACGAACCACCAAAGTTCACCTGGAACCGTTCGCCGGTGAACCGTTCGCTACATCTCTAATTGTACATTGACGCAACAATTTATATACCACACCATATTTTCAAATACACCAATGACATGCTATGAAACAAAATGAGCCAATCCCCAACCGTTATATATAAACGGACCTGATAGGGAAGTAAGAATTTAACCCTATTGTCATGGCCCTTTCAAGCACCAAAGAGTTTCAGAGCTCCAGGCACCACCCTCAATAGTCAGAATAATAATTTGACAATATCCAGTCAAGTGGTAGGAGCCTAACCAACTCAGTGTATTAATATTATTATGCCTTTCTATAACGCTGACACTATCCAAATCGTGAGGCAGGGGGGCGTTGTGGATTTGTCGTGGAGCGCTTGCAGCACTGGGGAACTGTATTCTTCACATCTCTACTTTGTTTCGGGAACTTCGATTTCCACCCACAACCCCAAAACATACAGTTGAGTTACGTGGCTTTCCCCTAAATTGGCCCTAGACTACAATGGGCATATGACTGTGGTAGGGATTAGTTTGTGAGCTACTCTGGGGGAAAGCTAGATTATATACTCTGTAAAGCACTGTGGAAGATGTTAACGCTATATGATTACTTAATGATAATATTAGCGCTTTACAGAATTTTCCTCAATGGTGCTCAAGGCTGTTACTATGTTTGTCATCTAATATCTTTACTGTAGTCTAGGACCAATTTGGAAGCAAGCAGGAAAGTTTTTGGGATGTGGGAGAAAATAAATCAGGGCCAAAAGTATAACCACATTATATGTGGGGAAAACATAAAAACTCCATTTAAATAGTGGCCTGGCTGGGGAATCATACAAAGGTCTCTAGTGCTGCAAGGAAAGACTGCTTAACATGTAAGCACATCCCACCATTATAAGATGTAACTAGGTTAAAAGTTATATTTATGGTGAACGATTATAGCAGTTTACACTGTATCCGGAGGAAATTTGTTATCTGAATTACATTTTATGAAACCAAACACTAGTTCAATTGGATAGTGAAGCACCGCTCTTAATCCAATAGGTGATGTGCCGTGGCTAGGACCTGGCAGCACTCCTAGGTCAGCGTCATATAGAAGAGAAGATAGCCGCCACCATCCAGTATAAAAGCTTTTTTATTCTTTAATTCCCATAACAGCCATAATTGCAACGTTTCAGAGTAACATCAACTCCTTTATCAAGCTAGGCTGTATGTCAAATGCATCAAAATACAACATCCTTGCCTTTTTATACCTAACATGGTGGACTACTAGCCAATGGCGCTGCGCTATAGCTCTCTACCTATCACTGCAGTCCGTGCTCTTGCCGGACCTGATGGGGAACTGCGCTGCTAAGCACACATTGGTCGCTGTCTGTAGGCTGCCGCCCTCTCCCATTTCAAAACTACTGGTCAGTGCCATGCGTCCAAACGGCCGCATATGTCACGCGTATATCCGCCGGCCCGCCCACTGCGGACCTGACGGGGAACTGCGCGGCGTGAGGCGTGCGGTGGGCGCGTTAGCCGCGTCCTGTCCGCACGCGTTTGCTGGCCACCAATGGCAGGAAGGGTTGGCTCTAAGCCACCCCCCCAAAACCATCAAGATGTAAACAAAGGTTTGTGACACATGTCGCCGCGCTGTAATAACATATCAACAATAATGACGACAATAGTAAACACAGTAATAAACACATAACAGGAATTGCAGCGGACAAAAGGAGGGGGTTAAGGAGGAAACTATAGATATTCATGTTATCTCACATAATGATTCATCTCAATACAGTGCAGGTGTATGTGCACATGGACACGCGCAGCAACTCGCACACCCCCACATGCACACACACCGGCCCACACCAACACATCAACAGTACAGATGGCTATCCGCCAGAGGGTGATACCGTCCAAACAGCAAAAACAGTATGAAAGAACGATATACATATCTTCTAATGCCACATCATCAAGCCTAGATGAAGGGAATAAGATGTAATTCCCAGGTTAAGTCCACGGGGTTCCATGGTGTCTAACCTTTTTATCCACACTGCCTCCCGCCAGAGTAGCCTTTTGATACGATCACCCCCTCTCCTAGGGACCGGGACCTGCTCAATTATCATAAATCTCAGCTGGCTGACATTATGTCTAGCCGCTGAGAAATGGTACGGTACGGCCTGATCGACCAAGTTCTCACGTATGGCATGTTTGTGCGATGATAGCCGCACTTTCATTTTCTGTGTCGTCTCTCCTATATATAGCAGTCCACACCGACATTTCAAAGCGTACACTACAAACATGGAGTCACAGGTGTGTGTTAAATTTAGTACCCTTATGAGGGTGTATAACTTCATCACCTCTAATCACTGAACTGCAGTGAACGCAGTTCATGCAAGGAAAAGTGCCTCTACGTGAGAGCCTTGGTCCACCACCCGCACCCCCCCGCACAGCGACCAATGGGTGCTTAGCAGCGCAGTTCCCCATCAGGTCCGGCAAGAGCACGGACTGCAGTGATAGGTAGAGAGCTATAGCGCAGCCCCATTGGCTAGTAGCCCACCATGTTAGGTATAAAAAGGCAAGGATGTTGTATTTTGATGCATTTGACATACAGCCTAGCCTGATAAAGGAGTTGATGTTACTCTGAAACGTTGCAATTATGGCTGTTATGGGAATTGAAGAATAAAAAAGCATTTATACTGGATGGTGCCGGCTATCTTCTCTTCTATATGACGCTGACCTAGGAGTGCTGCCAGGTCCTAGCCACGGCACATCACCTATTGGATTAAGAGCGGTGCTTCACTATCCAATTGAACTAGTGTTTGGTTTCATAAAATGTAATTCAGATAACAAATTTCCTCCGGATACAGTGTAAACTGCTATAATCGTTCACCATAAATATAACTTTTAACCTAGTTACATCTTATAATGGTGGGATGTGCTATCTTCTCTTCTATATGAAACCAAACACTGACACAACGCATCCTAATAAATTCGTGTTTGTTTACGAAGAATTATTGTGAATTTTCAAGTAACAATAGATTAAAGTGACACTGAAGCGAGAAAAAAAAAAACCAAAAACATGATATAATGAATTGTAGGCGTAGTACAGATAATTAATAGAACATTAGTAGCAAAGAAAAGAGACTCATATTTTTATTTTCAGTTATACAGCTGTCTTTCTATAACATTGCATCATTCTCTAATATTTGAAGTTTACAAATTACACTCCTGAAACAGAGCAGAGCTAATGACCCTTTGAACTTCCTGACAGAAAAACCTTAAACAAACAAGAAACAGTGAGAGGCAGGTTGAGATAAGTGCTTCAGAATATGGCATTGTTCTCTGACTAAATTAGTCTGAGAGCTCAGAGAAGCTCTTTTTCATAGATAACAAGTGATGTTTCTTGACTCATATCTGTGCTACTTATGTTCTATTTCTTAGCTGTACTACACAAACATTTCATTATATCATACGTTTATTTTCACTTCATATTCTCTTTAAAGGAATATGTACTCTAAATTCAGTTACAGACTCTTTTAAACACTTTCACTGTTCAGTTTTATTGAATGTTTTCAATGCTCTGGCATCATCACAAATGGCATCAGTTGTGATCTCAGTTGTGATCTCTCTAGCTCTTGCTCAAAATTCATTGCTTTGAGATTCAGCCATTTTACAGCTGAGGTTTTCATCCCACCAGCGGCACACAATAGTCTAATTATAGGTATTATACAAAGTTAATAGGTATGCTCCCTTAGGAAATGTGTTGATTTAACGCCATATGTCCTGTACATGGGATGTGCAGGGGCTCATGCTTTAACATCTGGGCATATGGTATGCAGTTGACATAGATGTAATGAACACTTTTTCCTGCTTTAGCACCCAATCATTTGTACAAGCCCAGTACATGTGATTGGGTATTAAAGCGGAATATAACCCTGCATTTCAACTTTGCTCTAAAACATTATTTACAGTATATTATATGCAACCAGCATTTTTTTTTTTACTAGACCAGCATTGGAAGGGTCACACAGGGCTTTAAAGTCCCTAGAGATTTCTGCAGACGAATCCGAACTTGAGTTAGATACTTTTTGTTTACAAATATGTGTTTATTGTGACTCATCTCTCTCACTAGAAGGAGCTTGGAGGACAGCCAAAGAGATGTATCTATTGATAAACAGTTACACACTAACTAAATAGAATGTAACTATCTGAATGTCTGCATGGAACTTAAAACCTCTGTGTTTAACCCTTCCAATGCTGGTCTAGTAAAAAAAAATGCTTTTTGCATATAATATGCTGTAAATAATGTTTTAGAGCAAAGTTGAAATGCAGGGTTATATTCCGCTTTAAAGCAAGTGTGCATGCTTTTTCTGCTGTCCTATTACCAAGACATTCCAAAGCAAAGACTCAAGATAGTCTCGCACTGATATAGGGCCTAAGCCAGTAAAGAAGTCAAGAAGTCTATAGAAGTATATTAAGCTAAAATCACATGAAAAAAACACACACACATATATATATATATATATATATATATATATATCAGAAAAAAGTTCTATCTGGAACACTCGAATCCAGAAAGTTCAATACACGTTATGTCCAAACCATATTGATCAAATAAGACAAATTGCCAATAAGTATAATTGGACATGTTTCTCTATCTGAATGACTAAGACTATAAATGTCTCATACAATCATCATCATCAGAAGTTGAGTAGTAGGAATAAATAGATTAAGGCAGAGCATGTGGCTTGTCGTCCAACGTATCAGCACACCAATCTTCAAATAAACACACTTTTTATTGAGCCATATGTTTCCACAAGTTTTTAGCCGACAATTGTTTTGGGGGCCGCGCAGGGTCCCTCTTTATCACCCATGTTTATTTGAAGATTGGTGTGCTGATACATTGGGCGACAGACTTAAGGGAGGCATTGCCTATGCCTCAGCATCAAGCACCCTACCATACTTTGATGGAGTGCCCATCCACAACAACGGTATCTAGAGCATGTGGCTTGACACGTTTCGTGAAGGACAAAGTTTCACTTCTTCAGGAATCATTTGGCTCCTGATAAACATATAGTCATTTCCATTTGGGATAACCCAAACAGGTGGAATTCCAAATTACTTTTTGTAAAGATGATAAATCACCATATTGTATAAATCACAGTTCGCTTAACTTTATAGACATCCACTGCCAATGTTAAAACTGTATCATTGGTATGAATAAATAACACCATTGCATTCTGGGTACCATTTCAGACCAGACCACTGTCAGGTTGGGGAACAAGGCCCAGACTCGTACAAAGAACAAATCTTTTAGCTGATATGTTGGGTACCAAACCAAGTCAATGTGTCTGGGGACCACACAACTGTTCTAGTCTATAGAATTTCGCGACACACCTATCTAGGGTGAGCCTGAGGTACCCAAACTAGTGTAACTCCATATTCTCTGCTTTCTGTCCCAGATTCCTTCCCCCATTGCATTCTGAAGCCCTTCATTCGACCCACACTATGTAAGAATGTCCTACCAGCCATACTCTGCACCTGCCTATGTGGGCACTTGTAGGCTAAAACATAACAAGGGGGCTGACTTTTATTATTGTGCTAATCGCACCACTGCAGAATTTCAAAGAGCTCTAATTTTGCGGCCCCTAACATAACTTTAATATTGTCATGAACTGCTATTGTGATAGGGAGAAGCCTTCCTTGTGTACCAATGGGGAGCCCCCTGCCCCAGGACACCACACATGAACTGCTTGTACAGCTGCAGCAAGCAAGATGGGCACCCTGTTACCAGGTGCAAATGCCTTTTTGACCCCTTTTTTCACCTTGGTCAGTTTTGACTTGGCTATGCTAATGCAGAGTATTTATATAGTCAGAACATTAGTGTTATGGGCCATTTTTACTATATACTTCATAGATTTACAGATTAGCCTCTAAACCATATCCAGTTTTGTTTTTCATAATGTGTCTAATGCAGAGAATGCCTTGAAACTGTGACATCCTACTCACTTGAAGGCCCCCTGGTGTATTTGTGCGCTGACTAACAAGCTCCCCTAGTCGTAGTGCCCCACAGAAATCTAGGGAGAAGGCTAACTTTAACTTCTTTCATACTCATTCTGACATACTACATAATTACACCATATCAGTTCCCATAAGGGGGAGATGGTTATTGGCCATCTTTTACCCTTTGCCTTTGACCTCCTTTGAAAACCCTTAACTGCTTGGTGGATTAGAAAGTCCTTTATCACATCCCCCCTCCCCTTACCTGAAACAGAAATGCTACTGCCCTATACACTGTCACGGGAGAACAGCTTGATTCAAATAATTCATACAGAAATGCTAAGAGGATGTCTCTCCTTGATGTTGAGCTGGCTTGTAAAGATGCCCCCCCCCCCCCCCTTCAAATTCATACCAACGTCACCAAACCTTGGAAGTAGGCTTGCCGTGAGCTAGCTGCCACTGAACACTGGAACCATTCTGCCATTATGATGACACAATGCCTCATAGATGCTGAGGGACTTGTATTGGCATGGCTTCTGCCTGCGGTGCCAGATCCTGAAAGTGTTCCAGCTGAAAGCAAGGCAAAGCATCCGCTATACTATTTGATGTTCCTGGAACGTGGATGGCCATTGGAGTACAAATTACCTTGCCAAATTAACTACCGGGCAACTGGATGATAGGTTATTGACTATGGCGATCACCACCATGTTGTCCGTATTGAAAATTACTGATTTGCTTGTTAGAAATGCCCCCCCAAACCTCTGCTGTGACAACCAGGGAAAAAACTCCTGCAAGGTTACGTTTCCAATAAGTGGTGATTTTAACCAGGATGTACGCCAATGGTGCTGACACCGCTGTCCTTAAAAAATAAGCCCTGAAAATGACACTACCTGTATCATCAGTAAATAACTGTAACTCTCTGCTCTGCCTAGACTGCACCATCCATAGTTTCCTGCCATTGTACTCTGCCATTAACTTTTTCACCATCAAGTCTTCCTTTCCCTCTGCCTTAATCCTAATAAAGCTCTGTGAGCTCTTTACCCCGGACATGAGGAAGGCCAGTCTTTGACAGAAAATTATCCCCATCTGTCACAGCTCTAGTGGTCGGAACGCAAATTGCCTTCCAATCGGTTTCAGCACACAGATCATGCAAGCTGTGGTCGCGATCAGTGGGCAGAAATCGACGGAATTTGGGCAGCAGCCCGACTATAAGGGAGCCTGTGGGTTACGGTAATTACAACTTACACACTATTTCAGGGTATAACTGCCACCACTTCTGCTTTCCTGGGCCAGAAGCACCCACTGACTAGCTATTTCTAGACCTACAAAGAAAACGGTTAAACACACTCTATTCTGTCTAGCTAACAATAACAGTAGCGTCTCTTCAGAAACCTGGGTTCAGGTCGTGTGGCTGAATAGCAGGGTAGCTGAATAAACAAGGACGTTTGAACGTCGTTTATTAATGCAATATAAATAATTAATATATACAGAAAATTATTAAAATCAACAATTATTGAAACATTAATAGCCAGTATGAAATAAAAAGGGAGAAAATACTTAGGGTTTGTGGAAATATGTCCGTTCTGGGAAAATCATAAAGTTCTTGGTTCAGTTCAGTTAGTAACAAAGTTCTTTTGTTCCAGAGCAAGTCCAAACAAGATGGCTACCACTTGTTCCTCAAAGTGGCAGCAGCTTTCATGAAGGTGGAAAATGGAGGAATGAGGTCCGCCTGCCGGCCAGGTGCTTTTGATGAAGCTGGCTCGGGGGTGTGGCAATGCCCGCCCCCTCTGAATTACCCACCAATGACAGTTCATTCCCTCTGAGAGATTTTAGGTTTAAACTTATAAAATGCCGTAACTCATAAACGATACATGTCATATTTAGGTGGATAACAGATTCATACTTGTCGGAAAATACAGATTAATATATCAGACGTGACTTGGGTAGCTTCTCAGGTTCCTGAGAAGATTCATACCGCAATAACTGGATGAGATATTGCCATGAATGTTATATCAGTGCATTGGGCAGACTTTAACGAATAAGACTATATGAATTTTATAGCTGTGCGATGTACAGTCTCCATATAATAGGTAAGAAACCATACATCACATGCATTCATATCTGTCCTTATCGGTGCCTCCCTGGCTGGCTTCTCAGGGCCCCCCTGGGGAGCCAGCTTCCTGGCTCTTTTCATGGAACCATTTGGCTGTGGGGGGGAATGAGCTGGTCCCTGCAGGGGATCTGGCCACGTGCGACATTCCTGAGGGGTGAGGGAAATACCTTGCTCACAGGGGGACAGACCTCTGGTTTAAAAAAAAAAACACAAAGAAGTCATTTTCTGATCGCTTGCACGACTGGCAAATCTGACCAAGAAATCAGGAAAAAAAATCGACGACGTTTCTCCCTCAGCTAAGACCAGACCTCCCATCTGTTCCTAGTAAGAGGGAGATTACACATCACATCTCGGTTTAACGATTTGTGTCGCAAACCGACCTCGATTGCGTTTTGGCCTACTGGGCGTCGCCTGGCGTCACACCATCGGCATCACTTTACATGCAATTTTAATTTTTCTCAGCAACCCTCAAGGTAATCTTTTTTGCTCCTAGTGCGGCCTCAATCTCTGTATGCAGGTCAGCGAACGTATACTGTGGGAGCCTGTACTCCATTGCTATTAAATTGCTCTTAATGTCCAAGAATCTGACGATTTCTGTTGGGCTCTCATTTTTTTGGAGATGCCAATGGTTGTAATAAATATTTGTTGGTTGCTATGGACAACAACACCACACCTTTGTTCGGCACCATATTACAGAACCTGTGATAACTTGACACTCATTACAGCAGCAGCAAAGGAGATAGAACTGATAGATATCTTCAATCTTTAAGGAGTTTATTTGGCAAAACAGATATACAGGTGTGTGCATCAGTTATCTTTGCAGCCTATGTACAAAGATACAGGCGTAGTAAAGCAGAATGCAGAAATCGCAGGAAGGTAGAATTGACTAGAGGAAGTAAGTAAGGAAGTAGAAGTAAATTTCTCGGAGACCGACTGTCTCTTATAAGCATCCAATCAAGGGTTAACACTGGATTCCACTCCGAGGGGTGGGGTCCACTGTCCACATGCTAGGCCTGCCATTGGCTGGCGGGAGCATGTGATGGAGTGACCAGCACAATCTTTACTGCGCATGCACTGGAAATTCCCATTTTCCAGTGACCTGTTCCCTTATTCTTAGGAAAGTCTTGTTTTCTGTTCCCTGGACATTGTTTACCTTTAGGAAATATGAAAACACTTTATGGTTATCCCACTACCATCTGGATGCCGGCACATCTTGAGCTGATACTGCGCCCCGGCCTTGTGGAAGACACATAAAATGTTCTACTGAACCTTGTGCTTCTTGAAATGTCTCTATTTCTCACCAAGAGAAATTCTCTTTAAAGAGAAACTCCATATGGAAAGTCTCCAACCAAACCATGGTTCACTAACACTAATAGGGGATTCTCTGCTGCAAGAAACTGACCCATTAGATCTCTTTCTACAATGGTAACCCAAAACTCTGAAAAGTGCAGCTCAGCGCGCTCATTAGGATCTTACCTTTGTCTGTCTCAGCCAGGGCAGAACAAATAAAAACGTTGAAGTAATGCACCAGCCCTTTAAGGTGGAAGCTTTTTCACACTACCCAGTCTAGGAAGGAGCTGAAGGCATTGAAATATGTGCAAGGTATGGCCCATCCCATGGACAGGCATTGATTAATGTAGAAGTCCCCCTCCCACCTGCAGCCTAGCAAGTACAGACTGTCTCTGTGAACTGGTAGTAAGCTAAAGACAGCCTTGATGTTCACCTTTGCCAACAGTACCCCCTTAACCATCTTTCTTACCAGGGTGGCCACCCAATTTTACCTGGGCGGCCACCACAATGTGTACTCCACTGTTGAGAGGTCTGGATCTATCCCGGGATCAGGTTCCAATTAGAACCAGCAGTCTTTGTTTTGCCGTTAGGCTTGCTTCACAGGCAACTACTATCATCCAGTGGCATGAGTGGGAGGTCTATGTTTTTCTTACACTGTTTATTACGTGTTATTATCTATGATTAAGTACTTTGCACAGATCTGAAATGCTTTATGTGCCTTGATATTTTTACACTAAAAAGAGTTAATTTTATTCCATCCCATTTTGTATATGGATCTCCTCTTATCATTGATGCCTGGTGGCAAGTTTGGCAGACTTCTATTTAAAAAAAAAGTACATGACTCTTGGTGGTCATCTTACATTTCCAACACATTCAGCAATTATGAACCACATACCTTGCTCAGGTAGACTAAGAAAGGTGGGGACTCTGCAGCTGTGGCATCAACCCAACATGCCCCTAGAGGCTGTGACATGCCGTGGCATCATGAAGCTATCATAATTGTGTCATATTTGCAAAGTGCACCTCCCAGTCTGTAGCAATAGAATATTGTCTGCATTTTTAAAGATAACAGTCACAAAAGCAGGTGTGGACTGCTGACAAGTATGGTTTCTACTGACAGAAATACTTGAGGCAACGCTGTGTACATCCATCTGATTATGCTTCGATGCTGCTGTTTCTAGACATGCATACATCTGAAAAGAAGACCTAGAACAACATACAGATAAGTGTATAATGACACAGGAAGACAGTGGTTTGCATAAAATGGAAGGAGTTAATTAAGGGCCTACTCACATGTGCCAGCTGTATGTGTGTGTCTATGTAATTTCCTGTCTTTATAATTCAGACAGAAAGAATGATAAAGTAGATATTTTTAGCTGTATCTTTACCCATCAACAAACACAAAATGTGCTCATGTTTATTGTTATTATCTTACTGTTTTAGATGGTCAGCTTTCCCATGTACACTCAATGTTATATATTGAAAGTGCTTAACATTCCACATAAACTACATTGCCTAAATACTCCAAAAATGTTTCCCAGGCAGTTTTGTCTGTACAACTGCTCTCCAAGAAAAAAAAAGTATATCCAACTACACGCCAGACATCTGAAACCCATTAGGTATAGAATTTAGGAATCCAAGGCTTTTGGGTTGCAAAATATGTATTGTACCTAAGTCTTTTATATTGCAAAGTCAGTGAATGTTTTTTTATGCTTGTGATTTCTTTTTTTGTGATTCACATACTGAGATGTTCATCAAATCATATTCTTATGAAGCATTACAAAAGAATTGCAGTACATTAGATGTATAGGCTATCTAGGATGCTGTAAGAGGAAAACAGCCATAAGGGTAGCAGTTCAGGTAAATAGTGGTCTGACACACAAACAAAGCAGGGACATTGCTTGACTAGGACAGCCATGTCAGAGGGCTGGGTTCATACCAGGACACAGGGTGGAAAAAACAGCTCTACCTTATCTATAACAGAGAGGCTGTGCTCTTTGCATATACTGTATGGGGGTTTGCTTAGACATAAGAGGTTGAAGGTGGCTTACATCCAGCAGGTAAAAAGTGTAGTGCATGAGCAAGCTGCTTATCATAAACACCAACTCCATTCTTAGGCCCGGTTCACATTTGCGGTGGCCGTCCGGAATCGCCGTGCCGGAGCCGGACCGCTTTCAGAACGGACGGAACGGACGCACGGCATGGCAATGAAAGCCTATGCGTCCGTTCACATGCGTCCGTTCTGCCGGACCGGAGCCGGACCGGATCCGGGCCGGATCCGGACTCCGGCGTCCGTTCCAACATGCGCTATTTTTTGGTCCGGCTCCTCCGGCAGCCGTATCCGGAGCGGAGCCGGACTGCACCATCCGGCCAATACAAAGCAATGAGAGCCGGAGAGCGCACAACACACTGGCTACAAAAACCGGACGTTCTACCCCACTTCCTATGCATTTTGGATGGGGACCACATGGGCCCAGCGAAGAGTGGGGCAGCAGCGATTTCATGCTGGAGCTCTTTTTGCCAGCAACATGTCTGCTGAAGGAGGCGAACAACAGAGAGAATTCCCAGGTTTACGAGTAACAACAGAGAGAATTCCCAGGTTTACGAGTAAATGCCTGGATCCATGGTCCCAACTGCAGTCTCTGTATCCACGGATGGTCTCCACACGTCCACCTGTCTCCAACAATGACCCCAGACCCTTCTGCTGACCTCCCAGACCCCAGGTAATTAAAAGGATGTTATCTCCTTAAGAAACCGGATCCGGACCGCAACCGTGTTCACACCGCACAGAAACCGGATGCAAACGGACCGGATCCGGATAGGAACCGTACGGATCAGGTCCGGTCCGGATACGGTGCGGTCCGGACATCCGGTGCGGTTTTTACTAAACCGCAAGTGTGAACCGGGCCTTAGCTGAGGAAATCCCTGTGTGCATCTGGGTTCAGAACAGATGTCCTAAAAAGAATAATTCCAATTTTCTAGAAATAAATAAATATAGTGATGTTGTTGACTAGATCGAGACAGTCAAATTCAGTCAAAATGTTGCATTTTGGGTAGTGATGAGCAGAATTGATCATTTTAGTTGTGCTTATTTTTTTTGCAAAATCTGTTTTTGTTTTTTTTTGTAAAGTGTTTTTATTAAATTTTTGGATATAAATCCACAATTTATACATATCAGGTAGATCATTGGTCTTGACGCAACAGGCGTTAGCTTAACTAATGTGAACAGCTTCCCCAACCCATTCCTATCCCCCTCCCAGGAACCCCCCCTCCTCCCCGTCCACTCTCTGATCATACTATTTTCACCTAATGTGCCTCTTCCTCCTCAGGCTATCCAATGGTTTCAGTCCCATCCAATGTTCTTTTTGTTTATACACCAAAATCTAGGCGACCCAGGGTCCCCGCAATATGTGCTCTTAGGTACCATCTGGTATATTTGAAAGGTGTCACAATGCTACAAAGTTCCATAGAAGTAAAGGTATCCAGTAGGTAAGGTTTCCATTTCTTGAAGAACTTCTTGGTACCTTTTTCTTTGTTTAACCTCCCCGGCGTTCTATTGAGATCGCCAGGGAGGCTGCGGGAGGGTTTTTTTTTAATTAAAAAAAAACTATTTCATGCAGCCAACTGAAAGTTGGCTGCATGAAAGCCCACTAGAGGGCGCTCCGGAGGCGATCTTCCGATCGCCTCCGGCGCCCAGAATAAACAAGGAAGGCCGCAATGAGCGGCCTTCCTTGTTTTGCTTAGATCGTCGCCATAGCGACGAGCGGAGTGACGTCATGGACGTCAGCCGACGTCCTGACGTCAGCCGCCTCCGATCCAGCCCTTAGCGCTGGCCGGAACTTTTTGTTCCGGCTGCGCAGGGCTCAGGCGGCTAGGGGGGCCCTCTTTCGCCGCTGCTCGCGGCGAATCGCCGCAGAGCGGCGGCGATCAGGCAGCACACGTGGCTGGCAAAGTGCCGGCTGCGTGTGCTGCACTTTATTTGGTGCAAATCGGCCCAGCAGGGCCTGAGCGGCAGCCTCCGGCGGTGATGGACGAGCTGAGCTCGTCCATACCGCTCAGGAGGTTAAAGTAGCATCTAATTTTTCCAGCATCATTAAATGTCTTAATTCTTGCTTCAAGTCCCAGATAGATGGTGGGGTAGGATAAATCCACCTATTATATATTACTTTTCTCGCCGCTACGAACAAAACATGGATCAACGTGGGAATATTAATCAAATTAACATCATTTTTAACAGAGTTAAACAGTAGGATCATAGGGTTTTTAGGTAGTGTGCATTTACCAAGTTTGTTTGCATATCTTACTACTTTATCCCAGTAGCAGTAGGGTATTGTACCGTGTTAGCCATCAGTAAAAGCAAGAAGTTTTAAATCAGGATGATACCAAAACGCACCAGATCTAAAAAGAAAAAAAAGAAAAAAGATGGACCCCCAAAGAAGGAAAAAAACCCGGCCCTGGATAAATACATCAACAAATTCAGACGCAGAATCTCTGACAGGATCCTGAGTAAAAGAAAGACACTGGCCCAGAACGTAACACCACAGGAGCGACAGGCCATCAGATCCCTTAAGGAGAATAAGGACATTATTATTAAACCAGCGGATAAAGGTGGTGCCATAGTCATAATGAACACCAGTGACTACATCCAGGAGGCACAAAGACAATTATCCAATACCGCTCACTATGCCAAATTACAGGGGGACCCCAAAAAAGGCTACAGGATGGCACTTAATAGGATGGTTAACAGATTGCCTGCAAACATCAGACTACATGTAAGGACCCTTATCCCTGAAGAGCCTAGAACAGCCTGCTTTTACATGCTTCCCAAGATCCACAAAGAGGGAAACCCAGGCAGGCCCATAATCTCAGGGAGCGGAACTCTTACAGAGAACATCTCAGGGTGGCTGGAAAACATCTTGAAACCTCTTGTCTGTAAAAGACCCAGCTACTTACAGGATACCACCCACCTCCTGAACAAACTGACAGCCATCGGCCCAGTACCTGAGGGAACCATACTGACCACGATGGACGTGGAGTCCCTGTACACGAACATTTCCCATGATGATGGTATTGCGGCCTGCCGTAAATATCTTCAGGGTCAGGGCATACCTGTAAAGCCTATTACTGGACTGATCAAATTCATTTTCACTCATAATTATTTCACTTTTGGACAGGACCTCTATTTACAGCAGATGGGCGTGGCAATGGGTTTGCGATTCGCTCCACAGTATGCAAATATATTCATGGCCAAAATCGAAGAGGAATACCTCAATGCATGTGGCATAAAACCCTTGGCCTACTTCCGCTTCATTGATGATATTTTAATCATCTGGTCCGCAAGTGAGGATGATCTTCTCCAGTTCCACAGGAACTTCAATGCCTTCCATCCTACAATCAAATTGAAACTTACCTACTCTCACACAGAGATTAACTTTCTGGACACCACCATACACATCAGGGGTAACAACATACAAACCTCTGTGTATCGCAAACCTACAGACCGTCCCACATACCTTAGATATGACAGTTTTCATCCCAAGCACATTAAAGAGGAACTCCAGTGAAAATAATGTAATAAAAAAAGTGCTTCATTTTTACCATAATTATGTATAAATGATTTAGGCAGGGTTTGCTCATTGTAAAATCTTTCCTCTCCCAGATTCACATTCTGACATGTATTACATGGTGACATTTTTACTGTGGGCAGGTTATATAGCTGTTTCTAGCTGTTCTGGCCTTGCAGACAGCTGTAAACAGCCATTTCCTGTCTGTGAACATTGTTACATTGTGGCAGTTTGCCCAGAGTACCGTACGGTACCAGAGCCTCTTGTGGGAGGGGTTTCAGCACAAAATCAGTCATACAGCGCCCCCTGATGGTCTGTTTGTGAAAATCATTATATTTCTCATGTAAAAGGGGGTATCAGCTACTGATTGGGATAAAGTTAAATTCTTGGTCGAAGTTTCTCTTTAAGAACTCTATCATTTACAGCCAAGCTATAAGGTACAACCGGATTTGTTCTGACAGGATGGACAGAGACAAGCACCTGGATCACCTTAAGAACACTTTCATTAAACAAGGTTACAGTCCTCCCATGGCTGAGGCCCAAATCAGGAAAGCCATCAACATCCCCAGGACTGAACTCCTGAAATATAAGCAAAACCAGACAGAGGAACGTGTCCCTTTGGTTGTCACCTACAACCTACACCTGGAAATCTTAAGGAGGATTGCTAAGGAACTTCATCCCATTTTACACAAGGATCACAGACTGAGAACGATATTCCCTAAACCTCCACTCTTGTAAAATCGGCAACCACACAATCTAAAACAGATGATTGTCATGAGCTCTTTGAATAGGCCTCAACAAAACGGAACATCACCCTGCCGACAAAAAATATGTGGGACCTGCAGACACATTTACTCCACTGACAGGGTAACGATACCAGGTTCACAACAGGAGTACAGAGTACAAGGTAAATTTTCCTGTGGGTCCACCAATCTGGTATATCTGATCATGTGTGCTAAATGCCCCAATGTTATGTACGTGGGAGAAACTGGACAAACTCTGCGCAAACGTATGAATGGACACAGGCACACTATTAATGATACCAAATCTGGACTGCCAGTTGCTACACACTTTCGGTCCAACGGACACAGCATGGATGATCTCCGTGTCACTGCCCTGAAGGGCGGCTTCAAAACGTCAAATGACCGATTAACAGCAGAAACGAAATTTATAAATTGGTTCAAAGCTGTGCAGAAGGGTTTGAATAAGGACAACAACTTTCTATATTGGTATGAGATTGATGATAAATGAACTGTCTCAGCCACTCTAGCTGAACTTGTGAACTAAGAATTTACGATACCTCTGGGTCAATCCTAACACCTAGTCTGTGAGCAATGGAGTAAACAAGGATCCTTATCTTACCCCATTTAGATGGTCTGTTTGTATTAAGGCATCTTAATGATGTATTTATGCTTGAAAAAAATATCTGTTTTCCCTTTTGATGTTGCATGTATATAAGCTGTCTGTACCACCAGCTTGCAAACTAACAGGATGTAAACCTGACGAAGGCTGCAAGGCCGAAAGCTTGTTTATTCTTATTCATTTGTAGTTAGCCAATAAATGGTATCATCCTGATTTAAAACTTCTTGCTTTTACTGATAGCTAACACGGTACAATACCCTACTGCTACTACTATGCTTGAAGATACTGCAATGTACCGCACTTTCCTGGAACTAAAGAAAGACCTGAAGAAACTTGCACAACTGGACAGCGACATCTTTTTCTTGACTACATGCAAAAAGGAAAAACGTATACCTCAAGGACTAAGGATACAGAATCCCACCCTGCATACATACAATAGCAGGTTTGCAGAAGAAATCTGCAGGAGGAGCTCGGACAGAATACGGAATAACCTTTTAAGAGTCTGCTATAACCGTAAGAGGATTGCAAAGGATGAGATACAGAGCCTGAAACTGTCTCTGAATGATGACCCCACTGGATATACATGGGATCAACTACAGACCTTCTATGGGAAACTACAGAGATTCCTAATTAACAACAAAAAGAAAAAACTTCAGAGACTTAGAATTAAGAGTGGACGCCTGGATGCACAAGCAGCAGAAAAAGAGCAACCCACAGGTGTAATGAATCTTTCCTCTTATCAGGCTACTGAAGCTGAAATGTCAGTACTCTCCAAAGGCCTGTCATTCTGCCCTGCGAGACCCATAGACAGGATTGCACTCTGTGGAGATATGGAGGAATTTTTCAGAAAGCTATGACTTAAGGAACACTACCATGATAAGGAAGCCTGTGATACAATGGATAATGGACCAAAACGCACCAGATCTAAAAAGAAAAAAAAGATGGACCCCCAAAGAAGGAAAAAACCCGACCCTGGATAAATACATCAACAAATTCAGACGCAGAATCTCTGACAGGATCCTAAATAAAAGAAAGACACTGGCCCAGAACGTAACACCACAGGAGCGACAGGCCATCAGATCCCTTAAGGAGAATAAGGACATTATTATTAAACCAGCGGATAAAGGTGGTGCCATAGTCATAATGAACACCAGTGACTACATCCAGGAGGCACAAAGACAATTATCCAACACCGCTCACTATGCCAAATTACAGGGGGATCCCACAAAAGGCTACAGGATGGCACTTAATAGGATGGTTAACAGATTGCCTGCAAACATCAGACTACATGTAAGGACCCTTATCCCTGAAGAGCCTAGAACAGCCTGCTTTTACATGCTTCCCAAGATCCACAAAGAGGGAAACCCAGGCAGGCCCATAATCTCAGGGAGCGGAACTCTTACAGAGAACATCTCAGGGTGGCTGGAAAACATCTTGAAACCTCTTGTCTGTAAAAGACCCAGCTACTTACAGGATACCACCCACCTCCTGAACAAACTGACAGCCATCGGCCCAGTACCTGAGGGAACCATACTGACCATGATGGACGTGGAGTCCCTGTACACGAACATTTCCCATGATGATGGTATTGCGGCCTGCCGTAAATATCTTCAGGGTCAGGGCATACCTGTAAAGCCTATTACTGGACTGATCAAATTCATTCTCACTCATAATTATTTCACTTTTGGACAGGACCTCTATTTACAGCAGATGGGCGTGGCAATGGGTTCGCGATTCGCTCCACAGTATGCAAATATATTCATGGCCAAAATCGAAGAGGAATACCTCAATGCATGTGGCATAAAACCCTTGGCCTACTTCCGCTTCATTGATGATATTTTAATCATCTGGTCCGCAAGTGAGGATGATCTTCTCCAGTTCCACAGGAACTTCAATGCCTTCCATCCTACAATCAAATTGAAAATTACCTACTCTCACACAGAGATTAACTTTCTGGACACCACCATACACATCAGGGGTAACAACATACAAACCTCTGTGTATCGCAAACCTACAGACCGTCCCACATACCTTAGATATGACAGTTTTCATCCCAAGCACATTAAAGAGGAACTCCAGTGAAAATAATGTAATAAAAAAAGTGCTTCATTTTTACCATAATTATGTATAAATGATTTAGGCAGGGTTTGCTCATTGTAAAATCTTTCCTCTCCCAGATTCACATTCTGACATGTATTACATGGTGACATTTTTACTGTGGGCAGGTTATATAGCTGTTTCTAGCTGTTCTGGCCTTGCAGACAGCTTTAAACAGCCATTTCCTGTCTGTGAACATTGTTACATTGTGGCAGTTTGCCCAGAGTACCGTACGGTACCAGAGCCTCTTGTGGGAGGGGTTTCAGCACAAAATCAGTCATACAGCGCCCCCTGATGGTCTGTTTGTGAAAATCATTATATTTCTCATGTAAAAGGGGGTATCAGCTACTGATTGGGATAAAGTTAAATTCTTGGTCGGAGTTTCTCTTTAAGAACTCTATCATTTACAGCCAAGCTATAAGGTACAGCCGGATTTGTTCTGACAGGATGGACAGAGACAAGCACCTGGATCACCTTAAGAACACTTTCATTAAACAAGGTTACAGTCCTCCCATGGCTGAGGCCCAAATCAGGAAAGCCATCAACATCCCCAGGACTGAACTCCTGAAATATAAGCAAAACCAGACAGAGGAACGTGTCCCTTTGGTTGTCACCTACAACCTAAACAAGGATTCTTATCTTACCCCATTTAGATGGTCTGTTTGTTTTAAGGCATCTTAATGATGTATTTATGCTTGAAAAAAATATCTGTTTTCCCTTTTGATGTTGCATGTATATAAGCTGTCTGTACCACCAGCTTGCAAACTAACAGGATGTAAACCTGACGAAGGCTGCAAGGCCGAAAGCTTGTTTACTCTTATTCATTTGTAGTTAGCCAATAAATAGTATCATCCTGATTTAAAACTTCTTACTTTATCCCAGTAATCTTGCACTACTGGACATTAGTGTTGGGCGAACAGTGTTCGCCACTGTTCGGGTTCTGCAGAACATCACCCTGTTCGGGTGATGTTCGAGTTCGGCCGAACACCTGACGGTGCTCGGCCAAACCGTTCGGCCATGTGGCCGAACTAAGAGCGCATGGCCGAACGTTCCCCGAACGTTCGGCTAGCGCTGTGATTGGCCGAACGGGTCACGTGGTTCGGACCCGAACGCGCTCTGATTGGCCGAACTGTCACGTGGTTCGGGTAAATAAATACCCGAACCACGTCATATCTCCGCCATTTGTCTGTGGGTTTAGCTTTGGGTAGGCAGGCAGGGTAGTTCGCGCTCCAGCCACGCTAGCCAGGGTCCCCCCCAGTCATTGTGTGTCACTGCTGGGAACAGTAGTACACCGCTCGTTCAGCCACACTATATAGCATTCTGTGTACTGTTCTGTGTCTGCTGGGAACAGTGGTACACCGCTCGTTCAGCCACACTATATAGCATTCTGTGTACTGTTCTGTGTCTGCTGGGAACAGTGGTACACCGCTCGTTCAGCCACACTATATAGCATTCTGTGTACTGTTCTGTGTCTGCTGGGAACAGTAGTACACCGCTCGTTCAGCCACACTATATAGCATTCTGTGTACTGTTCTGTGTCTGCTGGGAACAGTAGTACACCGCTCGTTCAGCCACACTATATAGCATTCTGTGTACTGTTCTGTGTCTGCTGGGAACAGTGGTACACCGCTCGTTCAGCCACACTATATAGCATTCTGTGTACTGTTCTGTGTCTGCTGGGAACAGTAGTACACCGCTCGTTCAGCCACACTATATAGCATTCTGTGTACTGTTCTGTGTCTGCTGGGAACAGTAGTACACCGCTCGTTCAGCCACACTATATAGCATTCTGTGTACTGTTCTGTGTCTGCTGGGAACAGTAGTACACCGCTCGTTCAGCCACACTATATAGCATTCTGTGTACTGTTCTGTGTCTGCTGGGAACAGTAGTACACCGCTCGTTCAGCCACACTATATAGCATTCTGTGTACTGTTCTGTGTCTGCTGGGAACAGTAGTACACCGCTCGTTCAGCCACACTATATAGCATTCTGTGTACTGTTCTGTGTCTGCTGGGAACAGTAGTACACCGCTCGTTCAGCCACACTATATAGCATTCTGTGTACTGTTCTGTGTCTGCTGGGAATAGTGGTACACCGCTCGTTCAGCCACACTATATAGCATTCTGTGTACTGTTCTGTGTCTGCTGGGAATAGTGGTACACCGCTCGTTCAGCCACACTATATAGCATTCTGTGTACTGTTCTGTGTCTGCTGGGAACAGTGGTACACCGCTCGTTCAGCCACACTATATAGCATTCTGTGTACTGTTCTGTGTCTGCTGGGAACAGTAGTACACCGCTCGTTCAGCCACACTATATAGCATTCTGTGTACTGTTCTGTGTCTGCTGGGAACAGTAGTACACCGCTCGTTCAGCCACACTATATAGCATTCTGTGTACTGTTCTGTGTCTGCTGGGAATAGTGGTACACCGCTCGTTCAGCCACACTATATAGCATTCTGTGTACTGTTCTGTGTCTGCTGGGAATAGTGGTACACCGCTCGTTCGCCACTGTATAGCATTGTGCTCTGTGTCGCTGCTGGGAATAGTGGTACACCGCTCACCCGTCACTGTATAGCATTGTGCTCTGTGTCGCTGCTGGGAATAGTGGTACACCGCTCACCCGTCACTGTATAGCATTGTGCTCTGTGTCGCTGCTGGGAATAGTGGTACACCGCTCACCCGTCACTGTATAGCATTGTGCTCTGTGTCGCTGCTGGGAATAGTGGTACTGTATAGCATTTCTGTACTGCCACTGTACTGCTGCCAGTCAGCGTGTACTGTAAGGATAAGTGAAATGAGGAAGAAATCCGGTGAAAGAGGGAGGGGCAAGGGAAGAGGTGTTTCCCCTGACGGTTCACGTACAGGCCACAGGGGAGCACCCAAGAAAACCCACTCAATACCGCCTATGTTGTCCAGGACAACAACCCTCACAAATCCAAAAGAACAGGACCAGATAATTACTTGGATGACCTCTCAAGCGTCCAGCAGTGGGTTAAGCAGCACCAGCACATCACGCACGAGGTCCGAGTCCTCAGCCAGTTACAAGGAGCCAGTGGGCACAAAGCTGACACAACCGGCAGCGACACCACGCACACAACTGCCAGATAACCAGTCCGATGAATTACCTCAGGACACAATGGGGTATTCGCAGGAGCTATTCCCAGCCCAACAAACTTCCACCTTTCAAAGGTCAATGGAGGAACAGCCAGAAATGTTGTGCCTGGATTCACAACCGTTAACTGTGGGAAATGCACCGCGCACTGAAATACAAGGCGAGTCCGAAGAGGACTCGGAAACCCAAATCCCAGAGCAATTTGGGCAGGAGGGGTTGCAATTGCAGGAGGTCGGCCGACAAGATCTGGAAGACGACGTTGGAGTGTGCTGCGCAGAGGTTGTTGTGGGGAGCTCTACTCCACGGCGGTGGCCCACAATGACATATGACGAGTTTGAGGAGATGGAAGAGGAGGGTATGGACAATGTGGACAGAGACCCAGATTTTGTTTGTGAACGAGAACATCGCCGTCGTAGCAGCAGCACAGATGAGTCTGTTGAAGAACACACTGCTGCACGAGTTCGCCTTGTGCCACAAGGTAGGCGGCGCGCAATTTCAGGCACCACAAGCGTGGAAGTTCAAGTGAGAGGCAAAAGAGGAGCAAACAGAAATCGCCAGCAAGGAGGCAGGTGCTCCAAAGTCTGGGCTTTCTTTGAAGACTGCACTGAGGATGTTACCATGGCGATTTGCAAGGTGTGCAAGACCCGCCTGAGCAGGGGGAAAAATATTAACAACCTCTCCACCACCAGCATGAGCCGTCACATGCTATCCAAACATCCCACTCTTTGGGCAAACGCGTCAGGACAGGGTACCAGAAACAACACTGCCTCCCTTGGGTTCACCAGACCCGCCTCAGCAGCAGCAGTAGCCCAGCCATTGCGTGGTTCACAACATTCACAAACATCAGACGACGCTGACACTGTCACTTTCCGGAGTAGTGCTCTTGAGGTCTCCCAGTGTTCATCAAACACAACAACCAACAGCCCTTCCGTGTGCAGCGCTACGGTTCAGTTGTCTGTGTCGGAGATGTTTGAGCGCAAGAGGAAATTGCCAGCAAATGACCCCCGGGCCGTGGCAGTAACAGCCAGCATAGCCAAGCTTCTGGCCTGCGAAATGCTGCCATATCGATTGGTGAAGACAAACAGCTTCAAGGGCATGATGTCAGTGGCCATCCCACGTTACGTGGTTCCCAGCCGCTACCACTTTGCACGCTCTGCAGTGCCTGAGTTGCATGAGCACGTGGTCAGCAAAATAACCCGAAGCTTGAAGAATGCCGTTGCCTGCAAGGTTCACCTCACCACTGACACCTGGACGAGTGCGTTCGGCCAGGGTCGATACATCTCCCTTACCGCGCACTGGGTGAACCTTGTGGAGCCTGGCAGCGATTCCTCACCTGCTACGGCACGGGTGTTGCCCACGCCACAAACAGCTGCACCGCCGTCCCTCCCACTGGATAACAGCAGCACCTACCTCTCTGACTCCTTCTCCTCCAACGCATCTCAAAGCTGTACCTCATCCGGAAACGCTAACCCAGCAGCAGTAGGATCGTGGAAGCAGTGCAGCACAGCTGTTGGCATGCGTCAGCAAGCGTTGCTGAAGCTAATCTGCCTTGGGGATAAGCAGCACACAGGGGAGGAAATTTGGAGGGGAATAAAGGAACAGACGGATTTGTGGCTGGCACCGCTGGACCTGAAACCGGGCATGGTTGTGTGTGATAATGGGAGTAATCTCATTCGCGCTTTAAGGTTGGCTAAGCTGACACACATCCCTTGCCTGGCGCACGTGATGAACCTAGTAGTTCAGCGGTTCCTGAGGACATACCCAGGCGTGCCCGATCTGCTGTTGAAGGTGCGTCGAGTGTCCAAACATTGTAGAAATTCCAGTACTGCTTCGGGGGCACTCGCCAAGATGCAGGAGCGCTTCAATCTCCCCCACCATCGCTTGCTGTGTGATGTCCCTACGCGCTGGAATTCTACGCTGCACATGCTAGCCCGCTTTTGCGAGCAGAAGAGTGCAGTGGTCCAGTACATGACGGCGCAGTACCGAGGCGCATCCGGCCAGCTGCCAAGCTTCTGTGGATCCGATTGGGCCAACATGTTGGACCTCTGCCAAGTCCTCCAAAATTTTGAGCAATCCACGTTGCTTGTGAGCAGTGACAACTCTTCAGTCAGCATTACCATACCACTGCTGTGTTTACTGAAGAGGTCGATGTTAAAAATCAAGGAAACAGCTGTCATGATGCAACTGGAGGAATCTGAAGGAGAAAACGATCAGCGTGATGGTACCAACATCAGGCCATCCGCCTCAGGGAACGCTGGCCCCAGCAGCTATGACGAAGAAGAGGAGGAGGAACAGCTGGAGTTGGAGCAGGAATTTCATGCCACCACTGACGAGGGCCAGAGCGGTGCACGTTGGACTTCCACAATTCAACGCGAATGGTCAGCAGAAGCAGACCAGGAGGAAGGTGACGACTATGATGCATCACAACAACTATCACAACGCTCACAAGAGGATGATGAGGATTCTGGTAGGACTCTGGCACACATGGCTCAATTCATGCTAGACTGCATTGAACGTGACCCACGCATTGTGCGCATTCTGGACAACACCAATTACTGGGTTTATACCCTTCTGGATCCACGGTACAAACACAATGTTCCAAAACTGCTTGAAGAAAGAGTCAGACAGGTCAAAATGGAAGAATACCAGCAGGCCCTTGTGGAGACTTTAGAGAGGAGATTGACATCCTCCCCCTCCTCTAGCCAGTTGTACGCAGACAGACTGACTTCCGCAAACCCAGGACGACCAGGAGGGCAGCAAACAACGCAAGCCGCAGCTAGTACCCAAAAGGGAATGGTATCGGCAGTGTCCTTGGAGTGGGAAAATTTTCTGACACCCATGCAGCCGCAGCCCACTGAACAGCAAGCGTGCAGATCCACCTCCAACACCGATCGCCTGGAGAAGATGGTCAAGGACTACATGTCAGATGGCGTAGCTGTGTCGAACCATCCATCTGCACCCTTCAACTATTGGGTATCGAAGCTAGACACCTGGCACGAACTGGCAATGTACGCAATAGAGGTGCTGGCTTGCCCGGCAGCCAGCGTTATGTCGGAACGCTGTTTCAGTGCTGCCGGAGGCATCGTCACAGATCGGCGTATCCGCCTCTCTACAGAAAATGCAGACCGTCTGACTCAAATTAAAATGAATCAATCCTGGATTGGAAATGACTACGCAACACTCCAGGACCCCAACCAAGTAACATGACCAATGAACATCTGGGATGGTGTTGCGTTTCCGGGCCCTGTTTATTGAACCTCTCATCTGTATTACATTTATGACTGCATGGCGGCAAAAAGCATTGCTGCTATATCCGCACGCTTTTTGTCCACATGCAAGGCCTGGGTTGTTGTGTCT
The DNA here is from genome assembly GCF_040937935.1 of Hyperolius riggenbachi. NCBI lineage: Eukaryota > Metazoa > Chordata > Amphibia > Anura > Hyperoliidae > Hyperolius > Hyperolius riggenbachi. The sequence goes on along the minus strand of NC_090646.1, from coordinate 293,470,103 downwards.
CACAAAGCGTGGCCTTCTCCTCCTGCGCCTGCTCCTGTTCCATCACGTCTGCTGCTGCTGGGTTAGCGTTGCCGCGTGGTCCCTGTTTATTGAACCACTTATCTTTATTACATTTATGACTGCATGGCAGTACAAAGCATGCTATCCGCACGCTTCTTGCCCTCATGCAAGGCCTGGGTTGTTGTGTCTCACAAAGCGTGGCCTTCTCCTCCTGCGCCTGCTCCTGTTCCATCACGTCTGCTGCTGCTGGGTTAGCGTTGCCGCGTGGTCCCTGTTTATTGAACCACTTATCTTTATTACATTTATGACTGCATGGCGGTACAAAGCATGCTATCCGCACGCTTCTTGCCCTCATGCAAGGCCGGGGTTGTTGTGTCTCACAAAGCGTGGCCTTCTTCTCCTCCTGCGCCACCCTCCTCCTGTTCCATCACGTGTGCTGCTGCTGGGTTAGCGTTACCGGTCCCTTTTCCTGGAACCTCTTATATGTATTACATTTATGACTGCATGCCGACAAAAAACATGTTACCTGTGCAAAGAAAACAGACATTTCCCGCATTTAAAAGACAGTTTTCCCTTTGAAACTTTAAAATCGATTTTCTCAAAAACTATAAGCTCTTTTTGCTAATTTTTTTCCCTCTTGTACCCACTCCCAAGGTGCACATACCCTGTAAATTTGGGGTATGTAGCATGTAAGGAGGCTTTACAAACCACAAAAGTTCGGGTCCCCATTGACTTCCATTATGTTCGGAGTTCGGGTCGAACACCCGAACATCGCGGCCATGTTCGGCCTGTTCGGCCCGAACCCGAACATCTAGATGTTCGCCCAACACTACTGGACAGCTCCAAATACAGTGATACATATCGGCTAGCTCCAATTTGCACTTTGGGCAATGATTAATATATCCTGGTCTAGGTGATCGATATTTTATATTAAAAGCGTATTTAGCTTGGAAAATCATAAGCAAATGAGATTCTCTCCATCTTTCGCTAATGATTGCATGTCTGACACAATTGTTACCTTCTAGAATTCTTTGCTCTAGATTAGGTATAGTAAAGTATTTATTCCACTTTGACATATTCCTGGCGGCCAGTTTCTGTGCCCCCAGGTTCGCTAGTTCTTTTTGTATTTCTGATAATGATTTTCTGCCCCCCTCTGGTCTCAGAAATCTGTCAAAGGGAAGAACCCGGGCTATACTTGCTATTTCTCCTATTCAGGCCCTCACATAAGACCTCACTTGTCCATATGCCAGAAAATCCGACCTTGGGATGCCATAGCTCCGGGTCACCTCCAGAAAGGTCAACCATTTATGATTTTCAAGTCTAGTAAATCACCCAGTTTGGTAATCCCTTGATCTGCCCATTTTGCAAAATTTGCCTGGGTTAGCCCAGGTTGAAATCCTGGATTACCTTCAAAAGGAATGTATTTGGAGATTCTCCACGGTAAACCAAATAGTTTCCTCACTTCCCTCCAAACTATAAGGGTATCTCTATAAATTATGCTATGTTTTAGACGTAAGGGCAGTGTGGCCCAATTAGCATGGAGAAGACCTATCAGGTCTAAAGGCTCAGCTATATGTCGCTCCAGGTTCGTATTAGAGAACTCTTCAGTGCCCATGATCCAGTCCCGCACATGTCTAAAAAGACATGCCAGGTTATATCTCCTAACATTTGGGAAACCGAGGCCTCCCATCTCCTTTGGGAGTTGCAGTCTGCTTATTTTAATACGGGGTCGTTTGTTATTCCAAACAAATTTACTAAAAGCTTTATTTAAGGCTATTATGTCTAAATGTTTCCACAATAGGGGTAACACCTGCATCGGATACAGGAGCCTTCCGAAGCTGATCATTTTAAGTAAAGCTGATCTACCAGCCACCCCTAATGGTATGTTACTCCAGCCCTGTAGTTGTTTGACAACTGCCTTAACTAGTGGGGAGATGTTGTATGTATAGAGAGAACTAGGATCTCTACCTATACTGTATCTATTCCCAAATATCTAATCTTGTCCTTCGCCAATTTAAGCCCCAACCCTTTAAATTCACGTGGATTCGCGTGCTTGGACAAAGGCAGAATCTCACTTTTGTTGGAGTTAATTTTAAAACCCGAATGCTGCCCCACTTCCTGTATTATACACAAGGCTTTAGGCAAGTCTGTACCAGGATCCGCTGTAAATAGCAATAAATCGTCTGCAAATAGTGCCTGCACCACTTTCATGTGCCCCACCTTAATCCCCCTCAGCTCCTTATGTAATAATCTAGCTAAGGGCTCCAATGCAATGTTGAATGGTAATGGGGACAAGGGGCAACCCTGCCTTGTCCCCCTTTGTAGGCTCACTGGTTGTGATAAGAAGCCCGTCGTAAATACGCGAGCCCTCGGGTCTCTATATAAGAGGAGAAACATTTTTAAGAAGGCCCCCTGGAATCCCATTTTTTCCAGCACTTTGGAGGTCCATGTCCAGTTTACGGCGTCAAACGCCTTTTCTGCGTCAAAGGTAACTATGGCGTTAGATTTACAAGCTCGTGGGTATGCTTTAGTATGTTCTAGTACTGCCAGCACTTTTCTTATATTTGCCACCGCCGCTCTTCCCCTTATGAAGCCCACCTGTTCCCCATCAATCAATTTAGGCATTATTGGTGCTAGCCTGTCTGCCATTATTTTTGTCATAATTTTTATGTCCTGGTTAATTAGGGATACTGGTCGGTATGATCCGGGGTCTTGTGGGTCTTTTCCCTGTTTTAATAGTAATTTTATATATGCTTCCTTCCCAGAGGCCAGCATCTTCTCCCCCTTTATGATTTTATTAAAAACAGCAGTTAATACCGGGGCTACTTCTTTTTGCAGAAATTTGTAATATTCCCCCGGCAGACCATATGGGCCCGGAGCCTTATGGTTGGTCAGGGCCCGTATGGTTCGCCGGATCTCTCCCTCCGTAATAGGCGGGTTTAGCTCAAGTAGGTCATCCTGAGTTAGTTTAGGGAGCCCTATCCTCTCCAACAGTGCCTCCATATTAGTCCCATTTTTCCCGGGTGGAGCAGCATATAGGTTTCTATAGAAGCTAGAAAAAACTTTGTTAATATCTTTCGGGTGGTGCACTAAGTCTCCCCCTGCTGTTTTCAGTGAGTGAATAGTAGTGGGTGTAAACTGGCCCTTAGCCATTAAGGCCAGCAGTCGGCCAGCTTTGCTGCCATGTTTGTGATATTTCAACTCGTTATAAGGTGCTAGAAGGGATTCTCTTTCTTTAAACCAATGATCAGATTCCGCCTTTGTCTTTTGCCACTCCACTTTTGTCTCATTGTTTGGATTATGCCTATATTCCCTATAAGCTAGTCTCACTCTTCCCATCGCCTCTGTGTATCGTTGATTAGTCTGTTTCTTTTTCGTGGCTGTATCAAAATCTGTTTTTCAAGGACATACTGATAGAATTTCAGGAAGAGCAGAAATAGGCAATTATACCCACACTACCCACATATACAATAGTTGGGCTAGAGATGGCTCGAACCTCCGATTTTCGGTTTGCGAACCTCAAACGCGAACTTCCGCAAAAGTTTGGGTTCACGCGAACTTTGCGAACAGCAATAGACTTCAATGAGGAGGTGTCATGATCACTTCTGCAGCATGTACTGCTGGCTGCAGTTTTACTGAAGACAAGCAGTTTTTGATTTCTTTGCGTGCATTTGCTCGCATAGTTTTGCGTGCGCTTACACTGAGCGTTGATTCCATCTGCAGTCGCTCTGAAGTTAATGACAGGTTAATATGCTTTTGTGAAAACAAACATTGTCTGTTGCAATGGAGCTGCAATCCCTTTCTTGCAGGCTGCATATCATTGTCTGCCCTTTCCTGCTGTCAGCCTGTGATTGATTACTATTCACCTGTGTGGGAATCTGCATGTCTGCTCCCATTGGATGACCTCAGTATAAAGGACTGCTTCCTGCAGTGCTCCATGGGCTATCATAGCTTCAGCATAAGCCTGCCTTGCTGCTGCTTTGGCCCCAGATCGTATTTCTAGTTCTAATGTTACTTTGCTGGTCTTGCATCATATATTGCTTCATCGCCGATATATATGCATACTAGCACGTTTGTTATTTTCTTTGTATTCGTGTTACATTAATACATCAGTGTAGCTGATGTATACGTACACGGACTGTTTATATCCTGTGTTCAGTCACTCAGCTTCCAGCATGTTTTGGTAGGTTGCGCGTATCGTGATCACCCGTGCTGAGCTAGTCAGTCCTGTTCCTGTTGCCTTGCGTGGATTGCACTCGCTTCTGCGTAGAAGTAGCGAATCCTTCCTAGTCCTGCTTCAGTTCTTAGTTAGTGTTCCTTGCTTATGTCATATATCGGTTTATCGCCGATATATACATATGTCAGTTAGTCGTTTGTAGTTCATTGATAGCTGTAACCGTAATACGCTAGGAAAGCATACCTATTGTATATTTGTATGTATTACGTCTGCCTTCTTTGACTCTATTTCCCGACTATTTTGTCCTGTCCTTGTGAGGCACGCCACGGCTGCAATCGCATTGGCTGTCTCATTCCAGTCTGTCTTGTCTTAGACGCTTGCTGTCACTTAAGCAGTGACTAGTTAAGCAAGCGTTCATTCTGTTACCTGTCCTGATCTTCTGAGTGCTGGTCTATGCGCTCAGCGCTACCCTGCGCTGAGCCACTATAGTGAAAGGATTGTTTGTGGCTGTTCGGATCTACGCCTGCTCTGTGCACCACATCTCCTGTTGGAGTCAGTCCTCTCCTCCACTAAACTGGGGATATCCTGGTTCCTTGTGCTAGTGTGTGTACCTCCTTCACGTCAGGTTATGCATGTCGTGCTGACTGTGGAGAATATACCACCAAGCGTAACAGGAGGCGAACTTTGAAAATTACAAACATTTACTGTATGCTGGCCACAAAAGTGATGAAAAAGATGTTTCAAGGGGTCTAACACCTGGAGGGGGCATGGCGGAGTGGGATACACGCCAAAAGTCCCAGGGAAAAATCCGGATTTTACGCACAGCAGCGTTTTAAGGGCAGAAATCACATTGCATGCTAAATTGGATGCCTAAAGTGCTTTAAAACATCTTACAAGTGTATACATCAATCAGGTAGTGTAATTAGTGTACTGCTTCACACTGACAGACCAAACTCACTGTGTAACGCACCGCAAACAGCTGTTTGTGTAGTGATGGCCGTGCTGGACTGGTGCGCACCATGACGAGAGTGTAGGCGATAGCGGTTTTTTAAGCCCATATGGTCGCCGGGCTAAGGTAGCTCAATGACAGAACAACAGTGACTGTCCAGCTGATCGAATTTGGTCTGTCCACAATGAAGCAACGACCGTATTATCTTGGGTATTCCCCCCCCCCCCCCCGAGACACTCATATAGCCTGCGGTCATTGCTTCATTGTGATATGCAAGCCCCTTCACCGCGGCAAGGTAACGATCACGAAGGGGAATTGACACATGTACATGCCTTTTGTTTTGTTGTTGCAGCTGCAGTGCAGCCAGAAAAATTAGGCAGCCATGTACATACACCAGAAAAAATTGTTATTGTCTTTGTTAACGGCGGCTGCTAGCTGAAGCCTTAAACATTCAGGAATCTGCCTGGAGTCCTGGACCCTGTTGGTGGTGGCGGAGAAGGCAGTCAAGCGGCCTGCAGGCAGAGATGCTGTGTGGTGGACCTTCTTAGTATTGGGACAGGCAGTCACACGGCGTGCAGGCAGAGATGCGGTGTGTGGGGACTGACTTAGTGTTTGGGTGGGCAGTAGCCCTCCGGCATCCATGCCTCATTCATTTTGATAAAGGTGAGGTACTGAACACTTTTTTACCTAGGCAACTTCTCTTCTCAGTGACAATGCCTCCAGCTGTGCTGAAGGTCCTTTTTGACAGGACGCTTGAGGCAGGGCAAGACAGAAGTTGGATGGCAAATCGTGACAGCTCTGGCCACAGGTCAAGCCTGCGCACCCAGTAGTCCAGGGGTTCATCGCTGCTCATAGTGTCTACACCTACACTTAAGGCCAGGTAGTCGGCTACCTGCCGGTCGAGGCATTGGGGGAGGGTGGATCCGGAAGGGCTAAGCCAAGGCGTTGGACTTAAGAATGTCCACATGTCCGACATCACCATGAGATCACTGGAGCGTCCTGTCCTTGCCTGCGTGGACATGAGGGAAGGATTAACACCTTTATTCCATTGTGCTGTGACATCACCTTTAAACACACTGTAAAGCATAGTTGCCAGCTTGTTCTGCAAGTTGTGCATCCTTTCTGCCTTCAGGTGAGTTGGTAATATCTCCGCCACTTTGTGCTTATACCGTGGGTCTAGTAGCGTGGCCAGCCAGTACAGGTCATTACCCTTGAGTTTTTTTATATGGGGGTCCCTCAACAGGCTGGACAGCATGAAAGCTGCCATCTGCACAACTTTGGATGCAAACGTACTATCCTTCTCCTCTTGCTCTTCCTCAGTGATGTCAGGTAAGTACTCCTCCTCCCCCCAGCCACAAAATACTACGGGAAAGTTGAGCAGCAGAAACCCCTGCGACACCTGCTGCAGTTCTTCCGCCTTCTCCTCAAAAAGCAAACAAAAAAACCCACCTTCCTCATCATCTGACTCCTCCCCCCTCCTTTGTGCTGCCGCAGGTGTTGAGGAAACATCTGGTTCTGCTGAGAATCGATCCCACAACTCTTCCTCCTGTTCCTGTTCACACTCCTCCACAGCTTGATCAACCAGTCTATGCACAGCACGCTCCAGGAAGAAAGCCAATGGGATCAAGTCGCTGATGGCGCCTTCACTGTGACTCACTATGTTTGTCACCTCCTCAAACGGCCACATGAGCCTGCAGGCATTTCGCATGAGTGTCCAGTACTTCGGCCAGAACATCCCCATCTACCCAGAGCATGTCCTTTTACTGTAGTTGTAGAGATACTGGTTGACAGCTTTCTCCTGTTGTAGCAGGCAGTTAAACATCAGGAGCGTTGAATTCCAGCGAGTCTGGCTATTGCAAATCAAGCGCCTCACCGCCAAGTTGTTTCTCCGCTGAATATCGGCCTATCGTGCCATGGCCTTGTAAGACCGCCTGAAATGTCCAAACACCTTCCTGGACTGCTTCAGGACGTCCTTTAAGCCTGGGGACTTACACACAAATCTCTGAATTATTGGATTCAGCACATGTGCCATGCAGGGTACATGTATCAACTTTCCGAAATTCAAAGCCAAAATGAGATTGCTGCCGTTGTCACACACCACGTTGCCGATCTCCAGTTGGTGCGAGGTCAGCCACTGATCCACCTGTTTGCTAAGAGCTGCCAGGAGAGCTGCTCCAGTGTGACTCTCCGCTTTGAGGCAAGACATGTCTAAGATGGCATTACACCGTCGTACCTGGCATGCAGCATAGGCCCAGGGGATATGGGGCTGTGTAGCTGGAGAGGAGATCGCAGCCCCAGTAGAGTAGCGCCCCACTCAGCTGAGGAGGAGGAGGACAACAGCGAAGAGGATGTAGCAGGAGGAGAAGGAGAGATGGTGGCAGGAGGTCTGCCTGCAAGCCATGGCGGTGTCACAACTAGGTCCGCTGCACAGCCACGTACTCCCTGCTTGCCAGCGGTCACCAGGTTGACACAATGGGCTGTGTAAGTAATGTACCTGCCCTGACCGTGCTTGGCAGACCAGGCATCCGCGGTCAGATGGACCCTTGACCCAACGCTGTGTGCCAGAGATGACACCACTTGCCTTTCAACTTCATGGTACAGTTTGGGTGTTGCCTTTTTTGAGAAATAATTGCGGCCTGGTATCTTCCACTGTGGTGTCCCAATGGCCACAAATTTTCTGAAGGCCTCAGAGTCCACCAGTTGGTATGGTAACAGCTGGCGAGCTAGCAGTTCCGCCAAGCCAGCTGTCTGACGCCGGGTAAGGGGTTGACTGGCAGACATTGGCTTCTTCCGCTCAAAGATTTCCCTCACGGACACCTGGCTGCTGCTGTGGGCAGAGGAGCTGGATCCGTGCAAGGCGGAGTGCACGAGGGTGGCTGTGAAGGTGCAAGGGAGAAAGAGGCTGAAGATGATGCACCTGAAGGAGGAAGAGGAGAAGGAGGGTGGCTTTGCTTTTGTGTGCTGCTTTTCCTCAGGTGGTCTTCCCATTGCACAGTTGTCCCTTCCATGGCTCAATTTTTGGTGGCAGAGAGAGCAGATGGCATTGCTCTCATCTGAGGCAGACACACACTATGGTGGCACCAGCAGCTGACGTTGAAGGGCATGTTGGCTGGCTGTCCATAGGTGGCGATATGTGGCGCCCAGACACTGCCACCAGCTGTTTCATGACGACGAGCTCCCCCTGCTTCTTTCAGCAACTCGTCTCCTCCTACTCCTCTCTGACTACCCCTCTGAACTGTCCCCTTGGTCATCTTGTCTATTAGGATCCCATGTGGCATCCATGGCAGTATCATCATCATCATCATCATCATCCTAATCATCCTCCCCAGCTTCGCTTGTATCAGACACCTTCAAAACTGCACCAACAGCAGGTACTTCATCATCCTCCTCCTCACACCTTACATCCATAGTGTCGCCTAACTCAGACATTTGAGGTGGTGTAACTTGCTTAGCACCTTCATCTTGTTGTAACAATAATGGCTGTGAATCAGTGAATTCCCCACCAAATAACTCCTGCGAAGTGTCAAATTTAGCGGATGTGGTGCTTGGAGTAGCGCTGGTGGCTGCGGAAGATGAGGTGTTCTGTGTTAAATAGTCAACCACGTCCTGACAATCTTGGGAGTTAATGGCACATGCCTTCTTCTGAGCACTGTACTTTGGTCCAAGGCCACACGAAATCACGTCAGGACGACCTCGAACAGACCTGCCAGGTGGCCTGCCTCTGGGTCTGCCTCTGCCTCTACCTGTTTTGTCCATATCGGGGGGATGAAGTGAAAGGTATGCACTGACTTGACTAATACAATGTGCGGTCACACAGGTGCAGTGAAAATTATGCAGTGACTGGTATTACAATACAATGTGCAGCTGTCACACAGGTGCAGTGAACAGGTATGCACGGACTGGTATATAAAACAGCGTGCGGTCACACAGGTGCAGTGAACAGGTATGCAGTGACTGGTATTACAAATGTGCAGCTGTCACACACACAGGTACCCTGAACAGGTATGCAGTGACTAGTATTACAAATGTGCAGCTGTCACACACACAGGCTACCGTGAACAGGTATGCAGTGACTGGTATATAATATAACACTGCGTGCAGTCACGTAGGTGCACTGAACAGGTATGCAGTGACTGGTATCAATACAATGTGCAGCTGTTACACACACAGAGGTACCGTGAACAGGTGCAGTGACTGGTATATAACACTGCGTGCTTCTGTCACGCAGGTGCAGTAAACATGAACAGGTATGCAGTGACTGGTATTACAAATGTGCAGCTGTCACACACACAGGTACCGTGAACAGGTGCAGTGACTGGTATATAATATAACACTGCGTGCGGTCACGTAGGTGCACTGAACAGGTATGCAGTGACTGGTATCAATACAATGTGCAGCTGTCACACACACAGGTACCGTAAACAGGTGCAGTGACTGGTGTATAACACTGCGTGCTTCTGTCACCCAGGTGCAGAAAACATGAACAGGTATGCAGTGACTGGTATAACAAATGTGCAGCTGTCACACATGCACAGGTTCCGTGAACAGGTGCAGTGACTTGTATATAATATAACACTGCGTGCGGTCACGTAGGTGCACTGAACAGGTATGCAGTGACTGGTATAAATACAATGTGCAGCTGTCACACACACAGGTACCGTGAACAGGTGCAGTGACTGGTATATAACACTGCGTGCTTCTGTCACGCAGGTGCAGTTAATATGAACGGGTATGCAGTGACTGGTATTACAAATGTGCAGCTGTCACACACACAGGTACCGTGAACAGGTGCAGTGACTGGTATATAATATAACACTGCGTGCGGTCATGTAGGTGCACTGAACAGGTATGCAGTGACTGGTATCAATACAATGTGCAGCTGTCACTCACACAGGTACCGTGAACAGGTGTGGTGACTGGTATATAACACTGCGTGCTTCTGTCACGCAGGTGCAGTAAACATGAACAAGTATGCAGTGACTGGTATAACAAATGTGCAGCTGTCACACACACAGGTACCGTGAACTGGTATATAACACTGCATGCTTCTGTCACACAGGTGCAGTATACATGAACAGGTATGCAGTGATTGGTATTACAAATGTGCAGCTGCCTGTCACACACGTGCAGTGTAAAGGTAGGCACTGAATGTTCTGGGCCTGGCAGTGGCACAGTAGGAATTAGCAAAGGGGCCAAGGGCCAGCTGCGACTGACTGACAGGGCTGTATATGCAAGTGTCAGTGGAACACACAAAGAAACAAAAGATAAGAACAACATTAGCTCTCAAAAGAGCTGTTGAGGGGTGCTTTTTAGCAATAATTATCAGCAAGGAGCAAGCTAACAAGCCTAACAAGAGCCTAACTAAGCTTTCCCTATGTCTACAGCAGGTTCCTCTCCCTTCTCTAATTACTGCAGCCACACGAGTGAGGTAAATGGCCGACGCAGCCTGCCTTTTATAAGGGGGCGGGGGGCTCCAGGAGGGAGTGTAGCCTGATTGGCTACCATGTGTCTGCTGACTGTGATGTAGAGGGTCAAAGTTGAGCCTAATGATGTAGTATAGGGGGCGGGTCGAACTCGCATATAGTTCGCGGTTCGCCACGAATGTAAACCACCGAAGTTTGCACGAATCGGTTCTAGGTCGAACCACTCGGGCCATCTCTAATTTGGGCTTAATTTAACCTTTTCCAGATGATCTTTCAAAAACCAGAGACTTTTTTGTACTTTTACTCTGTGATCACTGTAGGCAGCGTCCCCCCAGTATAGATTAGATAGTTAGGTTCCCCCAGTATAGGTTAGATGGGTAGGTTCCCCCAGCATAGGTTAGATAGGTAGGTTTCCCCAGTGTAGGTTAGATAGGTAGGTTCCCTCAGTATAGGTTAGATAGGTAGGTTCCCCCAGTATAGATTAGATAGGTAGGTTCCCCCAGTATAGATTAGATAGGTAGGTTCCCCCAGTATAGATTAGATAGGTAGGTTCCCAGAGTATAGATTAGATAGGTAGGTTCTCCCAGTATAGATTAGATAGTTAGCGTCCCCCCAGTATAGATTAGACAGGTAGGTTCCATCAGTATAGGTTAGATAGGTAGGTTCCCCGAGTGGAGATTAGATAGGTAGGTTCCCCCAGCGTAGATTAGATAGGTAGGTTCCCCCAGTATAGGTTATATAGGTAGCTTCCCCCAGTATAGATTAGATAGGTAGGTTCCCTCAGTATAGGTTATATAGGTAAGTTTCCCCAGCGTAGGTTAGATAGGTAGGCTCCCCCAGTATAGGTTAGATGGGTAGGTTCCCCCAGCATAGGTTAGATAGGTAGGTTTCCCCAGCATAGGTTAGATAGGTAGGCTCCCCCAGCATAGGTTAGATAGATAGGTTCCCCCACCGTAGGTTAGATAGGTAGGTTCCCCCAGTATAGGTTATATAGGTAGCTTCCCCCAGTATAGATTAGATAGGTAGGTTCCCTCAGTATAGGTTAGATAGGTAGGTTCCCCCAGTATAGATTAGATAGGTAGGTTCCCCCAGTATAGATTAGATAGGTAGGTTCCCCCAGTATAGATTAGATAGGTAGGTTCCCCCAGTATAGATTAGATAGGTAGGTTCCCTCAGTATAGGTTAGATAGGCAGCGTCCCCCAGTATAGATTAGATAGGTAGGTTCCCTTAGTATAGGTTAGATTGGTAGGTTCCCCCAGTGGAGATTAGATAGGTAGGTTCCCCCATTATAGGTTATATAGGTAGCTAGCCCCAGTATAGATTAGATAGTTAGGTTCCTTCGGTATAGGTTAGATAGGTAGGTTCCCCCAGTATAGATTAGATAGGTAGGTTCCCCAAGTATAGATTAGATAGGCAGCGTCCCCCCAGTATAGATTAGATAGGTAGGTTCCCTCAGTATAGGTGAGATAGGTAGGTTCCCCGAGTGGAGATTAGATTGGTAGGTTCCCCCAGTATAGGTTAGATGGGTAGGTTCCCCCAGCATAGGTTAGATAGGTAGGTTTCCCCAGCGTAGGTTAGATAGGTAGGTTCCCCCGGCGTAGGTTAGATAGATAGGTTCCTCCACCATAGGTTAGATAGGTAGGTTCCCCCAGCGTAGGTTAGATAGGTAGGTTCCCACAGTATAGGTTATATAGGTAGCTTCCCCGAGTGTAGATTAGATAGGTAGGTTCCTCCAGTATAGGTTATATAGGTAGCTTCCCCCAGTATAGATTAGATAGGTAGGTTCCCTCAGTATAGGTTAGATAGGTAGGTTCCCCCAGTATAGATTAGATAGGTAGGTTCCCCCAGTATAGATTAGATAGGTAGGTTCCCTCAGTATAGGTTAGATAGGCAGCATCCCCCAGTATAGATTAGATGGGTACGTTCCCTCAGTATAGGTTAGATTGGTAGATTCCCCCAGTGGAGATTAGATAGGTAGGTTCCCCTAGTGTAGATTAGATAGGTAGGTTCCCCCATTATAGGTTATATAGGTAGCTTCCCCCAGTAAAGATTAGATAGGTAGGTTCCCCCAGTATAGATTAGATAGTTAGGTTCCCCAGTATAATAGGTTAGATGGGTAGGTTCCCCCAGCATAGGTTAGATAGGTAGGTTTCCCCAGCGTAGGTTAGATAGGTAGGTTCCCACAGTATAGGTTATATAGGTAGCTTCCCCAAGTGTAGATTAGATAGGTAGGTTCCTCCAGTATAGGTTATATAGGTAGCTTCCCCCAGTATAGATTAGATAGGTAGGTTCCCTCAGTATAGGTTAGATAGGTAGGTTCCCCCAGTATAGATTAGATAGGTAGGTTCCCCCAGTATAGATTAGATAGGTAGGTTCCCTCAGTATAGGTTAGATAGGCAGCATCCCCCAGTATAGATTAGATGGGTACGTTCCCTCAGTATAGGTTAGATTGGTAGGTTCCCCCAGTGGAGATTAGATAGGTAGGTTCCCCTAGTGTAGATTAGATAGGTAGGTTCCCCCATTATAGGTTATATAGGTAGCTTCCCCCAGTAAAGATTAGATAGGTAGGTTCCCCCAGTATAGATTAGATAGTTAGGTTCCCCAGTATAATAGGTTAGATGGGTAGGTTCCCCCAGCATAGGTTAGATAGGTAGGTTTCCCCAGCGTAGGTTAGATAGGTAGGTTCCCTCGGTATAGGTTAGATAGGTAGGTTCCCTCAGTATAGATTAGATAGGTAGGTTCCCCCAGTATAGATTAGATAGGTAGGTTCCCCCAGTATAGATTAGATAGTTAGCGTCCCCCCAGTATAGATTAGATAGGTAGGTTCCCTCAGTATAGGTTAGATAGGTAGGTTCCCCCAGTACAGATTAGATAGGTACGTTCCCCCAGTATAGATTAGATAGGTAGGTTCCCCCAGCGTAGATTAGATAGGCAGCGTCCCCCCAGTATAGATTAGATAGGTATGTTCCCCCAGCGTAGATTAGATAGGCAGCTACCCCTAGTGTAGGAGGGGGCACTGGCCGGAGCGGCAGGGGGGGGGGGAGCGGGCAGTTAAAAACTCACCTGTCTTCAGATCGCCGCACACTGGCACAGCTTCCATGTGCTTCCGACTTCCTCCCCGCGGTGTCTCTTGCATTGGTAACAGCGCCCCCTGTGATGTCATCACAGGGGACGCTGTAACCAAGACGATGGGCGCCGCGGGGAGGAAGTCGGAAGCACATGGAAGCTGTGCCTGCGGCGATCTGAAGATAGGTGAGTTTTTAACTGCCGCTCCACCCAGTGCCCCCTCCTGCCACTCATTAGATCCGGGGCACTAGAGTTGAGCTGAAATTTTCGTAATTTCGCATTACTAAAATTACGCATGCGAAATTTGCGATTACGATGCGAAATTACAGTAGCGTAATTGTCATTAAAATCGTAATTGAAAATACCGTAAGCGTAATTTTCAACACGTAATTTCGCGTTTCGTTCATGCCGTAATTTCGCATTAAACGCTACCGTAATTTCGCGTTAAACCGTAACGCTCCGTATAATGTAAAAAAGCCGCCGACTTTAAGGGTTAATAGCAAAGCCCCCTTAAATGCTAAGAGCCTCAAATTTGGAGAATATATTAAGGAGATCAGGAGGAATAAGAGGAAAATTTTTTTTTTCAAAAAGACCTTATAGTTTTTGAGAAAATCGATGTTAAAGTTTCAAAGGAAAAATGTAAACATTTAAAAACCCGCCGACTTTAACGGTTAATAGCAAAGCCTGCTTAGAGTTTAGGAACACCAAATTCCCAGGGTGTATTAAGGGGATCAGTGGGAATAAGAGGAAATTTTTTTTTTCAAAAAGACCTTATAGTTTTTGAGAAAATCGATTTTTAAGTTTCAAGGGCGAAAATGTCTTTTAAATGCAGAAAATGTCAGTTTTTTTTTGCACAGGTAACAATAGTGTATTATTTTCATAGATTCCCCCAAGTGGGAAGAGTTTTACTTACTTCGTTCTGAGTGTGGGAAATATAAAAAAAAAACGACGTGGGGTCCCCCCTCCCAGACTTCTTTAACCCCTTGTCCCCCATGCAGGCTGGGATAGCCAGAATGCGGATCACCGGCCGCGTGGGGCTCCGCACCCTGACTATACCAGCCCGCATGGTCCATGGATTGGGGGGTCTCGGAAGGGGAGGGGCAGCCAAGCTTTCCCCTCCCCCTCTGAGCCCTTGTCCAATCCAAGGACAAGGGGCTCTTCTCCACCTCCGATGGGCGGTGGAGGTGGAGGCCGCGATTTCCTGGGGGGGGGGGGGTTCATGCTGGAATCTGGGAGTCCCCTTTAAAAAGGGGTCCCCCAGATGCCCACCCCCCCTCCCAGGAGAAATGAGTATAGAGGTACTTGTACCCCTTACCCATTTCCTTTAAGAGTTAAAAGTAAATAAACACACAAACACTTAGAAAAAGTATTTTAATTGAACAAAAAACATAACCACGAAAAAAGTCCTTTAATATTCTTAACCACCCTGGCGTTCTATTAAGATCGCCAGGGCGGCTGCATGAGGGTTTTTTGTAAATTAAAAAAAAACTATTTCATGCAGCCAACTGAAAGTTGGCTGCATGAAAGCCCACTAGATGGCGCTCCGGAGGCGTTCTTCTGATCGCCTCCGGCGGCTAAAATTAACACGGAAGGCCGCAATGAGCAGCCTTCCGTGTTTGGCTTCTCCTGTCGCCATGGCGACGAGCGGAGTGACGTCATGGACGTCAGCCGACGTCCTGACGTCAGCCGCCTCCGATCCAGCCCTTAGCGCTGGCCGGAACTATTTTTTCCGGCTGCGCAGGGCTCAGGCGGCTGGGGGGACCCTCTTTCGCCGCTGCTCGCGGCGAATCGCCGCAGAGCGGCGGCGATCGGGCAGCACACGCGGCTGGCAAAGTGCCGGCTGCGTGTGCTGCACTTTATTTCATCGAAATCGGCCCAGCAGGGCCTGAGCGGCAGCCATCGGCGGTGATGGACGAGCTGAGCTCGTCCATACCGCTAAGATGGTTAATTAACCATTAATACTTACCTGTCCCTTTAAATAAATGATCCCTCGAAATAGCCTCGGAAATGTTCTATCAGTTACAATGTAACAAAGTTATTACAATGTAACAACTTTGTTACATTGTAACTACGCCACACCCGACGTCACTCGCCGCCGCCGCCGCATACACGTCTGCGCTGCACGGACCCCACAGAGCTCTGAGCTATATAGCTCAGAGCTCTCTAAAGCATCTTTGTATTTTGGCTCCAAGGAGCCCCATTGGTCCTTAGCAGACCAATGGGGTTCCTTCAAATCAGAAGGAACCCCATTGGTCTGCTAAGGACCAATGGGGCTCCTTGGAGCTCAAATACAAAGATGCTTTAGAGAGCTCTGAGCTATATAGCTCAGAGCTCTGTCGGGTCCGTGCAGCGCAGACGTGTATGCGGCGGCGGCGAGTGACGTAGGGTGCGGCGTAGTTACAATGTAACAAAGTTGTTACATTGTAATAACTTTGTTACATTGTAACTGATAGAACATTTCCGAGGCTATTTCGAGGGATCATTTATTTAAAGGGACAGGTAAGTATTAATGGTTAATTAAGAATATTAAAGGACTTTTTTCGTGGTTATGTTTTTTGTTCAATTAAAATACTTTTTCTAAGTGTTTGTGTGTTTATTTACTTTTAACTCTTAAAGGAAATGGGTAAGGGGTACAAGTACCTCTATACTCATTTCTCCTGGGAGGGGGGGTGGGCATCTGGGGGACCCCTTTTTAAAGGGGACTCCCAGATTCCAGCATGAACCCCCCCCCCCCCCAGGAAATCGCGGCCTCCACCTCCACCGCCCATCGGAGGTGGAGAAGAGCCCCTTGTCCTTGGATTGGACAAGGGCTCGGAGGGGGAGGGGAAAGCTTGGCTGCCCCTCCCCTTCCGAGACCCCCCAATCCATGGACCATGCGGGCTGGTATAGTCAGGGTGCGGAGCCCCACGCGGCCGGTGCTCCGCATTCTGGCTATCCCAGCCTGCATGGGGAACAAGGGGTTAAAGTGGTCTGGGAGGGGGGACCCCACGTCGTTTTTTTTTATATTTCCCACACTCAGAACGAAGTAAGTAAAACTCTTTCCACTTGGGGGAATCTATGAAAATAATACACTATTGTTACCTGTGCAAAAAAAACTGACATTTTCCGCATTTAAAAGACATTTTCGCCCTTGAAACTTAAAAATCGATTTTCTTAAAAACTATAAGGTCTTTTTGAAAAAAAAATTTTTCCTCTTATTCCCACTGATCCCCTTAATATACCCTGGGAATTTGGTGTTCCTAAACTTTAAGCAGGCTTTGCTATTATCCGTTAAAGTCGGCGGGTTTTTAAATGTTTACATTTTTCCTTTGAAACTTTAACATCGATTTTCTCAAAAACTATAAGGTCTTTTTGAAAAAAAAATTTCCTCTTATTCCTTCTGATCTCCTTAATATATTCTCCAAATTTGAGGCTCTTAGCATTTAAGGGGGCTTTGCTATTAACCCTTAAAGTCGGCGGCTACCTAACATTGATCCATGCGTCAACTTTTCCGCTTCGGGAGCATGGCCATACGCATTAATTTCGTAATACCCGTTGCAATGCGAAAATTACGCTTACGCGAAATTTCGCGAAATCCTTCTTCATTACGATTATGTACTTACGGCCATAAACGTAATTACACTAATTACGCGAAATTTCGCGAAATCGTAATTACGCCATTACGCTCATCTCTACGGGGCACCATTGTAACAGGTTCCAGGCCGGTGCCCCGGATCAAAGGCCCTAGCGACACCCCTGAGCATTGGTAATTGCAGCAGAAGCAACATTGAGTAAGGTAGTTTGGGAGTGGACTGTGAGGCAATAGCATAGGCTATTTCAGATATTTTCAGGAGCCTAATAAGTCACAAGCAGTTGTATACAGTTGCCACAACTAATTGCAGATAACGTTTAAAGAGCCACAGTTGTCAAGGAAACAAGCCAAGCTGCCAAAGGTCACAATCTCCACCAATTGCAAACAGAAATGCTCCAATTAGTGCCATTTAAGATCCAAGGAGGTCTTTATACTTATGTTATGGTACTACAAGCTCTTATTGAATGATATATGTATTGAGTGTCCACAACACTGGCACCATTTTTGACGGTTGTGCATGCTTTATGGATATGACTGCTCGTACACTGTACCTGTGATATGCAGTAAGTCTGCGACTGTATTGCACTGTTTGATTTGTAAAACGGCAAAGGCTTCTGTAATTTCCAGTAAATGCAATCAAAGGTTTATTAAAAAGCAAAGTAAGAAACATTTACATTGCGGGTTCTTATGCACAGAACTCTTGTGCTGCCAGTATAATTGAATAAAGAAATAGATAATACGATGGATGAGTACGGACAACTATGCTTCATATGGTTGTTAGGAGTGGTGTTCCTGTCTCCTGCACCCATCTACACACAACACAGTGATATGAGGTGAAGTGGTGCAGCTTCTTTCCACTTATGCACAAAACTTGTTGCAGTAAAATTGCATTGGTTAAATAAAAAAAACAAAAGTTTGCTTTCTTAAAACAGAAAGAATTTGCGATAATTCAGGTTAGAGTGAGCTTGAGATGTCTCCCAGTGCATCACTGCTGAATATATGCAAATTAACCATTGTTACCCTTAGAAGCTAAACCACCTCCAGAACCGCTGGAATGCAGTGATGTGTCATCTTGTTAATTTGTACAGAGCCAGAATAATCCAACATGCATACAGACTGTTTCGGATTGTTTGACCCTCATCACTGCATGGCATGGATTAATTTGGCTCTATGGAGTAGGGCTTGTACCTTTAAAATAAAAAGCAATGTACTTGTTAATGTAAGTGTTTCTTACTTTGCTTTTGTGGATGTGTTTTCAATAAACCTTTATTGAACTGACTGGAACTTACAGAATCCTTGGTTAAAATCACAAGCGGTGTACTCATTAATCCAACCCAACTGGTTTCGCCAATGCAGTGTTTTTTTTAATATACCCATGACAATGCCAGAAGGGTGGAACTGGTTGGGTTGGAGAGTGGACATTATTGAGTGCATTGGTTGTGATTTTCACCAATGTGATTTTTTTAAATGAGTCCTGTGCATAAGGACCTGTAAGTGTTTCCTACTTTTTATATATGTTTTTTCAATAAACATTTGATTGAACTTACTGGAAATTAAATAACCTTTTGCCCTTATATTTGTGTTGTGGTTGTGGTCATTTGTTAATCTCTCTCTGCACTGGATAACTACAGATACTAGAAAGCTGGGCTTAAGAAGAGATTCACTTTTCCTAAATTGGAAGTTAGAATGGATAGTATGCTTTATTGATGGAAATGTGGATGAGCTGAGGATAACAATGAACCTAGTAAGAATTATAGGAAGTTTGAAAGGAAGCAATTGTGGTGATACCCATTTGATCAGTAAAATTCCCTGTAATGGTTACTTTTCCTGTAGTCATCCTGCACATAACCACCACAATGAGTTTCACAGAGTAACCCATTTTATCCAAATGAAACGGAACCACCAGGACTGCACAAAGGTTCAAAAGCAAAAGCACACACAGACACACACACACTGAGAAGGCAAAATTATATTTAGCCACCTCACTAAGCAAAACTCTAAAACACTAAGCACCGGCAGGGTGAGGGTATCTGTCACTGGGACAGGTCAGCTCCTTAAACACACACATAGGGCTTGATTCACAAAGCGGTGCTAACCTACTTAGCACATCTAAAGTCTTTAGACGTGCTAACCAGGGTGCTAAGTAGGTTAGCACTGGATTTCTCAATCAGAGAAACCTTGCGCGCGAAAAGTTTTGCGCGCGCAAAGTCCTATGCGTGCTAAGTCCCATAGGCTTTAATGAGAGGAATTTACCAAATTGACTCGTTTTTAAAGTAAAAAAAGCATACCTCTAAAGGGGAAAGCCACTGGATCCTAAAGAGGCTTCGCCCGACCTACGTCCAGCTGCTCCAGCACTGGGATCCCCAAAAAGTAGCCTCTCTGCTCCTGCACAATAGCACCGTCCCATGGGCTGATCCAACTTTCACCAAAGAAAGCCGAGGGGGTCCATGCCAGTGTGCCTGCGTGAGCTGTTGAAAATCTATTTTTTTTTCACAGGACTGCGGAAGAGTGAAGCCTCTTTAGGATCCAGATGCTTCCCCCTCCCGTGGTGAGTAACACATAGGAGCACACTTTTTCACTTCAGATACACGTTAGGCAATCAGCAAGACTGCCAGGCAATTGGTATTGTTCAAAAGGAAATAAATATGACAGCCACCATATTCCTCTCTTTTCAAGTTCCCTTTAATTATTGTTTAATAGTATCGAAAAAGAAGGGTAAGAAATATTTACAGAAAAAGTATCATAAAACAAACATAGATGCAGCAATAGTACTTAAGTTCAGCGTCCACTTAGTAGTTTGGTAGTGTTCAGAGCCCTGATCTAAGCTCAGGATGGCATTTTAAAGTGATCCTTAAGTCTAGGAAAAAAAATGAGATTAACTCACCTGGGGCTTCCCTTAGCCCCCTGCAGCCGATCAGTGCCCTCGCAGCCCCGCTCCGATGCTCCAGGACATGCCGGCGAACACTTCCGGGTTCGCCGTCACTGGCCGACAGGCATGGGAACGTGAGTGATTCTTCGCGTTCCCAGCCATAATAGCACCCCCTATGCTGATATTGCGGCCAGGAGGCCGCAATAGCAGCATAGGGGGCGATATTATGGCTGGGGATAATCATACACTTAAAGCTGTTTGCAGCTAGATTTGCTGTGTAAACTATCTAAACTTTAGAGAAAAGAAAAAAGACTGCTGCACACACGTGTATACTTAACTGGGAGCATGGGAATCAAGATGCTAGTCCATGTGTTGTAGTAAAAGGAATCCCGCTACACCAGAAGTAAGGTGAAAATTAGAAAAACTCTTTATTCTTGATCCAACATCAGTTTAAAAAAGCTCACACGTATCGGAGCATGGAATGGCTCCTTAAAGTGAACCTAAAGCCAAACAAAAAAATGAGATGAACTTACCTGGGGCTTCGCTCAGCCCCCTGCAGCCGATCGGTGCCCTCGCAGCTCCGCTCCGATGCCTCTGCACCCGCCGGCGAACACTTCCGGTTTGGCCGTCACCGGCCGACAGGCATGGGAACGCGATTGTTCGCGTTCCCAGCCTGTATATCGCCCCCTATGCTGCTATTGTCATGGGGGCGATATACAGGCTGGGAACGCAAACAATCACTCGCGTTCCCATGCCTGTCGGCCGGTGACGGCCAAACCGGAAGTGTTCGCCGGCGGGTGCAGAGGCATCGGAGCGGAGCTGCGAGGGCACCGATCGTCTGCAGGGGGCTGAGGGAAGCCCCAGGTGAGTTCATCTCATTTTTTTTGTTAGGCTTTAGGTTCACTTTAATCATAGCTTGCAGAAACATGTGTTACACAGATTAAATAGTGTAAGGCCACTCCCGGAGGGGGTGTACACATTGGCCTTAAAGTTGTATACATGGTATTTAAAAAATGGTATAGACCATTAGCGATACAAATATATACAGTAAAAACACTAAATAATCGATTAGTAAGACAATAAAAACACACAGAAAAGGTATAGCATCAGTTAGCAGACTACCTATGTATCATAATGAAATAGAGAGCAACAGCATACATATATCCAAAACCCTTTATGGTGAAAGAGCTGTTATGGGCCTATGTGCTGGAGGGTAAACAGGAGTGAACTACTTGTCATAGAAGGTGTTAAGATCTAGTTTTGAATTCAGCCCCAAAGGGACACGGGTCCCCAGTTTCCATATCCAAAAAGCTTCTCATTTTAATAATCTATTGTATATATCTCCTCCCCTAGGTGGATATGTCAACTTTTCTATGCCTTGAAATTCAAATCCGGACATATCGCCTGAGTGAGCATAGAAAAAATGTTTAGAGACACTGAAGGCATGACTGATATAGGCAGCATTCCTTAGGCACCTCCCTGCACCATTGTAGTGCTCTGAAATCCTCTGACGGAGAGGACGAGTAGTACACCCCACGTATTGCATCCCACATTTCGTGCAAGCAACCAAATAGACAACGTTTTGAGTCTGACAATTGATATACTGTTTCATATCATAGTCGCTGTGCCTGGAGAGGGAGACAATTTTACGTGTTTGGTTTAGAGTTGGGCCGAACGGTTCGCCTGCGAACGGTTCCATGCGAACTTCAGTGGTTCGCGTTCGCGTCCCGCAGGCGAACCTTTGCGGAAGTTCGGTTCGCCCCATAATGCACATGGAGGGTCAACTTTGACCCTCTACATCACAGTCAGCAGGCCCAGTGTAGCCAATTAGGCTACACTAGCCCCTGGAGCCCCACCCCCCCTTATATAAGGCAGGCAGCGGCGGCCATTACGGTCACTCGTGTGCTGCCTGCGTTAGTGAGAGTAGGGCGAGCTGCTGCAGACTGTCTCTCAGGGAAAGATTAGTTAGGCTTAACTTGTTCCTGTCTGGCTGCATACCTGTTCTGTGAACCCACCACTGCATACCTGTGCTGTGAACCCACCACTGCATACCTGTGCTGTGAACCCACCACTGCATACCTGTGCTGTGAACCCGCCACTGCATACCTGTGCTGTGAACCCACCACTGCATACCTGTTCAGTGAACCCACCACTGCATACCTGTGCTGTGAACCCACCACTGCATACCTGTTCAGTGAACCTGCCACTGCATACCTGTTCTGTTCAGTGGACCCGCCACTGTATACCTGTTCATTGAACCCACCACTGCATACCTGTGCTGTGAACCCACCACTGCATACCTGTTCTGTGAACCCACCACTGCATACCTGTTGTGTTCAGTGAACCTGCCACTGCATACCTGTTCTGTGAACCCGCCACTGTATACCTGTTCTGTTTAGTGAACCCGCCACTGTATACCTGTTCTGTTTAGTGAACCCGCCACTGCATACCTGTTCTGTTCAGTGGACCCGCCACTGTATACCTGTTCAGTGAACCCGCCACTGCATACCTGTTCTGTTCAGTGGACCGGCCACTGTATACCTGTTCAGTGAACCCGCCACTGCATACCTGTTGTGTTCAGTGAACCTGCCACTGCATACCTGTTCTGTGAACCCGCCACTGTATACCTGTTCTGTTTAGTGAACCCGCCACTGTATACCTGTTCTGTTTAGTGAACCCGCCACTGGGCTTGCGTATCACAATGAAGCAATGACCGGCGCCTAGATGAGTGTCTCGGGGGGCACACCCACGATAATAAGGTCGTTGCCTCATTGTGGTCAGACCAAATTTGATCAGCTGGACAGTCACTGTTCTGTCATTCAGCTATATCAGCCAGGCGACCATATGGGCTGTAAAGCCACCAAAACCTGCACTCTCGCCATGGTGCGCACCAGTCCAGCACGGCCGTCACTACACAAACAGCTGTTTGCGGTGCGTTACACGGTGAGTTTGGTGTGTCAGTGTGAAGCAGTACCTTAATTACACTACCTGATTGATGTATACACATACAAGATGTTTGAAAGCACTTTAGGCCTGTCATTTAGCATTCAATGTGATTTCTGCCCTTAAAACGCTGCTTTGCGTCAAATCCAGATTTTTCCCCGGGACTTTTGGCATGTATCCCACTCCGCCATGCCCCCCTCCAGGTGTTAGACCCCTTGAAACATCTTTTCCATCACTTTTGTGGCCAGCATAATTATTTTTTTTTTTCAAAGTTCGCATCCCCATTGAAGTCTATTGCGGTTCGCGAACTTTAACGCGAACCGAACCTTCCGCGGAAGTTCGCGAACCAGGTTCGCGAACTTAAATCGGAGGTTCGGCCCAACTCTAGTTTGGTTGTGTACTCGACAATAACGGCATGTGCCGTATCCGCACCTATATGATCCTTTATGTGTTAGCCAAGTTGATTTGGGCCTGTCCTCACTGCGAAACAAGCTGGGGGACAAACTGGTACCCAAGGTGGGGGCCCGGCGTGAAGAGAAACTTTAGGTAAGATATATAGACAAGTTATTTGTTATAGTTACTTTTGCAACTCGGATCCGCTTTAAGATGGGCACTATATGCCCCAAGCCTGTCAATGAAAAACCTTTATGAAATTATGAGTGATTTGATGTGAAAAGTGATACTTATTCCTAGGAGAAGATAGTTAACCCTTTGCACACTCACATGCAAATGTTCAAACAAATACATTCACAGGAATCAATCATCCAGGCACCACCACTATCCCTACAGCTAAGTTAAAAGCCGGGGTCTTAGTTACAAAGGAATGCATTCCCTTGTGTAGTCATGCATACAGCTTATGCTGGTGTGTGCATGGTGGACTTGAATATATTTTGTTAGCTCTCTTGTGAGTTTGGTCTGATGCACTATCTGTTACAGGAGTGGACGTCAGGATATGTGCTCCTAATCTTTTAGATAGGTTTGTTGTAATGAATGTTTGCATGTCTGCACTATGCATGTTACAGGGCCAGATTTAGGACACCTACGACTACCCGGGTACTTCTGCACAGTGTAGGTGACTACACAAGGGAATGCATTCTTATGTAACTAAGACCCTGGCTTTTAACTTAGCTGTAGGGATAGCAGTGGTGCCCGGATGATTGATTCTTGTGAATGCATTTGTTTGAACATTTGCATGTGAATGTGCAAAGGGTTAACTGTCTTTTGCTATTTTTCTGGCCACACCCTTTTAGCACCTCCCTAATAACTTATTTAAATGTCCTAACTTGAGGTGATGTGCTTGGATATATGTGTTTTTTTTACTTATCCTGGGAGATCTAATGTGCTTTACTAGACTTCTGGATGTTGTAGTATATTCATGTTTAGTAACAAACTGATTCATATTTTATTTGCTAACTTCCTAGAAGTGTAGCTTCATTACAGCAGACATTATTAATATTTTGCAGTTGTATAGTGCTGACATTTTCTGCAGAACTTTACAATCTACAGTGAACAATTCATGTCATTAGTTGTCCTTCAAAGGTGCTCACAGTCTAATTCCTGTTATAGTTTAATGTCCAACTCATCCTTAGACCAATTTTGGAGGGCAAATCAATTACCTATGCAGTGTGTTTTGAGACCAAGGAAACTCAAGGAGAACATACAAACTCAGACATATGTAGATTGTATCCTGGCTGAGACGTGAACCTGGGACTGTAGTGCTGCAAGTACTTAGCTACCATAGAATATGTATGAAAGTTGACTCTCGGAGTTCAGCTATGGGCCAGTTAACCAGCTCACTAAAATTGTTTATTATTAAAACTGACCACAAGATCAATTTTGAATCGCTGTAACAGCAGGAATGCTTTTGAAGAGTCTTTCGTTTTTTTGGCGGGAAATGGGATATATCCCAATAGAGAAAATTTGAGTAGAGTGTTAATTCTTTTATGGTGGAAACATCTCATTGTTCGCATAAGTCCTACTTGTGAAATGTTGATCATCTTACCAAAATATGAATTTTTGAAAAATGATGGTTGCATTGTATTGAGCACCACATCTCTCTCCACAGGCAGCTTGGACTGATATTTAGAATATAAGCCTGCAAGGGGAGGGCTCTGTCACCCTTTTGTGTCTTGGAATTTCTTATACAGGTGAATCTCAAAACATTAAAATATTGTACAAAGCTCTATTTATTTCAGTAATTTAACTTAAAGGTGAAACTAATATACAGTATGAAATAAACTCATTACATGCATAGTGAGATAGTTCAAGACTTTATTTGTTATATTTTGATGATTATGGCTTACAGCTTATGAATAGAGGTGTACCGAACGGTTCGCCGGCGAACGGTTCCAGGCGAACATTGGGGGTTCGCGTTCGCCTGCGCCAGGCGAACTTTTCCGGAAGTTCGATTCGCCCCATAATGCACTATGAGGGTCAACTTTGACCCTCTGCATCACAGTCAGCAGGCACATTGTAGCCATTCAGGCTACAGTAAGCCCTGGAGCCCCCCCCCCCCCCCCTTATATAAGGCAGCCTCCGGCGGCCATTACAGTCACTCGTGTGCCTGCTAGAGAGAGGAAAGGGACAGCTGCTGCAGACTTTTTCTCTTAGGGACAGATTAGTTAGGTTCTAGGCTGCTTTGCTTGTTCCTGACTGATTAATATTGCTTTTAAAGCACCCAGCAACAGCTCTTTTCAGAGCTCAACCTGTACATTTTTTTTTCTGACACTTTTGTTGCATGCACAGCCTTGCTAATTGATAGTGTGTGTGCCACTGCCAGCAGCCCAGCACATTCAGTGACTGACTGCCTGTGTGTGTGACAGGGAGCTGCACATTGTACTACCCAGTACTGCATATACCCCAGTACCTGTTGTGTTTACTTAACCCACCTCATCACTGCATATACCTAGCTTTGTGTTGAGTGAACCCAGCTCACTGCATCTAACTACCCAGTACCTGTTGTGTTTACTTAACCCACCTCATCACTGCATATACCTAGCGTTGTGTTGAGTGAACCCAGCTCACTGCATCTAAGTCTAACTACCTGTTGTGTTGAGTGAGAACCCACCTCACTGCATCTTAAGTACCTTTACTGTATACTGTTCAGTGAACCCAGCTCACTGCATCTAACTACCCAGTACCTGTTGTGTTTACTTAACCCACATCATCACTGCATATACCTAGCGTGGTGTTGAGTGAACCCAGCTCACTGCATCTAACTACCTGTTGTTTTGAGTGTGAACCCACCTGGCCACCTCACTGCATCTAACTACCTGTTGTGTTGAGTGAGAACCCACCTCACTGCATCTTAAGTACCTTTACTGTTGAGTGAACCCAGCTCACTGCATCTAACTACCCAGTACCTGTTGTGTTTACTTAATCCACCTCATCACTGCATATACCTAGCCTTGTGTTGAGTGAACCCACCTCACTGCATCTTAAGTACCTTTACTGTTGAGTGAACCCAGCTCACTGCATCTAACTACCCAGTACCTGTTGTGTTTACGTAACCCACCTCATCACTGCATATACCTAGCGTTGTGTTGAGTGAACCCAGCTCACTGCATCTAAGTCGAACTACCTGTTGTGTTGAGTGAGAACCCACCTCACTGCATCTTAAGTACCTTTACTGTATACTGTTCAGTGAACCCAGCTCACTGCATCTAACTACCCAGTACCTGTTGTGTTTACTTAACCCACATCATCACTGCATATACCTAGCGTGGTGTTGAGTGAACCCAGCTCACTGCATCTAACTACCTGTTGTGTTGAGTGTGAACCCACCTGGCCACCTCACTGCATCTAACTACCTGTTGTGTTGAGTGAGAACCCACCTCACTGCATCTTAAGTACCTTTACTGTTGAGTGAACCCAGCTCACTGCATCTAACTACCTGTTGTGTTGAGTGTGAACCCACCTGGCCACCTCACTGCATCTAACTACCTGTTGTGTTGAGTGAGAACCCACCTCACTGCATCTTAAGTACCTTTACTGTTGAGTGAACCCAGCTCACTGCATCTAACTACCCAGTACCTGTTGTGTTTACTTAACCCACCTCATCACTGCATATACCTAGCCTTGTGTTGAGTGAACCCACCTCACTGCATCTTAAGTACCTTTACTGTTGAGTGAACCCAGCTCACTGCATCTAACTACCCAGTACCTGTTGTGTTTACTTAACCCACCTCATCACTGCATATACCTAGTGTTGTGTTGAGTGAACCCAGCTCACTGCATCTAAGTCTAACTACCTGTTGTGTTGAGTGAGAACCCACCTCACTGCATCTTAAGTACCTTTACTGTATACTGTTCAGTGAACCCAGCTCACTGCATCTAACTACCCAGTACCTGTTGTGTTTACTTAACCCACATCATCACTGCATATACCTAGCGTGGTGTTGAGTGAACCCAGCTCACTGCATCTAACTACCTGTTGTTTTGAGTGTGAACCCACCTGGCCACCTCACTGCATCTAACTACCTGTTGTGTTGAGTGAGAACCCACCTCACTGCATCTTAAGTACCTTTACTGTTGAGTGAACCCAGCTCACTGCATCTAACTACCCAGTACCTGTTGTGTTTACTTAACCCACCTCATCACTGCATATACCTAGCCTTGTGTTGAGTGAACCCACCTCACTGCATCTTAAGTACCTTTACTGTTGAGTGAACCCAGCTCACTGCATCAAACTACCCAGTACCTGTTGTGTTTACTTAACCCACCTCATCACTGCATATACCTAGCCTTGTGTTGAGTGAACCCACCTCACTGCATCTTAAGTACCTTTACTGTTGAGTGAACCCAGCTCACTGCATCTAACTACCCAGTACCTGTTGTGTTTACTTAACCCACCTCATCACTGCATATACCTAGCGTTGTGTTGAGTGAACCCAGCTCACTGCATCTAAGTCTAACTACCTGTTGTGTTGAGTGAGAACCCACCTCACTGCATCTTAAGTACCTTTACTGTATACTGTTCAGTGAACCCAGCTCACTGCATCTAACTACCCAGTACCTGTTGTGTTTACTTAACCCACATCATCACTGCATATACCTAGCGTGGTGTTGAGTGAACCCAGCTCACTGCATCTAAGTCTAACTACCTGTTGTGTTGAGTGAGAACCCACCTCACTGCATCTTAAGTACCTTTACTGTATACTGTTCAGTGAACCCAGCTCACTGCATCTAACTACCCAGTACCTGTTGTGTTTACTTAACCCACCTCATCACTGCATATACCTAGCCTTGTGTTGAGTGAACCCACCTCACTGCATCTTAAGTACCTTTACTGTTGAGTGAACCCAGCTCACTGCATCTAACTACCCAGTACCTGTTGTGTTTACTTAACCCACCTCATCACTGCATATACCTAGCGTTGTGTTGAGTGAACCCAGCTCACTGCATCTAAGTCTAACTACCTGTTGTGTTGAGTGAGAACCCACCTCACTGCATCTTAAGTACCTTTACTGTATACTGTTCAGTGAACCCAGCTCACTGCATCTAACTACCCAGTACCTGTTGTGTTTACTTAACCCACATCATCACTGCATATACCTAGCGTTGTGTTGAGTGAACCCAGCTCACTGCATCTAACTACCTGTTGTGTTGAGTGTGAACCCACCTGGCCACCTCACTGCATCTAACTACCTGTTGTGTTGAGTGAGAACCCACCTCACTGCATCTTAAGTACCTTTACTGTTGAGTGAACCCAGCTCACTGCATCTAACTACCCAGTACCTGTTGTGTTTACTTAACCCACCTCATCACTGCATATACCTAGCCTTGTGTTGAGTGAACCCACCTCACTGCATCTTAAGTACCTTTACTGTTGAGTGAACCCAGCTCACTGCATCTAACTACCCAGTACCTGTTGTGTTTACTTAACCCACCTCATCACTGCATATACCTAGCGTTGTGTTGAGTGAACCCAGCTCACTGCATCTAAGTCTAACTACCTGTTGTGTTGAGTGAGAACCCACCTCACTGCATCTTAAGTACCTTTACTGTATACTGTTCAGTGAACCCAGCTCACTGCATCTAACTACCCAGTACCTGTTGTGTTTACTTAACCCACATCATCACTGCATATACCTAGCGTGGTGTTGAGTGAACCCAGCTCACTGCATCTAACTACCTGTTGTGTTGAGTGTGAACCCACCTGGCCACCTCACTGCATCTAACTACCTGTTGTGTTGAGTGAGAACCCACCTCACTGCATCTTAAGTACCTTTACTGTTGAGTGAACCCAGCTCACTGCATCTAACTACCTGTTGTGTTGAGTGTGAACCCACCTGGCCACCTCACTGCATCTAACTACCTGTTGTGTTGAGTGAGAACCCACCTCACTGCATCTTAAGTACCTTTACTGTTGAGTGAACCCAGCTCACTGCATCTAACTACCCAGTACCTGTTGTGTTTACTTAACCCACCTCATCACTGCATATACCTAGCCTTGTGTTGAGTGAACCCACCTCACTGCATCTTAAGTACCTTTACTGTTGAGTGAACCCAGCTCACTGCATCTAACTACCCAGTACCTGTTGTGTTTACTTAACCCACCTCATCACTGCATATACCTAGCGTTGTGTTGAGTGAACCCAGCTCACTGCATCTAAGTCTAACTACCTGTTGTGTTGAGTGAGAACCCACCTCACTGCATCTTAAGTACCTTTACTGTATACTGTTCAGTGAACCCAGCTCACTGCATCTAACTACCCAGTACCTGTTGTGTTTACTTAACCCACATCATCACTGCATATACCTAGCGTGGTGTTGAGTGAACCCAGCTCACTTCATCTAACTACCTGTTGTTTTGAGTGTGAACCCACCTGGCCACCTCACTGCATCTAACTACCTGTTGTGTTGAGTGAGAACCCACCTCACTGCATCTTAAGTACCTTTACTGTTGAGTGAACCCAGCTCACTGCATCTAACTACCCAGTACCTGTTGTGTTTACTTAACCCACCTCATCACTGCATATACCTAGCCTTGTGTTGAGTGAACCCACCTCACTGCATCTTAAGTACCTTTACTGTTGAGTGAACCCAGCTCACTGCATCTAACTACCCAGTACCTGTTGTGTTTACTTAACCCACCTCATCACTGCATATACCTAGCCTTGTGTTGAGTGAACCCACCTCACTGCATCTTAAGTACCTTTACTGTTGAGTGAACCCAGCTCACTGCATCTAACTACCCAGTACCTGTTGTGTTTACTTAACCCACCTCATCACTGCATATACCTAGCGTTGTGTTGAGTGAACCCAGCTCACTGCATCTAAGTCTAACTACCTGTTGTGTTGAGTGAGAACCCACCTCACTGCATCTTAAGTACCTTTACTGTATACTGTTCAGTGAACCCAGCTCACTGCATCTAACTACCCAGTACCTGTTGTGTTTACTTAACCCACATCATCACTGCATATACCTAGCGTGGTGTTGAGTGAACCCAGCTCACTGCATCTAAGTCTAACTACCTGTTGTGTTGAGTGAGAACCCACCTCACTGCATCTTAAGTACCTTTACTGTATACTGTTCAGTGAACCCAGCTCACTGCATCTAACTACCCAGTACCTGTTGTGTTTACTTAACCCACCTCATCACTGCATATACCTAGCCTTGTGTTGAGTGAACCCACCTCACTGCATCTTAAGTACCTTTACTGTTGAGTGAACCCAGCTCACTGCATCTAACTACCCAGTACCTGTTGTGTTTACGTAACCCACCTCATCACTGCATATACCTAGCGTTGTGTTGAGTGAACCCAGCTCACTGCATCTAAGTCGAACTACCTGTTGTGTTGAGTGAGAACCCACCTCACTGCATCTTAAGTACCTTTACTGTATACTGTTCAGTGAACCCAGCTCACTGCATCTAACTACCCAGTACCTGTTGTGTTTACTTAACCCACATCATCACTGCATATACCTAGCGTGGTGTTGAGTGAACCCAGCTCACTGCATCTAACTACCTGTTGTTTTGAGTGTGAACCCACCTGGCCACCTCACTGCATCTAACTACCTGTTGTGTTGAGTGAGAACCCACCTCACTGCATCTTAAGTACCTTTACTGTTGAGTGAACCCAGCTCACTGCATCTAACTACCCAGTACCTGTTGTGTTTACTTAACCCACCTCATCACTGCATATACCTAGCCTTGTGTTGAGTGAACCCACCTCACTGCATCTTAAGTACCTTTACTGTTGAGTGAACCCAGCTCACTGCATCTAACTACCCATTACCTGTTGTGTTTACTTAACCCACCTCACTGCATCTTAAGTACCTTTACTGTATACTGTTCAGTGAACCCAGCTCACTGCATCTAACTACCCAGTACCTGTTGTGTTTACTTAACCCACATCATCACTGCATATACCTAGCGTGGTGTTGAGTGAACCCAGCTCACTGCATCTAACTACCTGTTGTGTTGAGTGTGAACCCACCTGGCCACCTCACTGCATCTAACTACCTGTTGTGTTGAGTGAGAACCCACCTCACTGCATCTTAAGTACCTTTACTGTTGAGTGAACCCAGCTCACTGCATCTAACTACCTGTTGTGTTGAGTGTGAACCCACCTGGCCACCTCACTGCATCTAACTACCTGTTGTGTTGAGTGAGAACCCACCTCACTGCATCTTAAGTACCTTTACTGTTGAGTGAACCCAGCTCACTGCATCTAACTACCCAGTACCTGTTGTGTTTACTTAACCCACCTCATCACTGCATATACCTAGCCTTGTGTTGAGTGAACCCACCTCACTGCATCTTAAGTACCTTTACTGTTGAGTGAACCCAGCTCACTGCATCTAACTACCCAGTACCTGTTGTGTTTACTTAACCCACCTCATCACTGCATATACCTAGCGTTGTGTTGAGTGAACCCAGCTCACTGCATCTAAGTCTAACTACCTGTTGTGTTGAGTGAGAACCCACCTCACTGCATCTTAAGTACCTTTACTGTATACTGTTCAGTGAACCCAGCTCACTGCATCTAACTACCCAGTACCTGTTGTGTTTACTTAACCCACATCATCACTGCATATACCTAGCGTGGTGTTGAGTGAACCCAGCTCACTGCATCTAACTACCTGTTGTTTTGAGTGTGAACCCACCTGGCCACCTCACTGCATCTAACTACCTGTTGTGTTGAGTGAGAACCCACCTCACTGCATCTTAAGTACCTTTACTGTTGAGTGAACCCAGCTCACTGCATCTAACTACCCAGTACCTGTTGTGTTTACTTAACCCACCTCATCACTGCATATACCTAGCCTTGTGTTGAGTGAACCCACCTCACTGCATCTTAAGTACCTTTACTGTTGAGTGAACCCAGCTCACTGCATCTAACTACCCAGTACCTGTTGTGTTTACTTAACCCACCTCATCACTGCATATACCTAGCGTTGTGTTGAGTGAACCCAGCTCACTGCATCTAAGTCTAACTACCTGTTGTGTTGAGTGAGAACCCACCTCACTGCATCTTAAGTACCTTTACTGTATACTGTTCAGTGAACCCAGCTCACTGCATCTAACTACCCAGTACCTGTTGTGTTTACTTAACCCACATCATCACTGCATATACCTAGCGTGGTGTTGAGTGAACCCAGCTCACTGCATCTAACTACCTGTTGTGTTGAGTGTGAACCCACCTGGCCACCTCACTGCATCTAACTACCTGTTGTGTTGAGTGAGAACCCACCTCACTGCATCTTAAGTACCTTTACTGTTGAGTGAACCCAGCTCACTGCATCTAACTACCTGTTGTGTTGAGTGTGAACCCACCTGGCCACCTCACTGCATCTAACTACCTGTTGTGTTGAGTGAGAACCCACCTCACTGCATCTTAAGTACCTTTACTGTTGAGTGAACCCAGCTCACTGCATCTAACTACCCAGTACCTGTTGTGTTTACTTAACCCACCTCATCACTGCATATACCTAGCCTTGTGTTGAGTGAACCCACCTCACTGCATCTTAAGTACCTTTACTGTATACTGTTCAGTGAACCCAGCTCACTGCATCTAACTACCCAGTACCTGTTGTGTTCACTTAACCCACATCATCACTGCATATACCTAGCGTGGTGTTGAGTGAACCCAGCTCACTGCATCTAACTACCTGTTGTTTTGAGTGTGAACCCACCTGGCCACCTCACTGCATCTAACTACCTGTTGTGTTGAGTGAGAACCCACCTCACTGCATCTTAAGTACCTTTACTGTTGAGTGAACCCAGCTCACTGCATCTAACTACCCAGTACCTGTTGTGTTTACTTAACCCACCTCATCACTGCATATACCTAGCCTTGTGTTGAGTGAACCCACCTCACTGCATCTTAAGTACCTTTACTGTTGAGTGAACCCAGCTCACTGCATCTAACTACCCAGTACCTGTTGTGTTTACTTAACCCACCTCATCACTGC
This sequence comes from Hyperolius riggenbachi, assembly GCF_040937935.1. Classification (NCBI taxonomy): domain Eukaryota; kingdom Metazoa; phylum Chordata; class Amphibia; order Anura; family Hyperoliidae; genus Hyperolius; species Hyperolius riggenbachi. The sequence goes on along the minus strand of NC_090646.1, from coordinate 293,436,685 downwards.
ATATACCTAGCGTTGTGTTGAGTGAACCCAGCTCACTGCATCTAAGTCTAACTACCTGTTGTGTTGAGTGAGAACCCACCTCACTGCATCTTAAGTACCTTTACTGTATACTGTTCAGTGAACCCAGCTCACTGCATCTAACTACCCAGTACCTGTTGTGTTTACTTAACCCACATCATCACTGCATATACCTAGCGTGGTGTTGAGTGAACCCAGCTCACTGCATCTAACTACCTGTTGTGTTGAGTGTGAACCCACCTGGCCACCTCACTGCATCTAACTACCTGTTGTGTTGAGTGAGAACCCACCTCACTGCATCTTAAGTACCTTTACTGTTGAGTGAACCCAGCTCACTGCATCTAACTACCTGTTGTGTTGAGTGTGAACCCACCTGGCCACCTCACTGCATCTAACTACCTGTTGTGTTGAGTGAGAACCCACCTCACTGCATCTTAAGTACCTTTACTGTTGAGTGAACCCAGCTCACTGCATCTAACTACCCAGTACCTGTTGTGTTTACTTAACCCACCTCATCACTGCATATACCTAGCCTTGTGTTGAGTGAACCCTCCTCACTGCATCTTAAGTACCTTTACTGTTGAGTGAACCCAGCTCACTGCATCTAACTACCCAGTACCTGTTGTGTTTACTTAACCCACCTCATCACTGCATATACCTAGCGTTGTGTTGAGTGCACCCAGCTCACTGCATCTAAGTCTAACTACCTGTTGTGTTGAGTGAGAACCCACCTCACTGCATCTTAAGTACCTTTACTGTATACTGTTCAGTGAACCCAGCTCACTGCATCTAACTACCCAGTACCTGTTGTGTTTACTTAACCCACATCATCACTGCATATACCTAGCGTGGTGTTGAGTGAACCCAGCTCACTGCATCTAACTACCTGTTGTTTTGAGTGTGAACCCACCTGGCCACCTCACTGCATCTAACTACCTGTTGTGTTGAGTGAGAACCCACCTCACTGCATCTTAAGTACCTTTACTGTTGAGTGAACCCAGCTCACTGCATCTAACTACCCAGTACCTGTTGTGTTTACTTAACCCACCTCATCACTCTATATACCTAGCGTTGTGTTGAGTGAACCCAGCTCACTGCATCTAAGTCTAACTACCTGTTGTGTTGAGTGAGAACCCACCTCACTGCATCTTAAGTACCTTTACTGTATACTGTTCAGTGAACCCAGCTCACTGCATCTAACTACCCAGTACCTGTTGTGTTTACTTAACCCACCTCATCACTGCATATACCTAGCCTTGTGTTGAGTGAACCCAGCTCACTGCATCTAATTACCTGTTGTGTTGAGTGTGAACCCACCTGGCCACCTCACTGCATCTAACTACCTGTTGTGTTGAGTGAGAACCCACCTCACTGCATCTTAAGTACCTTTACTGTGGAGTGAACCCAGCTCACTGCATCTAACTACCCAGTACCTGTTGTGTTTACTTAACCCACCTCATCACTGCATATACCTAGCCTTGTGTTGAGTGAACCCACCTCACTGCATCTTAAGTACCTTTACTGTTGAGTGAACGCAGCTCACTGCATCTAACTACCCAGTACCTGTTGTGTTTACTTAACCCACCTCATCACTGCATATACCTAGCGTTGTGTTGAGTGAACCTAGCTCACTGCATCTAAGTCTAACTACCTGTTGTGTTGAGTGAGAACCCACCTCACTGCATCTTAAGTACCTTTACTGTATACTGTTCAGTGAACCCAGCTCACTGCATCTAACTACCCAGTACCTGTTGTGTTTACTTAACCCACCTCATCACTGCATATACCTAGCCTTGTGTTGAGTGAACCCAGCTCACTGCATCTAATTACCTGTTGTGTTGAGTGTGAACCCACCTGGCCACCTCACTGCATCTAACTACCTGTTGTGTTGAGTGAGAACCCACCTCACTGCATCTTAAGTACCTTTACTGTTGAGTGAACCCAGCTCACTGCATCTAACTACCTGTTGTGTTGAGTGAGAACCCACCTCACTGCATATAGCTAGCATACCCCCGAGATGGACAAAATGGACAAACCAGGTAGAGGAAGAGGTAGAGACAGACCCAGAGGAAGGCCACCAGGCACCGGCAGGTCTGTGGCTGTGCGAGGTGGTGTTGCTGTGATTTCATGCGGACCTGCCCCAAAATGCAGTGCTCAGAAGAAGGCACGTGCCATCACTTCCCAAATCGTGAGGAGGTGATTGAGTATTTAACAGAGAACACCTCATCTCCCGCAGCCACCAGCGCTACAACAAGCACCACATCCGCTGCATTTGACACTTCACAGGAGTTATTTGGTGGTGGTGGTGAAATCACTGATTCCCAGCCACTACTGCAACAACAACAAGAAGGCGCAGGTACACCACCTCATACGTCTGAGTTAGGTGGCGATAGTATGGACGTAACGTGTGTGGATGGGGATGATGGTGGACCACCTGAAGTTGGTGCACTTGAGGAGGTGTCTGAGGAAAGCGCAGCTGGCCAGGAGGATTATGATGACGATTATACGGATACCACATATGTTCCCGGTAGAGGAGATGACCAGGGGGACAGTTCAGTAATTTTGAGTGTGGAGTCGCACTTGCTTGGCTTCCATCAATTTCAGATGGTCAGGTGTGCAGATCTAATAGTCCCGGACACCATGGGACTCAAACTGTGGCAAATGAAGAGAAAGATCCGCACCACCTTCAGAAAAGCTTAGTCTGTTTTATTGGAAAAAAAACATACAAATTTAAAAAGAACTTTAAGGCAGGACAGTCCACTGTTTCGGGCTCCTGCCCATCTTCATGCTGCCTAGTTCTAGAACTAGGCAGCATGAAGATGGGCAGGAGCCCGAAACAGTGGACTGTCCTGCCTTAAAGTTCTTTTTAAATTTGTATGTTTTTTTTCCAATAAAACAGACTAAGCTTTTCTGAAGGTGGTGCGGATCTTTCTCTTCATTTGCCACAGGGGGACAGTTCAGAGGAGGAGTCAGAGAGGAGTAGGAGGAGACGACTCCATGATAGAAGCAGAGGGAGCTCGTCCTCAGAAACAGCTGGGGGCAGTGTCCGGTGCCATGTATCGCCAGCTATGGCCAGGGAGCACACATGCCCTTCAACGTCAGCTGCTGATGATGCCACCATAGCGCCATCACCCCAGGGGGCCTCAGCGGTTTGGAAATTTTTTCACGTGTGTGTCTCAGATCGGAGCAAAGCCATCTGTTGTCTCTGCCAGCAAAAATTGAGCCGTGGAAAGGCCAACTCTCACGTAGGGACAAGTGCCTTACGAAGGCACCTGGGGCCATATGCAATTCACTTTTTCTCCTGAGTTTTCTCCTAGGCGAAATTTTTAAACTTGAGAATAAAATGCCTTTTAAGCTACCAGAAAGCAAGATAATGCTCAAAATAAATTTGATAGTACCTTTTCACCTACTTTTTGGTACTTTTTTAGTTGAAAAGTGCTGTAAAGTAATTTGAAATTGAAGATGAAAAATTATCTCCTAGGAGAAAACTCAGGTGAAAAAGAGAATTGCATATGGCCCCTGGAGAGAAGGCACAAACAGCTATGGCAAGAACACCTGAGTAAAAGCAGCACTCCTCAAAAGACAAGCCAAACTCCTTCTCCTCTTCCTCCTTCAGGTGCATCATCTTCATCCACTTTCTCCCTTGCACCTTCACAGCCACCCTCCTCCACACCGCCTCTTCCCTTGAGCGGTTCCTTCTCCTCTGCCCACAGCAGTACCCAGCTGTCCATGAAGGAAGTATTTGAGCAGAAGAAGCAAATGTCTGCCAGTCACCCTCTTGCCCGGCGTCTGACAGCTGGCGTGGCGGAACTATTAGCTCGCCAGCTATTACCATACAAGCTGGTGGAGTCGGAGGCTTTCCGTAAGTTTGTGGCCATTGGTACACCGCAGTGGAAGATACCAGGCCGCAATTATTTTTCTCAAAAGGCCATACCCAAACTGTACCGTGCAGTTGAGAAGTGGTGTCATCTCTGGCACACAGCGTTGGGTCAAGGGTCCACCTGACCACGGATGCCTGGTCTGCCAAGCACGGGCAGGGCCACTACATTACATACACAGCCCATTGGGTCAACCTGGTGACCGATGGCAGCAAGCAGGGAGTACATGGCTGCGCAGAGGACCGACTTGTCACACCTCCACGGCTTGCAGGCAGGCCTCCAGCCACCTCCTCTCCACCTGCTATCACCGCTTCGCTGTCGTCATCCTCCTCCTCCTTGGCTGGTGCCGCCATCTCCTCCCCAGCTACACAGCCCCAGCACCCCAGGGCCTATGCTGCATGCCAGGTGCGACGGTGTCATGCAGTGTTAGACATGTCTTGCCTGAAAGCGGAGAGTCACACTGGAGCAGCTCTCCTGGCTGCTCTTAACAAACAGGTGGAGCAATGGCTGACCCCGCACAAGCAACGTGGTGTGTGACAACGGCAGCAATCTCATTGCTGCGTTGAATTTGGGAAAGCTGACACACATACCCTGCATGGCACATGTGCTTAATCTGGTCGTGCAAAGATTTGTGTCCAAGTACCCAGGCTTAGAGGACGTCCTGAAGCAGGCCAGGAAGTTGTGTGGGCATTTCAGGCGCCCTTACAAGGCCATGGCACGCTTTGCAGAGATTCAGCGTAGAAACAACTTGCCGGTGAGACGCCTGATTTGCGATAGCCCAACTCGCTGGAATTCCACCCTGCTGATGTTCTCTCGCCTGCTAGACCAGGAGAAAGCCGTCACCCACTACCTGTATCATTACAGTACAAGGACACAATCTGGGAGGATGGGGATGTTGTGGCCCAACAACTGGACACTGATGCGAAATGCATGCAGGGTCATGGAGCCCTTTGAGGAGGCGACCAAACTGGTGAGTCGCGATGAGGGCACCATCAGCGACTTGATCCCCTACGCCTACTTCCTGGAGCGTGCCGTGCGTAGAGTGGTGGATACAGCTGTGGAGGAGCGTGAACAAGAAGAGTTAGGGCAGCAGGATTCATTGGAGCCATTTACACACGAACCCGATGTTTCCACAACACCGGCGGCAGCACAGAGGGGGGAGGAGGAGGAAGAAGAGGAGTCGTGTGGGGAAGGAGAGGAGTCAGACTCTAATGATGGTGATGATGAGGAAGGTGTTTCTGTGGAGGAGGAAGAGGCGGCGGAAGGAGAACAACCGCGGCAGCCATCACAGGGGGCTTCTGCTGCTCCACGTTCCCGTGGTATTGTTCGTGGCTGGGGGGAGGAAGAGGAGTTGCGTCCCGTCACTGAGGAAGAGCATGAGGAGATGGAGAGTACCTCTGCATCCAGCTTTGTGCAGATGTCCTCTTTCATGTTGTCCAGCCTGTTGAGGGACCCCCGTATCAAAAAACTCAAGACGAATGACCTGTACTGGGTGGCCACGCTACTAGACCCTCGGTACAGGCACAAAGTGGCGGACCTCTTACCAACTCAACAAAAGGCGGAAAGGATGCAGCACTTGCAGAACAAGCTGTCGATGATGCTTTACAATGCGTTTAAGGGTGATGTGGCTGCACAACGCAATCAAGGTACCACTGGCAGTAACCCTCCTCCTCCCAAGTCCACGCAGGCAAGAACAGGACGCTCCAGCGATCTCAGGGTGATGTCGGACATGCGGACGTTCTTTAGTCCAACTCCTCGCCATAGTCCTTCCGGATTCATCCTCCACCAACGCCTGGACCAGCAGGTAGCCGACTACCTGGCCTTGAGTGTGGATGTAGACTCTGCGAAAAGCGACGATGAACCCTTGGACTACTGGTTGCGCAGGCTTGACCTGTGGCCAGAGCTGTCCCAATTTGCCATACAACTCCTCTCTTGCCCTGCCGCAAGTGTCCTGTCAGAAAGGACCTTCAGTGCAGCTGGAGGCATAGTTACTGAGAAGAGAAGTCGCCTAAGTCACAACAGTGTTCAGTACCTGACCTTTATCAAAATGAATGAGGAATGGATCACGGAGGGCTACTGCACGACCGAAGACTAAGTCAGTCCACTCCCCACACACAGCATCTCTGCCTGCAGGCCGCTTGACTGCCTTCTCCGCCACTACCAACAGGGTCCAGGACTCTAGGCGGATTCCTGAATTTTTAAGGCCGCTGCTAGCAGCGGCCGCTACACTAATTTTTCTGGTGCGTGTACATGTGCCCATCCCTTGCCGCGGTGATCATTACCTTGCCGCGGTGAAGGGGCTTGCGCATCACAATGAAGCAATGACCGCCGGCTATTTGAGTGTCTCGGGTGGGGGTGGCACACAAAAGATATTAAGGTCGTTGCTTCATTGTGGTCAGACCAAATTTGATCAGCTGGAAAGTCACTGTTCTGTCATTCAGCTACATCAGCCGGGCAAGCATATGGGCTGAAAAGCCACCATCACCTGCACTCTTGTCACGGTGCGCAGCAGTCCAGCACGGCCGTCACTACACAAACGGCTGTTTGCAGTCACTGCATACCTTTCACTGCATCTGTGACTGCACATTATACCTGGCAGTCAGTGCATAACTTGCACTTGAATGGATACACTTTCAAACAATTTAAAAATGCAACCATCTAAACTTTCAAACAATTTAAAAATACAACCATCTAAACTTTCAAACAATTTAAAAATACAACCATCTATCATTTTCAAAACATTTAAAAAAAGGGCAAAAAAACTTGCCCTCCGTAAAACATTCCTGGCAAATGCTTTCGACTTGGTTTGTCTTCCGCTGGCTCAAGGGTCCATCTGACCACAGATGCCTGGTCGGCAAAGCACGGTCAGGGCAGCTACAGCATGGGTCTCAGCAGGCTCCCACTTCTGGCCGGAATCCAACCTTCATTCCCCGCAGTGACAATGGCAGACTTGCCCTCCATAACGGATTCCCGTTAAAGGATTTAAAGTTAGTTCATTTCAATTAGGGCCGCAAAAGGTCCTCCTGAGTCCTGTATTGTTATCTTTGGTCACTACCTCGGGGCGGGCGTGCATGCCTGCCTGCTTCCCTCCTTGCCTGGATGTGTGGTGGTAGACGTTGATCAGGCTCCAACTCCGGAACGCAATACAAGAGGGAGCTCGTCCTCAGAATCAGCTGGGGGCAGTGTCCGGCGCCATGTATCGCCAGCTATGGCCAGACAGCCAACATGCCCTTCAACGTCAGCTGCTGATGCCACCGTAGCGCCATCAGCCCAGGGGTGCTCAGCGGTTTGGAAATTTTTTCACGTGTGTGTCTCAGATCGGAGCAAAGCCATCTGTTGTCTCTGCCAGCAAAAATTGAGCCGTGGAAAGGCCAACTGTCACGTAGGGACAAGTGCTTTACGAAGGCACCTGGAGAGAAGGCACAAACAGCTATGGCAAGAACACCTGAGGAAAAGAAGCACCCCTCAAAAGACAAGCAGCGGAGAACAACCGTGGCAGCCGTCACAGGGGGCTTCTGCTGCTCCACGTTCCCATGGTATTGTTCGTGGCTGGGGGGGAGGAAGAATGGATACACTTTTAAACAATTTAAAAATACAACCATCTAAACTTTCAAACAATTTAAAAATACAACCATCTAAACTTTCAAGCAATTTAAAAATACAACCATCTATCATTTTCAAAAAATTTAAAAAAAAGGGCAAAAAAACTTGCCCTCCGTAAAACATTCTTGGCAAATGCTTTCGACTTGGTTTGTCTTCCGCTGGCTCAAGGGTCCATCTGACCACAGATGCCTGGTCTGCAAAGCACGGTCAGGGCAGCTACAGCATGGGTCTCAGCAGGCTCCCACTTCGGGCCGCAATCCAACCTTCATTCCCCGCGGTGACAATGGCAGACTTGCCCTCCATAACGGATTCCCGTTAAAGGATTTAAAGTACATTCATTTCAAATACACAGCAGGGCCTCGAAAGTCCGCCTCCTGTATTGTTATTTTTGGTCACTACCTCGGGGCGGGCGTGCATGCCTACCTGCTGCCCTCCTTGGATTTGTGGTGGTAGCCGTTTCTCAGGCTCCACACCGGATTCCATCCCTCATTCCCCGGCCATTACCCGGGGTCACAAATGACAGACTTGCCCGCCTCCATATGATTCTCGTGAAAGGAATGTGGTGTCATCTTTGCCCGCCATAACTGGTTCTCGTTAAAGGATTTAACCTCTTGAGGACTGCAGTGCTAAACCCCCCTAGTGACCAGGCCATTTTAAGCAAAATGTGCCACTGCAGCTTTAAGGCTAAGCTGCAGATCTGCACAACACAGCACACACGTGATTTCCCCCCCCTTTTCTCCCCACCAACAGAGCTCTCTGTTGGTGGGGTCTGATCGCCCCCAGATTGTTTTTTTTTTTGTTTACAAATATTTTTGTTTCTTTTTTTATTAAAAAAAAGCGTGTTCTTTTAAATCTATTCCCTCCCTCCCTCCCTCCTTCCCCACAGCCAGCCAATTGTGGCGATCGGCTGTCATAGGCTTCTGCCTATGAGAGCCGATCGCTCTCCAGTATCCCAGGGGGACAGCCGTGTCACATGGCTGTCCCCAGTACAGCGCTGCTGCCGATCGCAGCGCTGTACGGGTAAATAGACGGCGATCACGCCGTCTATCAGTCTCCCGAGCGGCAATAGCCGCTCGGAGACTGAAGAGGGGGCGGAGCTCCGCCCTCCGAGAATGAGATGCGCGCGCAGCGTGCGCGCGATCTCATTCAAAACAGAGCCCCAGGACTTTACGCCAATTGGCGTTAGGCGGTCCTGGGGCTGCCGCCGCGGCCACGCCTACCGGCGTGACGCGGTCGGCAAGAGGTTAAAGTACATTCATTTCAAATACACAGCAGGGCCTCGAAAGTCCTCCTCCTGTATTGTTATTTTTGGTCACTACCTCGGGGCGGGCGGGTGTGCATGCCTGCCCGCTGCCCTCCTTGGATGTGTAGTGGTAGCCGTTGCTCAGGCTCCACACCGGATTCAAACCTCTCATTCCCCGGCCATTACCCGGGGTCACAATGGCAGACTTGCCCGCCTCCACAGGATTCTCATTGTAGCGGTACTGAACAAGTACACAGCAAGTAGAAAATGTAAATTAAAAACAAAACGTAAGCTTTTTAACAATGCCATGGAAAGTTGAGAAGGAAGTCACACATTACCTGACAGAACTGAGTGAGGAAGAGCAATCACGCCATGTTGCGCAGTAGTCCAGCATGGCCGTCACTACACAAACAGCTGTTTGCGGTGCGTTACACAGTGAGTTTGGTGTGTCAGTGTGAAGCAGTACTCTAATTACACTCCCTGTTTGATGTATACACATGCAAGATGTTTGAAAGCACGTTAGGCCTGCAATTTAGCATTCAATGTGATTTCTGCCCTTAAAACGCTGCTTTGCGTCACATCCAGATTTTTCACCGGGACTTTTGGCATGTATCCCACTCCGCCATGCCCCCCTCCAGGTGTTAGACCCCTTGAAACATCTTTTCCATCACTTTTGTGGCCAGCATAATTTTTTCTATTTTTCAAAGTTCGCCTCCCCATTGAAGTCTATTGCGGTTCGCGAATTTTTCCGCGAACCGAACCTTCTGCGGAAGTTCGCGAACCCGGTTCGCGAACCGAAAATCGGAGGTTCGCGACATCTCTACTTATGAAAAACTTAAAATCAAAATCTCAAACCATTACAATATTGTGAAAATGTTCAATATTCTAGGCTCAGAGTGTTAAACGCTAATCAGCAAATTAATCCAAAACACCTGCAAAGGGTTCCTATTTCATATATTAGTTCACCTTTTAAGTTGAATTACTGAACTAAATGGACTTGACAATATTCAAATTTTTGGAGTTTCACCTGTAAATTTTATTAATTGTGTGACTTTTGTCACTGTAATTACCATTTCTGTATTTTGTATAGATTCTGTATTTTACACCAGTTTTGTATTTTGTGTATACTTTTGTCTGAATTATTATATACCCCATGTTTGTTTCTTACTTTGTACAGTGCCATGAAATATGTTGACACTTTATAACTCAATAATAATGATAATACTTTTGAAACTTCCTTTCAGGAGGTTTGTGTTAACAAATGCACATCAGAGCAAGGTATGTACCTGGAATAAAGATTGTGAACAATCCTCCTGATGTATATACTTATCACGAAGATGACTGCATTTTGATCAACAAAAGTTATGTTTCACTTTAACCATTAAGGACCAGGCTCGTTTTGGATGATCTGTGCTGCGTGGGCTCTTCAGCCCGCAGCACAGATCAGATAACAGGCAGGGCTATCAGACTTCCCCCCCTTTTTTTTCCCCACTAGGGGGATGTCCTGTTGGGGGCGACTGATCGCCACCGCTGGCTACTGCAGAGCGGGGGGGAGGGCTCCTCAAAGTCCCCCTCCGCATCGCTATTCCGCCCTCCCTCTCCTTCCCTCCCTCTCCTCCTCAGAATAGGCGTTACAGGACAACGGCCGGGGATCGCCGATCTCGTTTACGGCGCTGCTGCGTAGGCAGCGCCGTGCGACGTAAACACTGGGGATTACTTCCCCAGGTGTTTTACATGTAGCCTGCGAGCCGCGATCGGAGGCTCACAGGATGTTCACAGAGACACCCTCCGTAAACTGACAGGAGTGGCCGTTTCCATAGAAACCCACTTATGACCAGTCGACGCCTATCAGCGTTAGGCGGTTGTTGAGTGGTTAAGTAAACAGATTGATGTCGGACTCATAGATTACACTAAGTATTGTGCAGCATATCTGGCAGATTTTTGTTTGCCATAGTGCAATGTTTTCTGCACTAACTTTGTTGAATTTGTTCTTTTATAAATACATTTCATAATTTTTTAATTTAGAGTGTGAGTACTCGGTTGCATTACGTTTAGCGGACACCTGTAATACACAAGCATAAGTGACAACAAATTGATGACCCAACCCCTCAATGTATCACCACAGTGGAAAAAAACAATGGTGTTATAGATTTCATGGCAGTCGCACTGTCTAAATTTGAGGAGTTTAATTTAATATTAGTCTACTAGGTACCAAAATGTGAAATATAACCCAAGTTTATGGAATGTCAGAGGATACAGAATGTTAGAGAATGGTGGCTCATCAGCTGTCAAAAATATACTAACTGGTGAAAAAAATATGAAAAAGTCCCTAATTAGTGTGAAGCCTTACTTGGTACAGTACTAATGTGTAACCACTGACTGCCATGCCAGAGGTTTAGTGGTAGGCCACATCACCAGACAAGGTCCACATTTGTGGTCATTGCAAGATCCCAAGATTGCCCTGGTGGGACTGCATCCCATAATTATCTTAAAATTTCTGAAAGCACTCAGTAGAATACTACTGTGATTAAACAATACTTTCATCACAGTTTACCAGGGTAAGATGGGATGGGATATACAGAAAAGAATATAAGAAGTTTTAAATAATGATGATACCATTTATTGGCTAACTAAAAAAGAATAAGAATAAGCAAGCTTTCAGCTTTGCAGCCTTCGTCGGGCTTAAATCCTGTTTAGAATACATTTCAGATAGGAAGGAGGGGATTGGGGTAAGACCATTAACAAGAAAGGGCTAGAGGAACATGAGTTTCAGGTGACTGGAGGGGTAACAGATCATCATTTTGTCCACCAAAGTATTGAAATCATGCTGCAATGGTCAGGGAGAGACAGAGGAGCAGAGACTATAGGGATAGGAGTATCAGAACACAAGAAGAGAAACAGGGGTATGCAAATATTGGAGGATGGGGAGTGAGAGGAACACTGGCTACAATTGGTAGTCAGAGAAGCCTTGACTATGGGTAAGGCAGAGAGTAATATAGGAAAAAGGGGTGCCAGATGAGTATGGGTGTTATTAGAATTAATGCATTATGGGGCACTGCACAGAACAGTTGGTTACAAGGGAGAGCATAACGAGTTTTGGCTAGAGGAACGCTTGGAATATAGAATAGTGTAATACTGTATTCAGGGTTGTGCTGCAGGGTTGAGAAGGGCACTGCATTTATGGGAGAGTGTAAAGCTCATATACACTTTAAATGTTTGTTCATTATGTGAAAACAATATATTGAGAGTGACATCAAACTGGTTATTGCTGATTGGACATGCTGGAAAGCCATGCCGGACTATTATTATTATCCTCCACTCTTCACCATACAAAACAAATTGTTGGGCAGCATGCTTCTCACTTGACTTAAAATGACTTCTTCTTTCGGGGGACCAAAGTCTAAAATATGAATTGGGTACAACACAGGGTATAGAAGGTAATGGATCAGTAGATATAGTGAAATGGGTTTTTGAATACAGAAGCAAAACAAAATTGGTTACAGAGAGGGAGAGGGCATTGGTGAGACAGCACTGGAGACAGGATGAGTGACTGGCCAACTGCACCCTTTGTTAATTCCATCATTTAAACTACATGAGTGGGGGATGCAATGGCTGTCATACCTTCTTCCATAGGAAAGGATGGGCAGGAGGGTGTGTGAGTAGCTGTAATAGACAAACTCCTTCCAACAGTGGGTAGTAGAGAGTGTAAGTTGCAGTAGGCACTATGCCCTCTCCCAGAGTACCATTATGGTAGATATGCTTTTGAGAAGTGGTTGCCTTCAACAGAAGCCACCATTTTTTAAAATGTCTGAGTTGCGCATTGGTTACACAAGGTGGAAGGGAGCAACAACCTTATAAAGTGGCAGATACCTCTAGAAGATGGACACTGGGTTCAAACCGTTCACTTCACTGATGAAATGCAGCCTAAAATGAATTGCACATTTTAAAGGAATCCTCTTTTGCCTATCTGACATGTCACTGTATTATTACTTGCAACATTTTTGCAGTGCTTTAAAGAGAAACTCCGACCAAGAATTGAACTTAATCCCAATTAGTAGCTGATACTCCCTTTTACATGAGAAATCTATTCATTTTCACAACAGACCATCAGGGGGCGCTGTATGACTGATATTGTGGTGAAACCCCTCCCACAAGTAGCTCTGAATACCGAGGTACTTCTGGCAGTTTCCTGTCTGTGAACCTTGTTGCCTTGTGGGAAATAGCTGTTTACAGCTGTTTCCAACTGCCAAAACAGCATACAGCAGCCACATCACTTGCCAGCAGTAAATATGTCACCATGTGATAAATGTCAGAATATAAATCAGGGATTTAAAAGATTTTACAATGGGCAAACACTGACTAAATCATTTATACATAATTATTGTAAAAATGAAGCACTTTTTTTATTACATTATTTTCACTGGAGTTCCTCTATAATGATCTTGCATGACAAGGTGACATGTTATGACTGTGATCCAATGTAAAAAAACATGGTATTGCATAGCGAAGCCTGTGCTAAGAGGATAACGTCACTATATTCGCTTAGATGGATGTGAAAACACAATTTGGTCAGCTAGTAACAAACATTGGTATTTTGTTTAGCATTTTTGTTTTTGTTATTGTTTTCCTTTTTGTCATTGGAGAAACAAGTTTGCTGTTAATGTTGTAAATCATTTCATGGCAAGGTCCTGGACAGACTACAGAGAGCCTAAGTATCCAGTACATAGCTTGTAATATTGTTTATGTTAGCACAGCAATACAAAGGAATGCATAAAGAACCACAAAACAGAATTGATTCCACATGGCACCACCCTATGAGGCCAACTCGAGTTACTAGGAAAAGAGTAAGGGGGTCGACAGGATGACAAAGATTCTCCTAATTAATCTTCTCTCCTTATTTTTCATAAGACACCATACGAGCAAATAAATTGTGATAACAATTTGTTATTAAAAGCCTTCTTAGACTATGTGGTAACATATCCAAACAAGCTAGAAAAAGGAAAGGCTTAGATTATGGGAAGAATGTATCAGAACATTCCCATACATTAACAAACACAACAAATGACTCGAGGGAAATATTGCTGTGGGAGGGAGAGAAAAGGGGAAAAGTGTTTCTTGTAGACTAAATGTAACAGAGACATGTATGAAAAGGTTTTTTAATACAGAATATAGCATTCAAAACAGAGAACAAGAATTATATCTGGATGTGAGAAACTGTAGCTTGTATTATTCAGTCCTAAAATACTGCTAGTATGTGGTATTAAATGTTATCATGATTTAGTTTCCTGCAGCCCAGCCTGCAGCACCAAAATGTACACTGTATGTTCACTCACATATCCTCTCAACCCCCCATGACGTGTCTGCTGTCCTGCCCATGACAAAAAGTACTGAATTAATGTAAAGCTCCCTGTATAACATACTAGCACAGATGCACTAAGCTCTTCTCATGCATTAGCTCTCCTTATCTATTTCTTACTTAATTTCTATAACGTTTTAGCACATAACAGGCAGAAAAGTAATTCAAAAAGCTATAGCAGATTAGTGTTACTTTTTCATGTTATATACAGTACTTTTCACTTACTTTGTATCAAAAAGGAATTATAAAGAAATGGGTCCCGATTCACTAAACTTTAAATTGCACTGATAGCGCATGTAAAGGTTGCAAGTGCTATTCAAATTGTGAAAAACTTTTTGCCTGGAGTAGGTCTAGAAGAGATGAAATTTGGAATACTAAGGTGTTTAGAACATGGCATCTTATAACAGTGCCATGCTAAAAGCCAGTGAGCTCTTCTGCATCACCTGTTGTGCTACATGTGTTTGTGTTTATAAAGATTGCATGGCTACAAAGTTGAATTTGAGCAACATGTATGACTGAATTAGCCAAACATGCTTATAAGAGTAGAAGTACATGTGCTTTTGTCATGTAGAGCATTATTTTGAAGCTAGTCGTTTCTAATTGGCAAGGTTCTTTGTCCTTAAAATTTACACTCTCTGGCTTGATTAACGAAATTTGTAAGGACAAACACATGGGAGATGCCTTGGCTGGCTGTAGTCATACAGTATCTGCTGTGTTGCATCTCCTCTTTCCTACCTCCTCTGCTTACATTATCAATATCAAACAGTGGGGAAGATGGGACTGAAATGTAGCTGACCAAAGGAGCAGTGCATCATATGCATGTTTAAAGGGAAGGTTCAAGCAAAATAAAAAAATGAGTTTCACTTACCTGGGGCTTCTACCAGCCCCATGTAGCCATCCTGTGCCCTCGTAGTCACTCACTGCTGCTCCAGTCCCCTGCTGGCAGCTTGCCGACCTCGGAGGTCGGGGGCCGCATTGCGTACATTTTTACGCATTCCCGCTAGTGCAGGAACATTAATGTATACATTTTTACGCGTTACTGGTTCAATGCGTAATTTTTTACGCATTGAACCAGTAATGCGTAAAAATGTATGTGTTAATGTTCCTACACTAGCGGGAATGCGTAAAAATGTATGCAATGCGTCCCGCCGACCTCCGAGGTCGGCAAGCTGCCAGCGGGGGACTGGAGAAGCAGTGAGTGACTACGAGGGCACAGGATGGCTGCATAGGGCTGGTAGAAGCCCCAGGTAAGTGAAACTCATTTTTTTATTTTGCTTGGACATTCCCTTTAAGTGGCCTCATCCCAATCTGCCAGCAAACACAGGAGCTACTTACACCCAACTAGTACTCACAGGTGTGCCTCATCCTGCCAGCAGTAACGGGACCAGAGCAGACAGACCCCTCCATCTTATCAACAGTCACGGTAGTGCTCTACACCACCAAAGGTCACATACCCTCCCAGGTGTCAAATGTGTAAACAAAATTGAGTACACCAAGGTGCCCACAATATGCCGAGGGTGAAAGTTTGTCATGTGGTCGTGTGCTGGACTGATTTAGTGTTCCTTGGTAAAATCAAGCTGTTTGGAGTATTTTTAACAATACTATCAATGAAACATTTAGCCAAAACTAATTACATAACACATACAAAACAGTGCAGGTGCCAATACTCCACTTTAACTCATAGCATAAATGCTGCTTTATATACAGTGCATCTGGGAAGTATTCACTGCACAACACTTGTTACACGTTTTTGTTATGTTACAGCCTTATTCCAAAATGGATTCAATTCATTTTTTTCCTCAGAATTCTACACACAACACCACATAATGATAACATAAAAAAAGTTTACTTAAGGATTTGGCCATGGCAAATTTATTAAAAATAAAAAAACTGGAAAATCACATGTACATTAGTATGCCTTTGCTAAGTACTTTATTGATGCACCATTGGCAGCTATTTTTGAATATGATGTCACAAGCTTGTCTGAGCTCTGGCTAGGTCACGGAAGGACATTCACAGAGTTGCCCTGAAGCCACTCCTTTGATATGTTGGCTGTGTGCTCGGAGTCGTAGTCCTGCTGAAAGATGAACCATCGCCCCAGAGTTCAAGAGTGCTCTGGAGCAGGTTTTTTTTTATCTAAGATGTCTCTGTACATTGCATCTTTTCCTTTATCCGGACTAGTTTTCCATTTCCTGCCACTGAAAAACATCCTCACAGCATGATGCTGCCACCACCATGCTTCACTGTATGGATGGTATTGGCCTGGTGCCTGGCATTAACACCAAAGAGTTCAATCTCTGACTCATCAGACTAGAGACTTTTGTTTCTCCTGGTCTGAGAGTCCTTCATGTGCCTTTTGGCAAACTCCAGGTGGGCTGCTATGTGCCTTTCACTAAGGAGTTGCTTCCATCTGGCCACTCTACCATACAGGCCTGATTAGTGGATTGCTGCAGAGATGGTTGTCTTTCTGGAAGGTTCTCCTCTCTCTACAGAGGACCTCTGGAGCTCTGACAGAGTGACCATTGTGTTCTTGGTCACCTCCTTGACTAAGGCCCTTCTCCCCTGCTCACTCAGTTTATATGACTGGCCAGCCCTAGGAAGAGTCCTGGTGGTTTTGAACTTCTTCCACTTACAGATGATGGAGGCCACTGAGCTCATTTGGACCTTCAAAGCAGTAGAAAAGTTTCTGTAACCTTCCCCATGATTTGTGGCTCGGGAAAATTCCTTTGACTTCATGCTTTGTTTGTGCTCTGACATGAACTGTCAACTGTGGGGCATACATTAAAAATTGCTGTGGACCAATTTCGGCGCAGGGTGAAACAGAAAGACGGCTCACCTTGCCCCTAAGCCCCCAGTATTATCCAGCAACACATTTTTACCAAATACATTGAAGTCAGCAAGTGTATACAGACTCTTCGCTTAGGAACAGCCCAGTGATGTGTACTGTTCCTGTGGAGAAGCAATAAGGGACCCTGGTGGGGTATATTATAAAGCACATTCCAGCAGGTTGGGTGAGAAGGTGAACAATGCTTTTGTTGGAATGCCAGCTCTTTATGAAATAACATTGATGGCAGCAAATATGTTCTCATAAAGTTACTTATAACCATCTGGCTTCAGCATCCCTAGTTGCCTCATTACTCAACAAAATGTTTGTAAAGTCACCTCCATCAGGTACTTTGATGTACTGTAAAATACAACAGTGAAACTGGCTCACATAATGCCATGCTTCCCAAACATGCTTGGCCAAAGGTGGATCAATAACTTTTTTGTGCCCTATTTGTGATGCAAATGTGATGCCAAATTGATCTTTTGTGTGGTCTGGCCTATCTAGTTCAGTAAAAGGAAAATTAGGCTGCACTTAAAGAGAGTCTGAAGCCTCCAAAAATACATTTTTTTACTTCACAGGCCTCTTCAGGATTAATGCCCTAGCTGAAACATCGCATCCCCGCGGCTAAAGACTCAATTAATCCCCCTGAACTCCCCGGGGGAAGATTTGGGGGTCCTTCCGGGTAGAGGAAGAGCTTTGGGCAGTAGCTCTGCCTCTACTTCCGTCAATCTGCGCTGATCGCCGCCTCTTCCCGCCCCCCCAAGTCTTTCACTGAGAGGGGCGGGGAGAGGCGGCGATCAGCGCAGATTGACGCGAATTGAGGCAGAGCTACAGCGCTAAGCTCTGCCTCCCCAGGCAGCAAAATCCATGACCTGGAAAGTCATGGAATTTTGCCCCGGGATTTTGCGGGTATTAATTGAGTTTTCAGCCGCGGGATGCGGCATTTCAGCTAGGGCATTAATGCTGAAGAGACCTGTAAAGTAAAAGCTGTTTTTTTTGGAGGCTTCAGACTCTCTTTAATGATATTTTCTTGATGTATTATGAAACAATTTCGTGCTTGTCCTTAATGTATTAAAAATTATGTTTTATTACCTTATACTGAAGGCATTGTAAACCCTCATTTGTGGTGCTTTTAGAGATATTTCTGTATGTGTAGAATTACTGTCATAAATGTATTCCTTAGAAATACCATATACATTATGAATCTATATTGCTCAGACTGCAAGGAAACTTGATCAGACACATTTTCCGAGCGATGTGACTGTACCAACATTTTGTTTTCTCGTGTGGCATGGTTGATCAGCTTTCATTGTTTCATTTGTTTATGAGATTTGTTCATTGCTGCTCTTGGATGTATCTTAAGAGTTAATCATTCATGTTTCAATACGTTGGTGCCCACCCACCAGTGAGTGTGTTTGTGTATGTTTTGCATATAGTTTGGATCATGAATTCACTTTACTGGACATTTGAGAAAGGGTGAACCAGCCTGAATCATTCTGCTGGTCTGCTGTACATTCTGCTTGAAAATACATGAAAAATATTTTAACATAGTGATTCTTGTTCTTGGTTGAACCCTGATTTTTTTAATTAATTTTAACAAGCCCTCAACTCCCCATCCCAGTATGGGAAGTAAGGGCAGTATAACACCTTCCAACCAACAAACACGTCTCCCTTAAGACACCCCTACCCTTATGCAGTGATGCAGAGTAGTTTGGCAACAAACCTGCTTCTGTGCCACGAAATCTGCTCTTCGCTAAAGCTGTTCACAATTCTGCAGAATACACTTTGCTACAGCTCCCAATAAAAATGATGTGACATGCATCGAGAGCCTTACTGAGGAACACAACAGGTGGATGAAGTAGAGGAGAATACCTGATGCCAGAGCAGGTATGTCTGCTTCTCTACCCTTGATGGCAGCACGACCACCCCCCATTGTTCTCCTCCTCCCCTATGCTGCACTAGCTGTAAAGTGACTGTTATAGTTATCTGGCCATTCCCAGTATCACACACGTCGCGTATTCTGTGCCTGCTCTGCTCTTCACCCCTCCACTCTGCAACTTTGAGGGAGGGGTGGAGAGCAGAGAAAACATGGAGGAAGGCAGCGCTGGTGGAGACACGTAATTATGACAGCTGCTACATTGCCAGCTCTAAGCAGGGAGAAATAGGGATGGACAAGGCAATACCTACCCTGACTGATAGCCACATAGGCTACTGTGTTCGTCCTGGACTCCTAAACATACTAAAGGATAAAAACCGCACTTACATAGTTACATAGTTACTTGGGTTGAAAAAAGACATACGTCATCAAGTTCAACCAGAGAACAAAGTACAACACCAGCCTGCTCCCTCACATATCCCTGTTGATCCAGAGGAAGGCGAAAAACCCTTACAAGGCATGGTCCAATTAGCCCCAAAAGGGAAAAAAATTCCTTCCAAACTCCATATCAGATAAAATCCCTGGATCAACATCATTGGGCATTACCTAGTAATTATAGCCATGGATGTCTTTCAACGCAAGGAAAGCATCTAAGCCCCCTTTAAATGCAGGTATAGAATTTGCCATAACTACTTCCTGTGGCAATGCATTCCACATCTTAATCACTCTTACTGTAAAGAACCCTTTCCTAAATAAATGGCTAAAACGTTTTTCCTCCATGCGCAGATCATGTCCTCTAGTCCTTTGAGAAGGCTTAGGGACAAAAAGCTCATCCGCCAAGCTTTTATATTGCCCTCTGATGTATTTATACATGTTAATTAGATCCCCTCTAAGGTGTCTTTTTTCTAGACTAAATAAACCCAGTTTATCTAACCTTTCTTGGTAAGTGAGATCTTCCATGCCACGTATCAATTTTGTTGCCCGTCTCTGCACCTGCTCTAAAACTGCAATATCTTTCCTGTAATGTGGTACCCAGAACTGAATTCCATATTCCAGATGTGGCCTTACTAGAGAGTTAAATGGGCAATATTATGCTAGCATCTCGAGTTTTTATTTCCCTTTTAATGCATCCCAAAATGTTATTAGCTTTAGCTGCAGCGGCTTGGCATTGAGTACAATTATTTAACTTGTTGTCGATGAGTACTCCTAAGTCCTTCTCCAAGTTTGATGTCCCCAACTGTATCCCATTTATTTTGTATGGTGCTAGACCATTGGTACGACCAAAATGCATGACTTTACATTTTTAAACATTGAATTTCATGTGCCATTTATGTGCCCATATAGCCATCCAGATCCCGTTGCAATACGTCCCTATCTTCCTGAGAGTTAATGATTCTGCATAATTTTGTATCATCTGCAAAAATAGCAACATTGCTCATTACTGCATCTATTAGGTCATTAATAAATAAATTGAAGAGCACTGGACCCAGTACAGACCCCTGTGGGACCCCACTGCTAACAGTTACCCATTTTGAGTATCATCCATTGACCACAACTCTTTGTTTTCTGTCCATTAGCCAATTCCCTATCCATGCACACAGACTCTTCCCCAGTCCTTGCATCCTCAACTTTTGCATCAGACTTTTGTGGGGAACAATGTCGAAGGCCTTTGCAAAGTCCAAGTATATCACATCTACAGCATTCCCAATATCCACATTAGCGTTCACTACCTCATAAAAGTTGAGCATGTTAGTCAAGCAGCACCTGTCTTGAGTAAACCCATGTTGATGCTGAAAAATAAGATTTTCTACTATGAAGTCATGTATAGTATCTCTTAGTAACCCCTCAAATAGTTTGCATACAACTGATGTTAAGCTTACAGGTCTATAATTTCCTAGATCTGATTTTTTGCCCTTCTTAAATAATGGAAAAACACGGGCTGTACGAGTGTACGCCAATCCACTGGGACTCTGCCAGTTGAAAGAAAGTCACAAAAGATAAGATAAAGGGGTTTATCTATAACTGAACTTAATTCCCTTAGGACCCGAGGATGCATGCCATGATACGGGCCAGGTGCCTTGCCTATTTTTAATTCATTTAGTCTTGCCTTCACTTCTTACTGCATTAAGTATTTAATATTACAGTTGTAAGATTTAGACTCTTCTGCATCTGTAATTTGCAACAGTGATGTTTCCCTTGTGAAGACAAAAGCAAAGAAAGCATTTAATAACTCTGCCTTACCTTGGTCACTTAGCATTGGGGAAAACAACAAGCTCAAAATGCCATAGATGTGGGCAAAAGGATAGATGAACAAAGACAATTTACTTTGTGACCACTAGGGATGAGCATACAAATTTACCATATTTTTCTGAATATTTGATGCTCCGGAATGTAAGACACACCTAGGTTTAGAGGTAAAAAAAATCAGGGAAAAAAAGAAAAATACTAAACCTAGGGGCTTCTGTAGATAGAGGCGCTTTATGTTGGCTATCTGCACTTTCCTGGCACTTGATTTGGCCTGAGGAAGCAGGCTTAGACTCCAGTGCATATTAAAATTCATTGTTTATATGAATTTATCTTCATTTGAAGTAAGCTACCTCAACTCTTTTTCTATTTCAAACAGTTTTATTGAAGTTTTCAAAGAATTTTTTACAACGTACAATACAGGGCAAAGTTCACAATGAGACAGTTAGTTAACAGTTGCACATGCAAAACAAGTCCGTAATGAAGTCATAATGAAGAGTCCTATAAAGAGGGACTATGAAGCCCCCTGTTCTGCGTAGATGTGGGAGTCCAGTGTTCCAGAACGAACACCGAACCCCAAACTGAGGACTCTGCCCAGAAAGCCTCTGGTCCCGCCCGAAACAGTACGGGAGGGCATAAATACTTTCAACAAGAAGAGAGAGAAGGAAAAGAAAAAAGGAAAACGAAGGATACAGAAAGGGGAGAAAGGAAAGGGAGAAGAGGTCTGGTCTCTGCCCTGGTCTGCATTCCCTGGCCCAAGATCCCACTACTAGTAATTGAGTGGTTTATCCGGCTAACCATTACCCGTGATTGCCATGTATACCTTCCAGGGCTCCTAGATTTTGTCAACCTTGGGGCGCCGATCCAGAAGGGTTCCTGCCAGCTGTTCCTGTATCATATATCCAGATACCCTATGTTTGACTTCTTCAAACGGTATAAGCTGTTTCTTCCAGGCTCTCGCTATTGTTTGTTTAGCAGCTACAAAAATAAATTGGAGTCATGCGGACGCGCTTTAAGGCTCTTTACGACGGGGAATCCGAAAGAAGAGGATGCTTTGCCCGAGGACGACTGGCAGTCGTCCGAAAACGAAACTTAGCGGCGGAGGGAGACCGGAGGGCACCGAAGGACCGGCGCGGGCACAGGACGGCTGCAGGAGGCTTGGGAAAGCCCCCAGGTAAGTGATTTTTTTTCCCCCGCCGGTTAAGGTTCCCTTTAAGGTAAACAGGCAAGCAAGGTAATACACAGTTAATCACTAATACAGCACAATATCTGTCTGGATATTGGAGGGAAGGAGGGAAATGAAAATAGTTGCAGGGATGTCAAACTGGTCCTTCCAGGTCCTCACACATTTTTGACAAGGTGTGGTCCATCAGGTAGAACACATTCCTCTCTTTCTCAGTCCATTCTAAACAGTGGCATGGATCTGGCCCTCCAGGACTGGAGTTTGACACCTATGAAATAGTGGGTGCTATAAGACTAATCAATTAATAATCAGAAATCTTTACAATAATTAATGCTAGTGAGATCAACCACTATTAATCAACAAACCAATAAATACTGTGAAAATATCACAATAAATATTAAGTGCCAATTGATTATTATTATAACAGGATAAGACAAACAGTTAGTGTATATAAGATCAATCACATGACCAAAAAGGAAATAGAAAATAAATCAAGTATGTGCAGAATTTCAACATATAGAGATGAGGTATTTAGTGATTGAGGTATATAAGAATACAGACTGGGTAGTAACTGAGTGGAGATAGTCAAATTGCAGCAGTTGAAGTTGGTGGTAGATATACAGAGCTAAACTTGTTGAGACAAATGTTATAAAATAGATAACCAGGCTGGGGTCCCCCTCATGGCCAACAACCACTGGGGATGGTCAATGAGAACACAGAACACACAGATATTGTGCCACATTAATGCAAATGTATGCAGTTTGGAAATGGCCCAAATGCAGCAGCTACATAAATTTGCATAAAATTAATATAAAATCTGTAATAACTCAGAATCATTAACATCTCATGGACCATTCCTAATTACCACATGTTTTGAAATTAAACAGCGCTGTTATTTCATCGGAGGACAAAAGAACCTCAAAAATCACATCTATTTTTTTTGTTTTCTCCAGGTTAATTACTTTTATGTCTTATTAGATGAAAACACATGTGTTCACCAACTTTTTCTGTTCAAGTGTTTTTGGAAGATGAGTAAGAGCAAAGAATCAATGGAAACAGTAATAATATTGAATTAAGCATATGAAGAGTTTTAAATAATTAAAAAAGGCATTTCTGATACTGGAACACAGAAATCTGAAACCCATCAAACTATGCTTGGTAGTTTTAGACTAAATAATTCATAATTCTTTTGTGTACACGCCAGGATTTTAGCTGTTGAATTTCAAGAGGTGAATTACAAAGAACTAACCAATATTACATGTTCCCCTGCATCTTTCAGTGTATCACTTATAGAATACAATGCTATAGGTTCTCTTAAAAAAAGTGGTGACCTTGTGATTAGGAATGTGGACAGGATTAGAACAGTTGAAATCCTTAAAGAGAGCCCAAGGTGGGCTCATAAAAAAAAATATATATTTTACCTGATTCTGAGGGGCTGGGCAGATCAGGTAGCCACCAAAACCATCATTCTTCGCTGCTCCTGTGGGCCGCACTGGCCCACTTTCACTTTTGTGACCTCTGGGTCACGACACTGGAAGGAGAGATTGTGTCTCTCATTCACAGCTTGCAGGGAGGCAGGGGAGCAGCAGGGGGCATGGCCAGGGAGAGAGAGCTGCCCAATGGCAGCTCTGGAAAGCCTGCAAGAAAGCCCCTAGTGGGCGTTTTGAGCAGGAAATCCCCTCCTCTTTTTACCCTCTGAGATAGCGACAACTATTGTCTTTGACTTTGATAACAGGTCTAGAGCATTATGCCAACTGAATGATGACCTTCGCCTAATTGCCCCTGCATTTTTCACTCTCATGCACGCCTGAAGGACTTCTCAAGAGCCGCATCCACCCTCTGGAGTTCTCACCACCCATCAGATTTACCCCCTCCTTCAATACATTCAAGCAAGCCCTCAGAACCCACCTCTTCAAGATGGTCTACCGACCCCCATCACACAGTAACTCTCTACTGAATACTTATTCTACAACCCTGCCTATTGTGTCTGTACCCCCTCCCCTTAGATTGTAAGCCTTTGTCAGGGTCCTCCCTTCCCTAGTGTATTTTACATGATCGTGTGCTCCTTTCCTATGACCACCTTATACTTGTTTTAGGCCTGGAAGTTGGAACCCACCGGAGCACTTTTCTGAGCGCTTTGTGATCTGAAAAGCTCTTTCTACTGTAATGCTATGGGTGTGATCCCACTTGAGCGATGTGATTTTATAAAAATCCCCCATAGCATTGCATTAGCAAGTGCTTTTTTAAATCACTTATAAAAGGCTGCTAGAGGGTTTGAGCCCTTACTGAGCCTACCTAACCATTCCAAAATCACATGATCATGTATTTTGTACCATTTGCCTGTTATAACTTTGTTATATAACCTTATTATGTCTGTCATCCTTTATGTCATGGTATGTATTTATTGTCCAGCATCATAATATGTTGGCGCTTTATAAATACAATGAATAATAATAATAATTATTTAATTTTCTCTGATTATGAGGGATGGGATTGTATGTTCTCTTTCCGCAGGCAAATCTGTTTTTATCAAGCTACATCAATCTGTCACCAGGATCCTGCTCTGTGCTTGACTCACTCTGGTCCCTGGCAACTTCTGGGACAGTGTGGGCACCATCCTGCCTTCTTCTTCTCAGACAGGTTCCTTGGGAGTGTGCATGCTATGTATTTGTTAGGCTACAGCACTGGTAAAAAAAAAAAAAAAAAAAAACTCTGGCTAAATAGTTCTCAGTGGTGTTTGGTTAGACAGTTTCAGGTTGATTGCCATTCTGTTCCTGTCTCCCAGCTATTCTGGCCTGCTCAGCTTTTCTGTCCCTGCCTGCCAGCCAATCAGTCTTGTGCCTCTTCTGCCAGACAATCAGTACTGCTACCATGTCCTGCCAGTTCAGTCAACAACCTGTGTATGTCCTGCCAGTCTGTCAGTCCAGGACCTGAAGAAGGTGTGGCTAAATGCCGAAACACGTTGTGACGGCAGA
Organism: Hyperolius riggenbachi; assembly: GCF_040937935.1. NCBI lineage: Eukaryota > Metazoa > Chordata > Amphibia > Anura > Hyperoliidae > Hyperolius > Hyperolius riggenbachi. The sequence continues at coordinate 293,411,482 of NC_090646.1, read as the reverse complement.
CGGCTTGCCGTGAGGAGACCCAGCCAGCGGTTGTCCCCACGAACCTTCCAATATCTAGCACGGTCCCTGCTAGCCCTGGCCAGGCTCAGGAGTTGAAGAGGACTCACTGGCGGCCTCATACATGTGCATTACTTGCACGGATAGTGTAAGTGTAACTTTTATTGCATGTCATTGAAATTAAAAAAGGAGTTAACGCACCATTGGAGCGTTCCCTTCTCCCTTTGTGTTTTTTGTAGTCAGTACAGTTAACCTGTCCTGCTTGTAAGACAGTTCAGCCTGCTATTTTTCACTGACAACGACATCCTTTCTCCAGTTATCGGTACATTGGGCTGGTAGTCAGTCATTGAGGAGGCAAACCCCTCCTGTTCTTCTCCATACTGTCAGGGGTAACCCAAAGGCTTGTGACCTGGTGGCCACTTGCAGCAAAGAAGCCTGCTAGTGGTAGCATTCCTTATTTATCAATTGGATGTCCTGGTGAAGACCATGGTCACTTAGATTCTACACCCCGGGGAAGCCCCACATTTTGCATTATTGTTGAGATCAACAGGGCCTGTGACCATCACTTCTGTCTTCATAATCTGCCTAAATTGCATGATTGCTATTTCAGCCCCTGGTCCATGGTCCTACTGCTACATTAGACATGCCAAGAATGTACATGATGTAGGCCCACATTGCAAAATTTAATCAAATAGATTATGCATTAGATTCTATAAAAAACATGGAATCCAACAAAATCCAGTTAAAAAGTTGGCCCACTGATCATTGATTGATTTGTTGATAAAAATTGGGCGATTCTTTGTGAGATTGTCTAACTCTAGCTAAATACTGTAGGAAAAAGGGTTAATTCGATGGTTCTGGTAAAGTTCTTTTAGGAAACGTGAACCTTTTCAGAGCTTTCAAATATTTCAGAACAAGCACTAAGATAAATGATTTTTAATCATTTATTTAAAGAAATAATGCAGAACTAAATACAATAATTGAAACAAATCGATGCGATAAACATAATAAGGCTTAAAAGTGAAAATAACTGAATATAATTGTCATAAGCAGACTTTAAAGGGAACCAGAGACGCTGGAATCCCAAAAAGAAAAAAAGATTTTATACATACCTGGGGCTTCTTCCAGCCCCATAAGCCTGCATCGCTCCCACGCTGCCATCCTCCGCTTCCTGGATCGCCGGTACCGGGTCCCGTCACTTCCGGCGGATGTGGCCAAATGTCCGCATGAGCAGGGGCTCCCTCCATACCCTTACGCGTGCGGCTGCGCAGTATGCAGCTGCACGCACACGGGTATGCCGGGAGCCCCTGTGATGCGGACAATTGTCCGCGTGCTGCCGCCGACTAGCCGAAACTACGGGACCCGGTACCGCCGGATACAGGAAGCGGAGGAGGGCGGCGTGGGAGCGATCCGTGCGTATAGGGCTGGAGGAAGCCCCAGGTATGTATAAAATCTTCTTTCTGGGGCCTCTGGTTCCCTTTAAAGGAATACTATCGAAACCCAAGTGTTCTAAAATGACAATGTACAAATAATGTCTAAGTAGCTGTGTAAACATTTTCCTACTTTTCATGTTAAATATCAGAGGCAAAAACTGTAATTTATTGAGGGTAGGATTTAGCTATATTAAGACAAATCAATTGCAGAAGGGGTGTCTGCTTCAATGCACAGCCAGAGTTGCATATCAGACTACAGAAAGAAAATATCAAACATATCAAACTCTGAAAGCAAAAACAGTATGAAAAGCTGTGAGAATTAGTTACATTTCCTCTGCTCTCTTCAGACAAGTCAGTCAGAAACACAGGACACAGCAGCTGCAGCTCTTCTCTCTGTCACACATAGAGTTACACATAGAGTTAACTGATCAAGTGTGAGGGGAATTTTCCCTCTCCTCATGGCTCAGTCAGCGGTCAGTTTTGGCATCAGTAAAGTTTGAAAGTATTTTGCTAACAGTAAACAAAGAAGTTGCTACTAAAATGTATACACCAGCACTTAGCAGCAGTTCCCAAACAATTCCTGTGTCATTTGAAAAAAATATGTGAATCGATAGTATTCCTTTGAAGTCAAATTACTGTCCTTTGCGATAAATCCAAACGAAAGATATAATAGTCCAATTATAGAAAGTTCTGTGGTTAGAAGTCCATGGATAACACAGCCAATCCGTGATGGTATATGGATGGCTGAAGAAGGACTCTGCCTGCGTCCAACAGGTTTTTTTTAACCCTTTCTCTGCCAGAGGGTGGAGATTGTAAAAGGAGATGGGCTATGTCTTCCACATGATCCGTCTCCACCCCTTTGTTATGACAGGCAGAAAAGAATATGATATACCTGAAATGGTCATATCTTGGCAATCGTTGATCAGAACTCGCAGAGAATGATAAAGGCGTATTCCTGGCATTCTCTGCTTTAATCAGAATCCAAATTCAGGTATATTACGATGTTTCATTTTCAGATAAAATCATATCATAGGCATAGAAGGTGGTAGACCGACGCTTGGTGGTCCAAATACCTCCAACTCGGGTTTAAGGCATATCTGATAATTTTGACATGCCTGTGTTAAGCTTGGAGGTGTAATCTCCACAGTCAGCATGCAACACATAAGCTGACGTGAAGGAGGTACACACACCAGCACAAGGAATCAGGATATCCCCAGTTTAGTGGAGGAGAGGACTGACTCCAATAGGAGATTGTGGTGCACAGAGAAAAAATTGCAGAAGGGGTGTCTGCTTCAATGCACAGCCAGAGTTGCATATCAGACTACAGAAAGAAAATATCAAACATATCAAACTCTGAAAGCAAAAACAGTATGAAAAGCTGTGAGAATTAGTTACATTTCCTCTGCTCTCTTCAGACAAGTCAGTCAGAAACACAGGACACAGCAGCTGCAGCTCTTCTCTCTGTCACACATAGAGTTACACATAGAGTTAACTGATCAAGTGTGAGGGGAATTTTCCCTCTCCTCATGGCTCAGTCAGCGGTCAGTTTTGGCATCAGTAAAGTTTGAAAGTATTTTGCTAACAGTAAACAAAGAAGTTGCTACTAAAATGTATACACCAGTACTTAGCAGCAGTTCCCAAACAATTCCTGTGTCATTTGAAAAAAATATGTGAATCGATAGTATTCCTTTAAGTCAAATTACTGTCCTTTGCGATAAATCCAAACGAAAGATATAATAGTCCAATTATAGAAAGTTCTGTGGTTAGAAGTCCATGGATAACACAGCCAATCCGTGATGGTATATGGATGGCTGAAGAAGGACTCTGCCTGCGTCCAACAGGTTTTTTTTAACCCTTTCTCTGCCAGAGGGTGGAGATTGTAAAAGGAGATGGGCTATGTCTTCCACATGATCCGTCTCCACCCCTTTGTTATGACAGGCAGAAAAGAATATGATATACCTGAAATGGTCATATCTTGGCAATCGTTGATCAGAACTCGCAGAGAATGATAAAGGCGTATTCCTGGCATTCTCTGCTTTAATCAGAATCCAAATTCAGGTATATTACGATGTTTCATTTTCAGATAAAATCATATCATAGGCATAGAAGGTGGTAGACCGACGCTTGGTGGTCCAAATACCTCCAACTCGGGTTTAAGGCATATCTGATAATTTTGACATGCCTGTGTTAAGCTTGGAGGTGTAATCTCCACAGTCAGCATGCAACACATAAGCTGACGTGAAGGAGGTACACACACCAGCACAAGGAATCAGGATATCCCCAGTTTACTTTCGTGATAACGTCTCAGCGCAAAGTAGCGCTGAGCGCATAAACCAGAACTGAGGAGATCAGGGCAGGTAGACAGAATGAACGCTTGCTTAACTAGCCACTACTTAGTGACAGCAAGCGTCCACAACAAGACAGACTGGAATGAGGCAGCCAATGCGTTTGCAGCGATGGCGTGCCTCACAAAGACAGGACAGGATAGTCAGGAAATAGCAGGATCAAGATAGATGAACGTAACACAGACAAATATACAATAAGTATGTTTTCCTAGCGTATTACAATTACAGCTATCAATGAAACTATTTGTAACGTCTGACTAACATATGTATATATCGGCAATGAACCGATATATGACATAAGCAGGAACACTGACTAGCACTGGAGCAATACAGGGAACAGGACTCAGAAGGATTCGTTATCTCCTCGCAGAGATGAACGCAATCCACAAACAGGACCAGGAACAGGATAACTAGCTCAGCACGGGTGATCACGATACGCGCAACCACCAAAACGTGCTGGAACGCTGACTAACGGAGCACAGGATATAAACAGTTCGTGTACGTATATATCAGCGACACTGATGTATCAACGTAACACGAATACAAGGAAAATAACAAAATGTGCAAGTATGCGTATATATTGGCGATGAACCAATATATGACACAAGACAAGCAGAGTAACAACTTCTAGAACAAGAGCAGAACTAGGAGGACTCGCTGACCCCTTCGCAGGAGTCAGCGCAGTCCACACGGACTAGGAACGAGGTGGGGCACGAGCAGAGTAACAGACAGAATCTGAGACTATGGTAGCCCATGAGGCATTGCAGGAAGCAGTTCTTTATACTGAGGTCATCCAATGGGAGCAGACCTGCAGATTCCCACACAAGTGAATGGTAATTAATCACAGGCTGATAGCAGGAAAAGGCAGACAATGATATGCAGCCTGCAGGAAAGGGATTGCCCCTCCATTGCAGCAGACAATGTTTGTTTACACAAAAGCATATTAAACTGTCATTAACTTCAGAGCGACTGCAGATGGAATCAGCAACTAGTTTAAGTGCAAACCAAACTATGCAAGCAAATGCATGTAATGACATTAGAACTGCTTGGTTTGCAATACCACTGCAGTCAGCAGTAAACGCTGCAGAAGCGATCATAACAGCCTGGCATCTATGGAACATTGATTTATTTAGTAAATTGTGTAAATTACTATTATTTCATACCAAGGTGAATTAAAAGTCATTTCTGTAACTCTCACTTAATGAATTTATGACCGGGGTCTGTTTTTTCTCATCCATACATAGCCTTATGTTTAAACTAGAATGTGGAATCTTCTTGGAGGAGCTTTATTGACCCCCCTGATAAACAACCTTTTCCTGTAGAGCAGAGTGACTGGTTTGAAATGAACACTGTTTTTTTTCTTTTAAGCAAAGTTACAAAATGAAAGGTGTGCTCCAACTCATATTTTTGTGTGCAATTTTCCTGTGATTGCGCGGATGGCGCATTTCTGGTGAATCTGTCCGTCACAGGTACCACTCAGGCCACATTTGCTATTTGATAGTGGGTATGGGGTTGGGGTATGGTTGGTAGGTATTGGGTCGTAAGAATTGATGCCCTCAATTTGTGGTGCTGGAGAAGACTTTTGAGAGTCCCTCGGACTGCAAGAAGGTCCAATCAGACTGTTCGTTGGAAGAAGCATTGCTGAAGATGAAGATGAAATGTTTTGGACCCACAATAAGAAGGCAAGACTTATTACAGAAGCAGTTGGCTGAAGGTGTAATGGTTAAGGGCTCTGCCTCTGACACAGGAGACCAGGGTTCGAATCTCGGCTCTGGCTGTTCAGTAAGCCAGCACTAATTCAGTAGGAGACCTTTGGCAAGTCTCCCTTACACTGCTACTGCCAATAGAGCGCGCCCTAGTGGCTGCAGCTCTGGCGCTTTGAGTCCGCAAGGAGAAAAGCGCAATATAAATGTTATTTGTCTTGTCTAGAGAAGACCCTGATGCAGGGAAAGATGCAGGGCAAAAGAAGGAGGGGTGTCACACTATGTCTACTTACTGCTCCCTGGATCCAGTGCCAGCTCCTCAGACCTAAGTACACATTGTCCCGGGGGAAGTCTGGGACCAGTGTGTTGGGTTGTGTATGATGCAGCTGCATCTCACTGGGTGCGTGCATGCTCATAACAGTTTTGTGCATCTGCAGGGAGCGGGGCTTCAGCAGTGGCACACAGGTCAGGGTAACTAAACCCTGACTAATGAAGCGCCCAGTGCTTGACAGGCACCTTGACAGCCATGACATTTATCCATGCCGTTTCCAGTTCTGTTCTGTCGCTCAGCCCTGTCAGTTCAGTCCTGTCATGTCAGCCCTGTCAGTTGAGTTCTGTCACATCAGTCCTATCACGTCTGTCCTGACACATCAGCCCTGTCAGTTCAGTACTACCACATCAATCCTACCACGCCAGTCCTGTCACTTGCGCTCTGTCAATCAGATCCTGCCATGCCAGTCCTGTCACCTCTGCTCTGTCAGTCAGATCCTGCCACGCCAGTCCGGTCCCTCTGTTCTTCCCTAAAGGTAGGGTAACCCCTCCCGTGCTTCTCATCTCTGGTAGGTCAGTCCCAGGGGTCGTGAACAGGTGGGAACCAGGCAACAATTTAGTCCACCGCCCAGTAGGGGTGGTGATCCATCATCCCTTGCTGCATGTGCGCTGCTGAAGACCCTGCTCACTTAGACCCCATGCCCTGGGAGTGACCACACCAATCACTAATCCCGGGATCAACATGGAAGCAACAAACGTGAACTTTGGCCTGGCATGCTGTGGTCCATGGAGTCGCAAAGAGTTGGAAATGACTGAATAGTGACTGAACAACAACAAATGGGGTCATAGTGGATACACTTCCTTTATTCTCCACTTTTATTTCGCTTTTCCCACTCTCCCTTCACACCCCAGCCTTATTCCATCTGCTCGGACGGTTTTTAGAGTCTACATCAGCACGCTCTTTTGGCCACGGGCGTATTTGTTTGCATCGTCTGCATTTTCTACTTACTTTATGAATTGCAATATTTTATTTCTTAAAAAATTGGATACTCTTTCTGTGGTGGTGGTAGCGAATTATTCATTGTGCTGGGGATGCTCCATGGTTTGTAGTTATGTCCCTTGCACACAAACACACCTACCTTATAAATATCTATGTATAAGGTCACACTCCTACCTTCTAGATATGCAAGTATGATAGTAAATATGCATGCAGACACACACATAACCCAAACATACGCACACTACACACACATACTCAATATCAGAATCATATTTATTTTGCCAAGTACAACGGAGGTTGTACCCGGAATTATTTTTGGATCATACAGGGTCAGAGATGGTACAAACACATGCATGCAATCAACACCTACAATCAGATACAGTAGTACAAGTAAGCATATACCTATATATATATACATATCCCTATGACTGTAGTGAAGGACGCGTGGGGAATCTGGAGTGCTATGTGAAGGGAGCAGCCTGCCAACTAACTGACGGCGCTCGCTCGCTACACAGCAGTTCCAGATGCCCCGCAGTGTGTCAAGGAAGAGAGTGGATAGAGACAGAGAGAGATAAAGGATAGCTAAGAGAGACAAACACAAGAACCAAGGCAAGAAGAGAGGGACAGAGGCAGGGACCTTTGGGGCTGCAGATCAAATAAAACACCCCTGGGTACGACAATTAGTCCAACTGATGTGCGAGGACCTCCCCGAGGCCGCGGCAGTGAAAGGGATCCCTCGATGGAGAAATGGGCCGAGAGTCCGCCTGGATGGCGGCCGCAAGACCCCCGACAGCCGAAGCACACAGAGCCAGGACTGGTGGAGAGAAACCAAGCTCTCCAGGGCCCGTGGGGATCCAGGGCTGCCATGTGGACAGAAGGATCCTCCGGCCTTGGTGGATAAGGCCTGCCATGGCGTATCCCACGTGCAGTGAGAGGCTAGTAGCAGCAGCGGAGGACCAGCTGTGGCCCTCCTCTGTGCAGCGACCTGGATCCTCCGGCAGCGCCTGCTGGCTGTTAGCGGTGGAGGAACAGCTGTGCGCTCCTTCCTTACATGCTGGCCTCCATGGCGGCGGCTCTCAGGCCTCTGTGAGCGGTGGCAGGGGGGCGGCCGCGGACTCCTCCGAGCGATGCTGGCCTTCAACTCGTGGAGCCGTCCTGGATGACGCCTGCGGCGTTCTGGTCTCCCTGGCCTGCGGCGTCCTGGTCTCCCTGGCCTGCAGCGTCCTGGTCTCCATGGCGGCAGGGGGACGGCTGTGGACTCCTCCGTGCGACGTCCTGGATGACGCTTGCGGCGTCCTGGTCTCCATGGCGGCGGCTTCAGGCTGCTGTGAGCGATGGCAGGGGGGATGGCTGTGGACTCCCCTGAAGCGACGCTGGATTTCCCCGTGCTGGATGACGCTCGCTCTGGTAATCTGGAAGCTGCGGCGGCAGACCAAAGGAGCTCCGAGCTGCCTCTCCGTGCCTGCACCCGGCACGTGGACTTCGAACCGCTGCAGTTCAGGAGCGCTGATCTGCCCGAACAGCTGGTCCGCTGAGTGAGGCGGGGCGCACCCGACCAGCAGGGTAGCCGATGGCCTGGGAGTTCCATGGTGGTGTCAGCGCGGGTAATGTTGCTGATGGTCCGGGGGCAGTGGCGGCAGATCGGCAGAGCTCCATGCTGCTTCTCCCTGCTTGCGTGGGTCCCAGAGCAGCTGATCCGCTAGCCGACCGCCCCTGCGTGATCTGTGGCTGATAGAGAGCCGGACCAGCAGTGCTCATGTCCTCCGCCTCTTACCTCAGCGAGAGGTGAAACCAGAGGTTAGTGGAGGAGGGATAGCCCATTAAGAAAGTAAAAAAAGCCGAAGCCCTGTGGCCGAGGCGTCCGAGTCCGGCGCCATCTTGTTGTCAACAATATATATAACCACATAACCATATTTCACACATATACTTCATGCACATACACACACACACACTGATAAACACCCTGAATGCACAGATGCAGTATCTCATCTCCCAGTACTCACTGTTATGTTCCCTGCAGTCTTTAGGGGTGGTTCACACGCAATTTATCATTTTTGGCAGCTGATGAAAGTGTCATTTGAAAGGGATCTACAGCTGAACTATTCAAATGAATAAAAGCGTTTTTTAAACAACGGTGATAGCAGTTATTGTCAATCATGTAAATGTCGTGGTTGATCCTGCTGTCTCGTCTTAGCCGCTATGTGTAGCATCCAGCATTAGCTGCGTTCACGCTGGTCTGTATTCCCCTAAGGGCTCAAAGTGTGATATGACAAGGAAACCCCGGGAACCAATGCTGAATGGATTGGGATGCAACTTTTTATTTGAAATTGATCCCGATTTTTCTCCCTTACCCCCAGGGGAGGACTGGGACCTTTTGGCCTGGGGGGACAACACAAACTAGAGGCCCGTTTCACGGCATCCCCAGCCCAAAGCCATATCTTTCTTGTGTGCAAATCTTCAAATTGTGATGACTAACAGCCCCAGCCACACACACACACACACACACACTATGTACCTGATGCCTAACCCCATTTCTCCGCACAATCTACCTGTCTGTGTCTGATGCCTAACCTTAAAGGAGTTATCAGGCTTTTTTTTTTTTTTATGAAAATAAGTGCTACTTACCCAGGGCTCGTCCAGCCCCAAGCTCCCAGCATGTCCCTTGCCGCAGCTCTGCAGTCAGCTGTTCACTGCCGCTGCCTCCCAGCCCCCGGCGATGACGTCAGGCCAACTGCGCCTGTGCAAGCGGCGCTGTCAATCACCGCCACATGGACCAGAGCGTACTCTGCAGACGCAGAACTACTGCGCCTGCGCAGTACACTCCGGTCCAAGTGGCGGTGATTGACAGTGCTGCTTGCACAGGCGCAGTACAGGCCGACATCCAGGTCGGACTGGTGCTATCGCCAAGGACTGGGAGGCAGCGGCAGCGATTGGCTGACTGCAGAGCTGCGGCGAGGGACATGCTGGGAGCGTGGGGCTGGAGGAAGCCCCGGGTAAGTAGTATTTATTTCATTAAAAATGCCTGATAACTCCTTTAAACAACCCCCCCCCCCCCCCACACACACACACACACACACACACAAACCTACCTACCTGGTGATGCCTAACCCCACTCCTGCCCACCCACCATACAAACTACTTGTCTGACACCTACTCCCCCCCCCCCCCCTCCAACTACCTGTTTGACAGTGCCTAACTGGCTGCCTCCCCCCTCCCCTGCCGCCAATCACACCACAAGAAGAAAAAACATTTCCCCTCAGGCCAGGGTCAGAATGGGGATGATTATCACAAAAAAAAAACTCAGAGGGCACTGGCCTGGGCAGAGAATTGAATTTGACAGCAGTAGCAGGCAGGCAGCAAAGTGTGAGTAACTCAGTGACAAGAAGGGAGAAGAAGTACAGAAACAAAATTTATAAAAAACACCTTCTCCTCTGGCAACCTGGACCCGACCTCCTCTATCCTCCTGTCTCCTCAGTCCTACACCTCCTCCTCCTCCACAGCAGCAAGTAGCTATAGGTGGCATCTCCAACTCCCAGCCCCAAGAGTGTCCGACTCCTCCAGCCAGGACAGCCAGCCAGCCACTCGTAGCCGCAGCTCCAGGCCCCCAGCCCCCCCAGCACAGAAAGCTGAAGAGTGAGACAGCTCACTCCGACGACACCTCAGGCACAGCAGCACAGGGGAGGACTGTGTCCGACTCCTCCAGCCAGCCAGCCACTCGTAGCCACAGCTCCAGGCCCCCAGCCCCCCCAGCACAGAAAGCTGAAGAGTGAGACAGCTCACTCCGACGACACCTCAGGCACAGCAGCACAGGGGAGGACTGTGTCCGACTCCTCCAGCCAGCCACTCGTAGCCACAGCTCCAGGCCCCCAGCCCCCCCAGCACAGAAAGCTGAAGAGTGAGACAGCTCACTCCGACGACACCTCAGGCACAGCAGCACAGGGGAGGACTGTGTCCGACTCCTCCAGCCAGCCACTCGTAGCCACAGCTCCAGGCCCCCAGCCCCCCCAGCACAGAAAGCTGAAGAGTGAGACAGCTCACTCCGATGACACCACAGGCACAGCAGCACGTTGCGGGCGGCAATGGCTCCAGGGGGGGTGCGGAGTCAAGCAGTTTCAACCCACCTGGCCGGAGAGGACCTAAGCTATTTGTGTCCTTGTGCCGCTCACATCCACCGCAGGCGCAGCCACGCACAAGGGCACACCACGGCCGGCCGCCTCAGCCCCTTCTTTGATTGGATACTTCAACTTGCCGGGAAATATCGCGCGAGGTTGCGATCCCCACTGCGAACCTGTCACCTGTGGTATGTCTGCGGCCGCTGCGTATAGCAGCGGCCAGCCCTAATTACTTAAGATTCGGGCAGCCCGGGGGGCAATTGCCCCCCGTCCCCCTGGGCCAGTCCTCCCCTGCTTACCCCCTTTATTCCACTCTCTCACCACCCCCTTCCCCCTCCCTCCTCTTCTCCTTATCCTCCCTCCCCCTCCTTGCCCATGGTTTCTGCTGCATGCCACCTCCATGTCTGTTTTGGAGATGCTGTATTCGAAACTGATACCATATATGTTTTCTCGTATGTCCTCAGAAAAACTATAATATAACTAGTGGACCTAAGCCCGTTTAAAAACGGGCTAGGTATGTCCCTAATGTTCCTCCACGCACCCACGCGCACACCGCCGCGTGCTATGTACACATGCCCGCCCCTTCTGGCCTTGTCCTCTTCCGGTTCTCGGCAGTGTCTCTGCGTCCCTGCACATGCACAGTGCACAAAAAGCACTGACGGACGGACATAGGACGCAGCGAAACTTGCCTTTTATTAGGTAGGATTGTTTGTCAGGAGCCGAACAACTCCTGAAGAAGTGAAGCATTCTTCACGAAATGCGTTGAGCCAAGTGCTTGGCTTCGATATATTGAATTTTATAACAGGTATTATATTTGATGATTATATGAAGTGTAAATACCTCTAAATTGTTCAGATAATTATGTGTCTCTAATCAAAATTGGTTGGTATTTTTGCAGTCTACTTACACCTTATGGTCTATGTAATATGTGACAAGCCATCATTGGTTTGTAATTTAATGTTCCATTTTTTATATATATATATATATATATATATATATATATATATATATATATATATATATATATATATATATATATATATATATATATGTGTGTGTGTGTTGTCTACATGTTTTAAATGTTGAAATAAAAATTCTTTTATACGCTGAACAATGTGACTATCCACTTATTTGATATACACCTCCCCAGTGAACTCCCACAGACTCTTTGAATTTCTATCTGAATGCGTTTCTGCTTGGTAGCTGAAGAGGTTGAGCATCGGCTAAACAAACCGCCGCCTGCCATCCTGTTTGCTGCCCATGTTAACCAGTCCTTACAGCTCCATGCATTTCTCTCCTCCGCCATGCTGATTGTCCTGGGGAGAAGGGGCGAGTTGCAGGAAGTTCCACTTTCCTCTGATCGTAAATATAATTAAGAAACTGGAGAGACTTTTTGAAAAGATTTTCCAAAAACCTAAATGGTTATTGTCTTAGTTTCTGGTTTATATTAGGAATAATTATCTAGCACATAGAGTCAGTGATTCCCTACGTCATGCCTGAGAAATGCTTATTAATGAGTACTTGGATTGGCAGCTCTGTTTATTTATAGTGGGGTGTTTGCTTTAGCATTACAGTATTCATGGTCAGCAATCAGTGTGTATGTCGTTATAGTGTTGGTTTGGGATGTTTCGAAGCCTGATTGCTCTGATGTTCCAAGACAAAGACCCTGTTTATTCAACTTCCTACGTGGCCCATCATGTTCATTAAAGCTTGCAGGACATAATTGATTTTATGGGATGATAAGTAGGGCAAGTGCTCCCAAATAGATAAAAAGAAAATTTGACACAAAACTTTTTGTAACAGGCATTACAGATATTATGAGCTGAATTATGGCCAGTTTTGAGAGTAGTTTATGATATATAATCACCTTTTACGTGGAAATGCTTTTTACCGAATTCATGTTTTCACAAAATAAAATTGACTAGCAACAATAATAAGCACAGTCTAGTACACTAAAATTCAGCAATGCCACATCTTTTATGAAAAAGGTTTTTTGTATTTATTGTACTTATTAATATGGAGCAAAACCACAATCAGTATCAGTACCAGCAAGCTAAGAGTAATTTCACGGACAATATCATCTAGCACTGACAATCTTGTCCACACACAACCAAACATTTGCCACCATGTGCCATTTAATGATGCCCATGATGCCCGTGGGCAGCACAGTGGCGCAGTGGTTAGCTCTCTCGCCTTGCAGCACTGGGTCCCTGGTTCGAATCCCAGCCAGGGCACTATCTGCAAAGAGTTTGTATGTTCTCTCCTTGTCTATGTGGGTTTCCTCCGGGCACTCCGGTTTCCTCCCACATTTCAAAAACATACAGATAAGTTAATTGGCTCCCCCTAAAAAAAAATTGTCCCTAGACTACAGTACTTACACTACATAATATAGACATATGGCAATGATAGGGGTTAGATTGTGAGCTCCTTTGAGGGACAGTTAGTGACAAGATATATATATACACTGTACAGCGCTGCGTAATATGTTGGCGCTATATAAATACTAAATACTAATAATAATAATAATGCCCAGTTTGGCCACTAGTTCTGCAAAGTATAACCCTTTTCTAACTGACAGAGCTTAAACACATTGGGCCTGATCCGATTAAATTTTTTCTTCTTACCACAAGAGAATTTATGTGTGCTCAAACACCAAGTTTAACCCTAAGAAATCTGGCTTTGCAAATTTGGTCTAATTGGTTTATCATGAGGCATTGCTCATGCAAATATGCATTTGCTTTCGCAAGCCAAACTATGCAGGGTCAAAAACCAATACCGCAAAGCGGTTGTCCTGCGGGAATTAGTTCATGCTTCATTACCACTATTCAGGAGCGCCACGGGGAGGCTTCCCAATGCCCCCGAAAGCAAATGCATATTTGCATGAGCAATGCCTCATGATAAGCCAATTAGGTCAGATTTGAAAAGCCAAAAACATGCATAAATTCTCTTGTGGTAAGCATTTTCATAGTTGTATTCTTTGGAGGCAGGTGGTGGATGGCTGGCTCTAGGTGGTGTGAGCCCTGGGGTGAGCTGTCTGCTCCTGTCCTCCCCCCCCCCCCCTCTGGAGTGTTGTGTGTAAGCCAGCCCTGAGCTCCAGAGCTCCAAAGCTTGGGGTGACCCATGCTTCACTCCTTTCCCATGTGGTGCCCCCAAGTTAATGCACATGTAGCAGAACGCAATGGACGTTAAGGTAAGTGCCTGTTTTTAATTTTGGGAGGTGGGTGTGGATGCCCCCTCCCCGGCGCTGGCCACACTTGGGGGGGGGGTCGTCTGCGCCATCCAGCCTCCCCCTCCGGGGTGCTGCTGTGGTTCCCAAGCAGTGAGAGAGCATGGGGCCCTGGGCCCCCCCGGTTGTATGGGTGCATTGGGAAGCCTCCCTGTGGCGCTCCTGGATAGTGCTAATGTAGCATGAGCTAATTTCCGCAGGGCAACCGCTTTGCAGTATTGGTTTTTGACCCTGTATAGTTTGGCATGCGAAAGCAAATGGATATTTGCATAAGCAATGCCTCAAGATAAGCCAATTAAGCCAGAATTGCAAAGCCAGATTTGTTAGGGTTAAACTCGGTGTTTGAGCATGCATAAATTCTCTTGTGGTAAGTAAGTTTTTTCTTCGTAGGGCTCATTTCCATTAGTGCAGTGCAGAAGCCGGGCATCAGGAGCTCTGCTGTAACAGTCTCTGGAGATGCAGCTGCGGGCAGTCAGGATACCCCCGCAGCTGCTTCGGTTTCTCTGTCGGGCATTTCTCCTGTTCCTCCGGCGTCTAGCACGCCGAGGAGGGGACTGTCAGTGGCTCACAGGGTGGCTTTGTCACGCGCGCGCACAGACAGGACCTTTATGTGGGGAGGAGGCGCGTCAGCTGACCTGCCGGTTGGCTGACGTCAGAGGAGACTCTCTGCGTTTCCGATTGGCTGATGGGTGTGGGCATGGCCGAGGGGTCTCCTCCGCTTCTTAAAGAGACTCTGAAGCGAGAATAAATCTCGCTTCAGAGCTCATAAATAGCAGGGGCACGTGTGCCCCTGCTAAAACGCCGCTATCCCGCGGCTAAACGGGGGTCCCTTCACCCCCAACCCACCCCCCGCAAAAGTGTGTCGTGAAAAGGTCGCTGGCTGTCTCTTTCTGGAGGCAGGGCTAACGGCTGCAGCCCTGCCTCCAGTCGCGTCTGTCAGCGGCGCATCGCCGCCTCTCCCCCGCCCCTCTCAGTGAAGGAAGACTGAGAGGGGCGGGGGAGAGGCGGACAGACGCGTGTGGGGCAGGGCTGCGGCGGTTAGCCCTGCCCCAACCAGGAAGCGCTCCCCGGGTGTATCGAGGGGGATTTGGGGGTGAAGGGACCCCCGTTAAGCCGCGCTATAGCGGCGTTTTAGCAGGGGCACACATGCCCCTGCTATTTATGAGGTCTGAAGCGAGATTTATTCTCGCTTCAGACTCTCTTTAAGCCGCTTGGAGTCACTTGCAAACTGTCTGATGTTGCGAATGCTTCGTGTTAGCACTTAGACCTTAGATAGATCCTGTGTGATTTGATCCGGGAGGAAACCGGGGATTTCACACAAGACTAGGATTTATTATTATCATTGTTGTTATATTGCTTGATATCCTGTGTTTGACGCTGGCTCTCTTCTGACTTCGCTTTACGATTCTGTACTTTAGCCCATCTGAGTCCTGCCTGAAAACCTCTATCCTCTTGCCTGCCGATTTTGTACTGTATCTTCCTGTCTGTTGCCGATCCGATCTGTCTGACCACTCCACTCACCAGTGAGCCCTTGTCACTGGTGAGGTTCATTACTGATAGTACCCACCAGCTCCTCTAGTGATGTTCTGCCAAACTGATCAGTATTACAGTTGCACCAAGCACTAAACACTTTTGCAATTACCTTGTTAGCTATACTTGCATTATTGGTGATTCTGCAGATCACCATATAATCAGGTATAGTGCCTGGCTTATTGGTGATACTGCAGATCACACAATAACCAGACTCCTGTTTTGCTACACCAATCGTTACAGAACAGCAGACCAAAAATGTCTATGGAGACACTATGCACTCAGGTCAAACTGTTGACCACGGCCGTTAACGACCATATCAATACGGTCAACACACAACAGACACAAATTAACCTATTGTCTGAGGTAGTGACCCGATCAAAAGACCAATGCATTAGTGTCATCCCCTGTAGTCAGTGAGCCCAGGATTCCTCACCCTAAAAGATTTTCAGGGCACCGGTCTGATTTCTGGAACTTTAAGCATCGTTGCCTATCATATTTTGAGTTACGCCCGGTATCTTCGGGCTCTGAGAGTCAGCGAGTTACTTTTATAAAAAAGTTATTATCTGGTGATTTGCAGACGTGGGCTTACAGTCTTCCCACTGGTCATGAGCCATTAACTTCTGTTCAATTTTTTAAAGCTATGGCAATTATATATGATGATCCCGATTTAGCTATGACTTCAGAGAGGAATCTCAAGACTCTCCGAGAAGGGCATAATACTGTTGAAACATACGCTACTGAGTTTAGAAGATGGGCGGTGTCAGCCAGATGGGGGCAGTATGCTTTGTTAGACTGTTTTTTATCGGGATTATCTGATGCTGTTGCTGATCTGATGTTAAGCCACCCAGAACCTAAGACAGTGGATGAGGCGATCTCTTTAGCTGTCAAGATTGATCGTCGAGTTCATTATCAAAGGCAGACTCGAAGTAGACCGCCAGGAAAACCTTCTCCTATCCCCTTCTCTGCTCCTGCCCCTTCTTCTTCTCCTCCTCAGGATGAACCGATGCAAATCGGACAATCTAATCTCTCTGAGGTTGAGAAAAACAGGAGACGTACTGAGAGACTCTGCCTGTTCTGTGCAGAGAAGGGTCATATGGTACAAAATTGTCCCAGGAAGGCGGAAAACTCTATCGCCTAGGTGTAGCTGGAGGTACTACCCTAGGCGATTCTGTCTTACATCTAAAAAGTAGTCGCTTACTTGTCCCGTGTTCTATCACCTGGGAAGATCAAGTCCGGTCTACCCAGACCTTTATAGACTCAGGTTCTGCAGCTAATTTTATGGATTATGATTTTGCCGTTAAGTTTGGTTTTCCTCTTCTTTCCTTGGGACGTCAGATTGTGGTTACAGCAGTGGATGATTCACCACTGCAGGGCAAACAACCTCTCTCTCACACTCCTGTATTATTGTGTCAGATAGGGGCTTTGCACAAAGAACAAATACAATTTTTTGTACTTAGGATGGCTACCTCCACTGTGATCCTTGGTATGCCGTGGCTTCAAAAACATTCCCCTCAGATCGACTGGAGTTCTGACAATTGTTGAGCTGGTCCTCTTTTTGCCATCATCATTGTATGGAGAAAGTCACAATATGTGCTACCAAGGTTCAAGTGGAGGGGTTGCCTATTCAGTATTCAGACTTTGCTGATGTTTTCTGTCCCAAGGCGGCAGACAAACTTCCTCCTCATCAAAGTTGTGACTGAGTTGAGATCAGGTTGTATGCCCCCTAGAGGCCATTTATATAACATTTCTGGGCCTGAGAAACTTGCCATGCAGGAATATATTAAAGAAAACCTGGCCAAAGGTTTCATCCATCCATCTAGGTCCCCGGCCGGGGCAGATTTCTTTTTTGTACAGAAAAAGGACGGTGGCCTTCGGCCATGTATCGATTACAGACAGTTGATCAAAATTACTGTGAAAAATCGTTATCCTCTCCCTCTGATTGATGACTTGTTCTCTCAGATTACTGATGCGGGTGTCTTCACTAAACTCGATCTCAAAGGGGCATACAACCTGATTTGCATAAGAGAGGGTGACGAGTGGAAGACGGCGTACAACACACCCGATGGGCACTACGAGTACCTTGTGATGCCCTTCAGGTTGTGCAACGCACCCGCCGTCTTCCAAGAGTTGATTAATGAAGTCTTTAGAAGTCTTTAGAGAGGTTCTGGGGCAGTTCGTCCTTGTGTATTTAGATGACATACTCATTTTTTCATCTAATATTTCTGAACACAGGGAGCACGTGAAGTATGTGTTAAGGAAGCTACGACAAAATTCCTTGTATGCTAAACTCGAGAAGTGTCTTTTTGAAGTTTCTGAAGTTCCCTTCCTGGGGTACATAATTTCCACCGCAGGACTCTCTATGGACCCCAAGAAGGTTTCTGCTGTCCTGGAGTGGCCACAACCTTTGGGGTTGAAGGCACTCCAGCGATTCTTTGGCTTTGCCAACTATTACAGAAAGTTTATCAAAGGTTTTTCTTCTGTGGTGTCACCCCTCACTGAGCTTACCAAAAGGGGGCAGATACCTACAATTGGTCAGCAGAAGCACAGTCTGCATTTTCATCACTTAAAAAATTGTTCTGCTCTGCCCCCATTTTGAGACGTGGACATTACTCTCCCTTTCATTGTAGAGGTGGATGCTTCAGAGATCGGGGTTGGGGCTGTATTGTCTCAGCACTCCGGTCTGCAGGGCAGGTTGCACCAGTGCGCATTTTTCTCTAGGAAGTTTTCCCCCACCGAGAGAAATTATGATATTGGGAATCGAGAACTGTTGGCCATCAAACTTGTGTTTGAGGAATGGCGACATTGGCTCGAGGGGGCTGAACATACTATAACAGTCTATACCGATCACAAAAACTTAGAGTATATTGAAGGGGCCAAATGTCTCAGTCCTAGACAAGCCCGTTGGTCTCTGTTTTTTTACGAGGTTCAGATTCATTATTACCTACAAACCTGGTAGTAAGAACGTCAAGGCAGACGCATTATCCAGATGTTTTAAACCTGAGACAATACAGCCCCCGACCCCTGAAAGCATCCTTCCAGAGAAAGTGATTCTTGCTGCTACTGCAACTTGGGAGGATTGGGCTTCTACTTATCCTTATCAGGATATCAGTCCTTATCAGCAGGAGGTTCCTGAAGGGAAACCGGATGGGGTTCTCTTTGTACCGCTACAGTTTCGATCAAAAATTCTTCATGTCTTCCATTCTCATAAGAATGCAGGGCATCCAGGGGTTGCCAGAACGCAGGAGCTGCTGGACAGATGTGTTTGGTGGCCATCCTTTGTGTCTGATTGTAAGGAGTTCATCAGAGATTGTTCTGTGTGTGCCAGGAGTAAACCGTCCAGGCGTGTTCCTGTAGGCACCCTACAGTCACTACCCGTACCTGAACAACCATGGACCCATCTGTCCATCGATTTTGTGGGTGAGCTGCCCAGATCTGAGGGGAAAACAGTCATTTGGGTGGTAGTCGATAGGTTCAGCAAGATGGCCCATTTTATTTCTTTGGACGGACTCCCCTCTGCTCAAGAACTGGCAGAACTCTTCATTCACCACATTTTTCGGTTGCATGGTATCCCAGAGAATGTGGTGTCAGATAGGGGAGTTCAGTTCGTATCCAAGTTCTGGAGGGCTTTCTGTCATCATCTGGGTATGAACCTGTCATTTTCCTCCGTCTACCACCCACAGACTAATGGGCAAACTGAAAGGGTTAACCAGTCCCTTGAGCAGTTCCTGAGGTGCTATGTGGCAGATGCCCAGTTGGATTGGGTGAAATTTTTGCTGTTTGCAACTAATAACTTAAAAAGTACCTTTTCAGGTTTCTCCCCGTTCCAGGTAGGAACGGGGAGATCACCCAAATTCTCTCCACTGCCAGTAGTGTCGTCTTCTTTCCCTGCCCTGGAAGTGTGGCAGGGAGCTTTGAAGGAGATTTGGGTTATGGTCAAAAGAAACCTAGAAAAGGCCTTTCAGACCCAGAAAAAACAGGCAGATAAGAGACGGTCTGTGGAATGGGAATTTGCACCAGGTGACATGGTGTGGGTTTCTACCCGGCATTTAGCTTTGAAGCAGCCCTCTGTGAAATTGGGTCCCAGATTTATAGGTCCATACCCGGTGTCCAAAAAGATTAATAGTGTCACATACAGTGATGTGAAAAACTATTTGCCCCCTTCCTGATTTCTTATTCTTTTGCATGTTTGTCACACTTAAATGTTTCTGCTCATCAAAAAACGTTAACTATTAGTTATTATTATAAGATAACATAATTGAACACAAAATGCAGTTTTAAATGATGGTTTTTATTATTTAGTGAGGAAAAAAACCTCCAAATCTACATGGCCCTGTGTGAAAAAGTGATTGCCCCCCCTTGTTAAAAAAATAACTTAACTGTGGTTTATGACACCTGAGTTCAATTTCTGTAGTCACCCCCAGGCCTGATTACTGCCACACCTGTTTCAATCAAGAAATCACTTAAATAGGAGCTATCTGACACAGAGAAGTAGACCAAAAGCACCTCAAAAGCTAGACATCATGCCAAGATCCAAAGAAATGCAGGAACAAATGAGAACAAAAGTAATTTAAATCTATCAGTCTGGTAAAGGTTATAAAGCCATTTCTAAAGCTTTGGGACTCCAGCGAACCACAGTGAGAGCCATTATCCACAAATGGCAAAAACATGGAACAGTGATGAACCTTCCCAGGAGTGGCCGGCTGACCAAAATTACCCCAAGAGCGCAGAGAAAACTCATCCGAGAGGCCACAAAAGACCCCAGGACAACATCTAAAGAACTGCAGGCCTCACTTGCCTCAATTAAGGTCAGTGTTCATGACTCCACCATAAGAAAGAGACTTTGCAAAAATGGCCTGCATGGCAGATATCCAAGGCGCAAACCACTTTTAAGCAAAAAGAACATTAAGGCTCGTCTCAATTTTGCTAAATAACATCTCAATGATTGCCAAGACTTTTGGGAAAATACCTTGTGGACCGACGAGACAAAAAAGTTGAACTTTTTGGAAGGTGCGTGTCCCGTTACATCTGGCGTAGAAGTAACACAGCATTTCAGCAAAAGAACATCATACCAACAGTAAAATATGGTGGTGGTAGTGTGATGGTCTGGGGTTGTTTTGCTGCTTCAGGACCTGGAAGGCTTGCTGTGATAGATGGAACCATGAATTCTACTGTGTACCAAAAAATCCTGAAGGAGAATGTCCGGCCATCTGTTTGTCAACTCAAGCTGAAGCGATCTTGGGTGCTGCAGCAGGACAATGACCCAAAACATACCAGCAAATCCACCTCTGAATGGCTGAAGAAAAACAAAATGAAGACTTTGGAGTGGCCTAGCCGGGTGCGGAACTCCATACAGTACCTTGTTCACTGGAAGGGGTATGGGCCTGAGGAGAGATCTTGGGTACCAGGGCATCGCATGCATGCGGAGGAACTTAAGGAAAAGTTTCATGAAGTACATCCTGAGAAACCAGGTAGACCGTGTCCGGAGTCCACGCCTCAATTGGGGGGGGGGGGAACTGTAACAGTCTCTGGAGATGCAGCTGTGGCAGTCAGGATACCCCCCCAGCTTCTTCGGTTTCTCTGTCGGGCGTTTCTCCTGTTCCTCCGGCGTCTAGCACGCCGAGGAGGGGACTGTCAGTGGCTCACAGGGTGGCTTTGTCACGCACGCGCACAGACAGGACCTTTATGCGGGGAGGAGGCGCGTCAGCTGACCTGCCGGTCGGCTGACGTCAGAGGAGACTCTCAGTGTTTCCGATTGGCTGATGGGTGTGGGCGTGGCCGATGGGTCTCCTCCGCTTCTTAAGCCGCTTGGAGTCACTTGCAAACTGTCTGCTGTTGCAAATGCTTCATGTTAGCACTCAGACGTTAGATAGATCCGGGGTGCTTTGATCCGGGAGGAAACCGGGGATTTCACACAAGACTAGGATTTATTATTATCATTGTTGTTATATTGCTTGATATCCTGTCTTTGACTCTGGCTCTCTTCTGACTTCGCTTTCGCTTGACGATTCTGTACTTTAGCCCATCTGATCCTGTTGCTGACTCTGCCTGAAATATCTCTATCCTCTTGCCTGCCGATTTTGTACTGTATATTCCTGTCTGTTGCCGATCCGATCTGTCTGGCCACTCCACTCACCAGTGAGCCCTTGTCACTGGTGAGGTTCATTACTGATAGTACCCACCAGCTCCTCTGGAGAGGTTCTGCCAAACTGATCAGTACTACAGTTGCACCAAGCACTAAACACTTTTGCAATTACCTTGTTAGCTATACTTGCATTATTGTTGATTCTGAAGATCACCATATAATCAGGTATAGTGCCTGGCTTATTGGTGATACTGCAGATCACACAATAACCAGACTCCTGTTTTGCTACACCAATCGTTACATCTGCGCTGCACATGACTCCCCCTGGAGCGGCGTTTGCGATGCCATTTATTATAATGAATGGGATCGCGGGTTCAGTTGCCCCAAAATGCAGGCAACCATGCACTGCGATTCAGTGGTGAGTCACAGCGCATGTATGGAAACATTAGACAGTCTGATGTCCCTGCGATCGTGTTTCCATAAGTGCGGCTGAAAGTGCGCATATGGAAACGAACCCTACGAGCCCTCTCCATCTTTTGTTTGAAATACGTCTCAGATCTGCAATTGAAAAAGTACTAGAAACTAGGTGATAAAGTATTGCTAAAATTATCCTTAGTATGTTCTTGCTTGCTGGTGGCTTAAAAGAAACGTAATTGATAAGATGTGAAATTATCACCTAGGTGAAAACATGGAAAAAACGTGAAGTGCATCTGACCCATAATATTGCTGCAGTAGCATGTAGAGTCAGGTTTGTTACTGTATATACGCACATTAAGGGCTTGGTGAATCACATACAGTCAATGAAAACTATGCTTCACTGCCAATATTAACACATGATATGGTATGCTGTAACGCCCTTCATGCGCATCATCAGGATGTCGGAGTCCCTTGGAACGCATTGCATCGGATGTACTCTGAACTTCACATAGATTGATAGTTGCAGTGAGATACTATACATAAGAGCTGGAATCCAATGGTGGCACTTTTGGGGAAATCAGGAATTGCTCCAAGAAGTCCTGTGATTTTAAATGTGCGATTTTAAAAGCAATCCTGATTTAGCTCTGCGGTTATTAATGTGATTACTCCTAAACGATTACAATGCTGCAAGTAGAACCACCTCTGTACGGTTCCACTGTTGCAGTGATAGATCACCAAGCACTTCTAGTGGGCCCCAGGTCTTAAATTGCCTCTGTAACATCACAGCACCCCACCATGAACGTAGAATAAAATGGCCATTGTTAGAAAATACAGTAAATACCTGACAGTGCAGAATACCTTTTGGATGGTCTTGCATTTTTGCCATAGACACCATAAATGCTACAGATACTATTTTTGGATGGTGAACTAAAGAATAAAATGACAAGTAGGAAATAGACTCCCCTTCATGTGATTGGTCTATTTTCAGTTTACAGAAATATGCAGCAAGTCGTGCATTTCAAAAAACAATGCACATTGATAAGGCAGAGATGTGCATTTTTTATGCGGCCCATAGACTTTCATTGGGCACTATTCACAAAACTTCTCAGAAATGACTTATTTGTCACCTAATTAATAAAAATAACCTTTCAGCACATTTAGAAGAAGAAAAAATCACTCAGAGTTGCTTTTGATTAACTTAATTTCAATATTACTTTTCTTACCTTAATTATATTATATTTTTGCTCTTTGGGAGCTTAAAAATGTAACATAGGTAAGGTAAAAAAGCTTTGTGAATCATCCCTATTATGCACAAAAAACGCATATGTTTTCTGCAATTCCGCTGATTCTGCTATGTGTGCTACTACCCTCTCACATCTCAATTTTACAGCGACTTGTTAATTACTGTGCTGCTGAAGTGCCCAATCCACTCTGCATATCCTCACCTGCCAGTGTTTGCTGAGGTGTTAAGGCAGACACAGAACATTTATATTGCACTTTTCTCCTTTCAGACACAAAGTGCCAGAGCTGAAGCCACTAGGGTGCGCTCAGTAGGCAGTAGCAGTGTTACAGAGTCTTGCCCAAGGTCTCCTACTGAATAGGTGCTGGCTTACTGACAGGAAGAGCTGAGATTCAAACCCTGGTCCGTGTCAGAAGCAGAGCCCTTAACCAGTACACTATTCAGCCACTATCCAGGACACTATCCAGGACAACTGTCATGATTGATGAGCAGAAAACTATTCTAATGTACAATTGTACACTGACCCTGGAGAGAAAAATAATGAAAACAATTAGCTAACAAGCAATTAGCTTGCAGCTGGTTCAATAACACAACTTCCATGTAACTGATCACCAGGTGATGCTTTGATTTTTTCACTCCTCTTCGACTTCCTGGATCAGTGGAGTTTTACGTGTTTGGGAAATTTCCAGCTTTAAATTAGTCACTATCTCTATTCCATAATGCAAAGCGCACATCCACATTTATAAAGTTCATTTATTTGTAACTTCACAACTTCTGCATGACGATATCCTCCACCATTAGCACCCTTCTGTGAATAGACTCACCAGATCTCCGACCACTGTTACGGTCCGTACACACGCCGAACTGCAGGCAACGACGGGTCTGTCGTCACCTCCCGCTGGGCGGGTTTTCAGCAGACCGTCCGGCGTGTGTACAGTCTGTCGGCGGACTGATACGGCTGTTTCTGAGCGATACGCCGGGCTGTCGCTGGAACGCCCACCCAGCGGGAGGTGACGACGGACTTGTCATTGCCTGTGGTCCGGCGTGTGTACGGACCTTTAGACTGGTCAGATATGCACAATATCCAGGTAGATTTGGAGCCTCAGGTTCCTGGTGCCTCTGCTGTTATGGATACTCTGTATCATGCAGATTTCAATATTCCATATCTTGTTGCAAAGTTACCTCAAAGAAAACAAAGAGTGCTGGCTGAGCTTCACGAGTATCCGTGAACTCGCCTAAAAGTACGTCTCAGGTGACCCTTTCAGTCAGCAGCACTGATGAACATCTGGAGATCTGTGAGAAGGCACTAATGCAAGTGCCATTCACAATCAAGCATTTATCAGAACACTGGAAGCAACCAGTCCAGCGAATATGTTATTGAGCCTGATAAATAAAGGAGAAAGACCAACAGTCAAATAAACCAGAGAAATATGTTTTCTTTTAGGTAACTTTGCAACAAGATATGGAATATTGAAATCTGCATGACACAGAGTATCCATAACAGCAGAGGCACCAGGAACCTGAGGCTCTAAGGCTACCTGGATATTGTGCATATCTGACCAGTCATGTATGCCTGCACAGCTCTGACATCCCTCTATTCCCAGCCAGATCCTCCACCAGCCACACCAAGCTGCAGAAGGGGTAACTTTGCAGCAAGATATGGAGTAGTGAGATCTGCATGACACAGAATATCCATAACAGCAGAGGCACCAGGAACCTGAGGCTCCAAGGCTACCTGGATATTGTGCATATCTGACCAGTCATGTATGCCTGCACAGCTCTGACATCCCTCTATTCCCAGCCAGATCCTCCACCAGCCACACCAAGCTGCAGAAGGGGTAACTTTGCAGCAAGATATGGAGTAGTGAGATCTGCATGACACAGAATATCCATAACAGCAGAGGCACCAGGAACCTGAGGCTCCAAGGCTACCTGGATATTGTGCATATCTGACCAGTCTAACAGTGGTCAGAGATATCAGGTGAGTCTATTCACAGAAGGGTGCTAATGGTGGAGGATATCGTCATGCAGAAGTTGTGAAGTTACAAATGAATGAACTTTATGAATGTGGATGTGCGCTTTGCATTATGGAATAGAGACTATGAACAGGCCCGCCAGGCCTAAATGTGGCGCACTCCAATGCATTTTATAAGATAATTGCTATTGCGCTTTGATATTGATATTAAACTAGTCATTCACTATGATTTTTTTCTTGTGTGTTTCTCCCCCCCTCCCCCCTGGTTGGCTTGTCAAGCTCGTTGAATCACAAAGTTGGCGTTACAGAATCGTACAGTTTTAGCAGGTAAGACAGTATTTCTGGGAATATTTGCCTGAGATTCACGCACACAAACAAGAAAAAAAGTCAGACACAAAAATCTGAAGCTTGCTCTATTAAGTAATTGCAAATTGGTGCCTATTTGGGTGTCAAAAAGTGGAATGTTTGAACAGGTGATATTGAGGTAAAAGGTACACATTAGGGTTGAGAGGGATGGTGGGCGTTACACTGTAGAGGTTGGTAGGGCAGGGAAGCTCACATGGAGGATGGTGGCACAGAAGAAATGACACACAGTGGAAGCTGAATAGCATGCAAGTAAGGTGAGGCAAACCAGTGTTGGTGGTAGGACCAATTGATGAAATATTTTAATATGGGAAGGTGGTCAGAGTGGTAGGCCATGACAGGGGGATCAGATGACGAGGTTGGTAGGCGTGTAGACAGTATCCTGGCTACTTAGGGACGGTAATTGGAAGGGTGGGGGGGGCACATAAGTGGAATGTGTAGGTGGAGAGTGGGCTGAGGGAAGAATAGACAGTGTGGTTGGGTGATACAAATAGGTTTTTGGTAAGAGCCAAGCTGTGGGAGTGTAAAAAGAGGTGAAAAAGGTGCAGGAAAGGCATTAATGACTGTCTGTGGTATACAGCATGTGAGCATGGTGCAGGAGTGCACAGACTGAGGAAAACAGAACAGATGGAAGTACAGACCATAGTTTTGGTAGCCCATGTGAAAAGCAGCAGGAATGTGTGGGGTTAGGCCATCTAAGAGGGATGGTAGATAATTAGTGGCAATTTAGAACAGATGAATACTGGACCATGCACTAGGATAGTTAGAATAAGTTAAATATATTGGATAAGCACAAGTTTGGAAGGAGTAGAACTGGATAATAATTGGAACTGACCACACCACAAAACTGGAGTGTTTACAAATTTGACCAGGAAGTCATTGGGGGTGGGTGAGATAAGTGAGTGGATTTTGGAGTGCGCTGAGGCAGGTGGTAGCAAATAGAGTACCGGTGACCAAAGTGTGGGAGTGCACAAGGTATGCATAGAATTCTAGAGAACTGTATGGACTGGGAATTGATAGATTGGGTGACCCGTATGGCCCCAATTCACCGTTTCCCCCTGAACATGCCTAAGAATCATTTTTTTGTTGTCTATGGGAGTCAGTGGGCTTCCAAGTAAAAGTATGGTGAAATGTTCATATGGATGGAAGCAATGAATGGGTTTATGTGGTAGGAATAGTGCTCCAATGGGGCAAATCAGGCATTAATTTGCCAGCTTGTGGTGACTGTGTGGTCTGAGGAAGGAGCAGTTTATTGGCTGCCCAGCAGTTGGGAGCAGAAGGTTTGCAGAAATCAGTAGTAATTTTCTTCTGATCTGTTAATAGCAACAGAGGTGTGTAAATGTCCATCTGTGTATGTACATTGAGGTGCAAAGGAGAAATCAATTATTACTGTGCATGGGCATCCGCAGAAAATTTTCCGGGGGGTGGGGGGGAGGAAAAGGTGGGGTAGAAGCTGTACGTTGTTACGTTGCCGCGCCGAGAAATGGGTGTGACCATGGACCAGAATGTGGGTGTGGTCACAGGTGGAGACAAATTTACATGAACTAAGCAATGGTGGGACATTAGATTAGGACAGTGGTGGCCAGAGGCGGGACAAGGTCCTCCAGCACCCAAGGCTGAGACACCAAAGTGCGCCCCTCCATCCCTGCCACCCCAGCCGTCACACACCGATTGCTATTAGACTAAGAGGTGCCACAGGGTCCACAACCTCTCCAACACCTTAATATCTAGTTATCTGGCTTGCAGTCACTGCTATGTATCCCCTTTTCTTATTTCTTTCTGCTTCAAACACAATTAGGAATGACAGCTGAATGAATTGTGCGCCCCCTCCTACACTGCGCCCTGAGGCTGGAGCCTCTCCAGCCTATGCCTCGGCCCGGCCCTGGTGGTGGCGAACCTTTTGGAGGCTGAGTGCCCAAACTGCAACCCAAAAGTCACTTATTTATCGCAAAGTGGCAACAGCAGATTAAACTATGTACAAAGTTGTAACTCATACATGAACATTATGGAAAATCCAAGTTGAAAATAAACTGTGAAGATAAACAATTTCATCCATCCTACTCCTGAAAAATGTATTTATTTTTTAGAACCTTCCAGTTTTAATTTTCTGTTTTAAAAAGCTAAAAAAGTAGGTTTAATGCTATTGTCTCATATGATGATGATTCAGCTTTTCCCATAGTCTTGCAGTTAACAATCATGTGACCCCCAACAAGACAAATTCCGCAACCACAAGCCCCCCGTCAAGACAAATTCAGGAATCATGAGGCCCCCAACAAGACAAATTCAGCAATCATGAGGCCCCCAACATGACAAATTCAGCAATCTTGAGGCATCCCAACAAATCATGAGGCCTCCAACAATACAAATTCAGCAATCATGAGGCCCCCAACAAGACAAATTCAGCAGTCACATAAATAGACAGCATTTCACATAAATAGGCAGAATGCCCCCTTAATATGGTAGACACCTCTCAACTGGCTTCTGAATTATCCTCTACTGTCTGCTGTGCCTGGCTGGAATGGCAATACTGTTTTTGGCTGGATTGGGGATGATGTGTGGGCTGAAAGGCCTTGCAGTGATGCTGTGGCCTGGCTGGCGGCGGTGCTGTGGCCTGGCTGGCGGTGGTGCTGTGGCCTGGCTGGCGGTGATGCTGTGGCCTGGCCGGCGGTGATGCTATGGCCTGGCTGGCGGTGATGCTGTGGCCTGGCTGGCGGCGATGCTGTGGCCAGGCTAGTGGTGATGCTGTGGCTGGGTTGGCTGGTGGTGATGCTGTGGCTGGGTTGGCTGGCGGTGATGCTGGGCTGTGTTTGGCTGGTTGAAGTAAATGCTGGCCTGACTGGTGGTGATGCTGTGGCCTTTTTGACAGTTATTCTGGGCTGGTTGGCTGGTGGTGATGCTGGGCTGGCTGGCTGGCTTGGCTTCTGAATTCTCCTCTACTGGCTGCTCTGCCTGGCTGGCCTGGCAATACTGTTTTTGGATGAATTGGGGATGATGTGTGGGCTGAAAGGCCTTGCAGTGATGCTGTGGCCTGGCTGGCGGTGATGCTGTGGCCTGGCTAGCGGTGATGCTATGGTCTGGCTGGCGGTGATGCTATGGCCTGGCTAGCGGTGATGCTATGGCCTGGCTAGTGGTAATGCCTGGCAGGCGGTGATGCTGTGGCCGAGCTGGCAGTGATGCTGTGGCCGGGCTGGCGGTGATGCTGGGCTGTGTTTGGCTGGTTGAAGTAAATGCTGGCCTGACTGGTGGGGATGCTGTGGTTTTTTTGACAGTGATTCTGGGCTGGTTGGCTGGTGGTGATGTTGGGCTGGCTGGCCTGGATAGTTTAGGAAGTGACAGGTGACCCCTAGTTTAGGTAGCACCAGGAGTCCCCCAGTTCAGGTAGTGACAGGAGCCCCCCAGCTCATTTAGTGACAGGAGCCTCCCAGTGTATGTAGTGACAGGTGACCCCCAGTTCAGGTAGTGACAGGGACCCCCCAGTGTATGTAGTGACAGGAGCCCCCAGTTTAGGTAGAGAAAGGAGCCCCTCTGTTTAGGTAGTGACAGGTGCCCCCCAGGTTAGGTAGTGACAGGGACACCCAGTTTAGGTAGTGACAGGTATGCCCCAGGTTAGGTAGTGACAGGGACCCCCAGTTTAGGTAGTGACAGGGACCCCCAGTTTAGGTAGTGACAGGTATGCCCCAGGTTAGGTAGTGACAGGGACCCCCAGTTTAGGTAGTGACAGGGACCCCCAGTTTAGGTAGTGACAGGAGCACCCCAGGTTAGGTAGTGACAGGAACCCCCAGTTTAGGTAGTGACAGGAGCCCCCAAGGTTAGGTAGTGACAGGGGCCCCCAGTTTAGGTAGTGACAGAGACCCGCAGGTTAGGTAGTGACAGGGACTCCCAGTTTAGGTAGTGACAGGAGCCCCCCCAGGTTAGGTAGGGACAGGGACCCCCAGGTTTAGGTAGTGACAGGAGCCCCCCAGGTTAGGTAGTGACAGGAGCCCCCCAGGTTAGGTAGTGAAAGGGACCCCCCCAGTTTAGGTAGTGACAGGCACCCCCCAGGTTAGGTAGTGACAGAGACCCCCAGTTAGGTAGTGACAGGGGCCCCCCAGGTTAGGTAGTGACAGGGATCCTCCCCAGTTTAGGTAGTGACAGGCACTCCCCAAGTTAGGTAGTGACAGGGACCCCCAATTAGGTAGTGACAGGTGCCCCCCAGGTTAGGTAGTGACAGGGACCCCCAGTTAGGTATTGGCAGGTGCCCCTCACTCACCATGTCACAGCAGCCCAGCGTCAGACCTCAGTATCAGTCGGCAACCCAACCAGTTAGAGCGGACGCATGGACACACCACACTGTATATGTGGAAGTGATGTCACTTCCGCATATCAGTGTGGTGTCCTAGGTCCTAGCACTCGCACTATTGGTCGCTGGCTGATCGAGGTCTGATGCTGGCAGTGGGGGCGGCAGTGGCGGCCAGGGGTGCAGTGGGCGTCCAGGGCAGGGCAGATACCCCAATTTTCCCGACATGCAGACGCCTGTGTTACTGTGGTCCACTGTTCACATATGGGCAAACTGACATTTTGGAAATGGAAAGTGCAGAGATAAGTCAGAACATAAGAAGTTGTAAAGTGATAAGTTCTGCTCTATAATAAGTTTACCACATATGTAATTATCTTTTTGCTTTCAGTCTTATTTCCTTTTCATGCTTGTAAGTTTATAGCACTAATAATATTATCCTGATAAGAACATTTTAAAAAGGATATCACCCGTCTCCCTTCATGGAGCCAGTCTTCCAAAACTATCTCTCTTCAAAAGTGGAGTGATAACTGAAATCTGTTTTCTTATAGATTTCCGTAGGTCTCCTGAATGGTTGTTTATCGAGTAGACTGGTGCCTGTGCTATTTCAAATTATCATAAAAACTAAAATAGGTTTTTGGCATAAGAAAGACAGACTGATAGTGAATACATAGAAAAGTCTTCATTTACAAAGGTTTAAAAGAAAAGAAAATATTTTTGTTTTCATCATTTGTACATTTTGTTTCTTTTAAGATGTGTTGTTACTTTATATATCCAATTTTTTCTTTACTTCGGTCTGTGCGATTTTCACTTGTTTTCTGCTTCTACATCAATAAAAATGACTTCTTTTTTAACAGGTGTCTTTATATTAGGATTTTAGTTTTAAAGCGGTATAAAACCCTGACACAATATTCAATGAAAACATGTTTTCCTACTTTTTGTATGCCATACGGTTATCATATTTGCTTTTGTGCAAAAGTATTATTATTCATTTAGGAATTAATCCAAAGTACACTTTTTTGCTCTGAGAGCTGACTTTGCATTTTATTCATAACTGTTTTTTTTTTAATCTTGAAATATAAGCAGAAATGCTTTCTGACTGTGTTCAGGAGAGTCCGCAGTGTCAGAGAAGTGTTTGTTTACATTCCTCACTTGATACAATTAAACACAAGATAACATTATCTACAGTTCGGATGCGTCCAGCTTTCCCGGTATTGAGCTTTTCTGTCCTGTGTTTAACCCTTTGAATGCTGTTCTAGTAAAAAAAAATGCTGATTAGTATAAAATATGCTGTGAATAATGTTTTAGAGCAAAGAAGAATTGCTGGGTTTCATTCCGCTTTAACATCATAACATTCAACAGGTAATCAAACCTCTAAACCAGATGGTGGGAAAATAGGAAAAGAGAAAAGCACTTGTGAGCAAAGCGCTTACTTTTAATGCGTTGGCTCTAGTCACAACCATGTAGTACTATAGCCTGCAGTGTTAATGACCGGAAGTGGTCAGTTTTGGCATGGCTCTAGCAAGCGGCAGCGATACAGCTATAAAAACATGGCAAGTGGTGGCCCAACAGCTATGGGGAATAGTAAGGGGTACTTTATCGATAGTTAGTGTAAGGTGTAGTGGAAAGAAGGTTACTGTTCGGTGTAGTGGTAATAGGAGGGTTAGTATTAGGTGCAGCGTAGCAGGAGTGCGATTAGTGTTAGGTATATTGGTACTAGTAGTAGGGTTAGTGTTGGGTGTAGCAGCAGTGAGGTTAGTATTAGGTGTAGTCACAGTAAGGCTAGTGTTAGGTGTGACAGTAATAGAAAAGTTAGTGTGAGAAGAGGGATAAGTGAAGAAGTTTGACACAAGCATAACGTTTTAAATAGTACAATATTGGTAATATACAATTACCGATATCAAAACTATTGGCCGGGTGCCGCTTGTACCAAACTCATTAGTGTATAAACAAAATTAATGCTGTGTGTAAGTATGACACACAGCCATGATGCCATGTTTGCTCAGTACAGTAAGTTACATATAACTATGCACATGAGAGCAACAGAGTCAACTCGGAAGTAGTTGGGCAGAGAATGCAAAAGATGACCCCCCCCCCCCAAAAAAAAAGACTCCTCTGAAAACAGAAATTAGAAATCCTATGGAATTGGAAATCGACATTTCAAACCATTCCTACACATCACTAAGTGACGTGCACATGCTGCGTCGTTCTATACACTGTGCTATACTGAGTCACGGCAAGCTGTTTCGCTTGTGTCATCCCTCTTGCGCCTCCCCTTCTTCTCTCCATAGTTTCAGCACTTAGTTATATTGGCCAAACATAATGCAAAGTGAAGAAACCATTTGCTTGCCAAAGTTCATGGCACTGCGGGCCACATTTGCGCCACAGACCAGAGCTTGACATGTATGTTCTAGAAGAATCATCATAATTGATTGTTACATCAATGTGCAATATTTGCTTCTACAGGTAATCTATTTTCTAAAATATTGTTTACCAAACTCTTCCAGACCTTATAAAATGTAGTCTACTTTATAGGCCATATTGTACTGGAAATAGGCAGAACTGTATATATACTGCCAAGATCATAGGTGTTTCTGCTATTTTCTATTGACAGAGGATCCTTTACCTTTATGACACAGAGTAAATGTTAGGATTTGCTGGCATTTATTTACTGTATTCAGCTTAGGAGTTACCGGTAGTTTGTATGGTAAAGTTGCACTCTGTGGAAGAATTTCAGTTCTATAAGTTTATCTTATTCAGAAACAAGTGTATCTTCACTGAGAGGTCTGTTCCCATACTTCATCACTTAAAGGGAAGGTCCAAGCAAAAAAAAAAAATGAGATTCACTTACCTGGGGCTTCTACCAGCCCCATGCAGCCATCCTGTGCCCTCGTAGTCACTCACTGCTGCTCCAGTTCCCCGCTGGCAGCTTTCTGACCTCGGAGGTCAGGGCCACATTGCATACATTTTTACACATTCCCGCTAGTGCAGGAACATTAACACATACATTTTTACGCGTTAGTGGTGAAACGCGTAAATTTTTGTTCCTGCACTAGCTGGAATGCGTAAAAATGTATGCAATGTGGCCCTGACCTCCGAGGTCAGAAAGCTGCCAGCGGGGAACTGGAGCAGCAGTGAGTGACTACGAGGGCACAGGATGGCTACATGGGGCTGGTAGAAGCCCCAGGTAAGTGAATCTCATTTTTTTTTTTTTGCTTGAACCTTCCCTTTAAAGTCCCTTGACCACACATATTGTAATCTGCACAGTTTATCATAATGACTACTTCTGTCTGAATTCTATTTCTTTAGTAAGATGTATGGCAGCGATTAATGGTTGTATGCTTGAGTCAATCATTTCACTGGTGTAGGACTTGGTCTGATAAGTTACACAAATAATTTGCAAGATCTGTCTTCTATAAGTACCCCTTCTGCTCCACGTGTTTCAGAAAATCTGGTAAAAGCCCAGTAAAGGCTTGTCAGGCTGGACACACATCATAATGTTTGATTAATGTTTGTACAATCTTATAACTTTTATAAAGTGCGATTGGCCTACCTAAAACGTATATCCAAATTATACAATCCATTCACCCTCTTATTAAATAGGAGTTGAGAACATCATCAAATAGTTACACATGCAGATAGTATGTGTGGCTAACCTTAGTTCATTTTTAACATTGACACTGCAGGCTATAGTACTGCCAAGGCATGATGCAAACGGCTCCCTCAAAAGCGATTCGTTAACGACTTACGAGTAGAATTTAAACCAAATGCAAGTATGCAAGTGCACACATAAAGTTTTAAAAATGCTGCATGAAGCCCCTGATTTGGCATGTGGTTTACAGTGGATGTGCTGGTAAGGTCTCTCTATTAGGGCCCGTTTCCACTATCGCGAATTCGTATGCGTTTTACGCATGCGAATTCGCATAGCCAATACAAGTGGATGGGACTGTTTCCACTTGTCAGGATTCCTTTGCGTTTTTCTGCACAGCAGAGCCATCAGAATTCGCATACCGCATACCGCTATGCGAATCGCAAACAATGTATTTAATAGGGAATTTGCATGCGGTATTGGTATACGAATTTTCATGCAAATTTGCATAACATTTCGCATGGAATCAATGAAAAAGCACACAGGCTCTGCCATGGTTAAATTCGCATACATCGTCATTCATGCAAAATCGTATGCGAATTTGAATGAAAATTCGCATATAACTGCATGCAAAATTCGCATCCGCATGCAAATTTTTACCGCGGCGATTCCCACCGCACAAGTGGAAGCGGGCCCTTACTCCCTCCAGATGTTGTGCAAATGGATGAAACAGCAGCACATTAATTTCTGCACACAAGGCACTGCTATGTGCATTGCTGGCATACTGCAAATGCATTGCTGTTCCAGTCATCCAATCCAATCATCAGATACCATATTATCAACTCCCAACCCAAGAGAAAGATCCACCCAAAAAGTAGTCCACTTTTATACCAGAGACTGAAGACAGTGAATTCAGCACCTGTTAGGCGCTCCTGTGCACAAACTGGGCACATGCTTGTGCTCAGCAGGGGCAGAAGCGACTACTGCATTGAGTCACATCTTGACATAGCTGCACACAGCTGCATTATGATGTAGTCTTATAATGCCCGGGAACTGCACTGTGTGTCACACATAGGGTTACACACATTTTCATTCAGCTGCATTAAACAGCAGACGCTTGGTGACAAATGTGCAGTTCAACACCCCATGTGAAAGAGGCCTAAGACAAAAATAATTGTGCATGTCAACTTGCTGCCCATACTATTCAATGGGCCTGTTCACATCTCTGCATTGTAATGGATCATGTTATTTTAACTTGCTGTATGTAGGCTTTGAATTAACCTCCATGTCTAGTCCCCATTGCAGTTCACACTCATTATAACGGATGCATTATGCAACGCACACAGTATGAATCCAGCCTAAAGCAACTTTCTAAAATTGTCATTTTAGAAAAGGTTTTTTCGCTTTTGCTGACTTAATCAATGCAAAGGCCAATTGAGGTATAGAGGAGAGGCCCCTATACAATCACAAAGTTACATTATCTTTGGGTCTGCCCTTCCTCACAAGGTCTGAATTGTTTTCTGTCAACAAACTTCTACAGGAAGAAACCCCATGTGGATTATCCCTCCCTTCAGTAAAATGGAAAAAAAACTGTAGGAAGGGCTGACTCATAGTGATATATGATCTATAGCACAATAGGGCTGCACTTGAACAGCTTATGGTATGGCGAGACTGACTCCTTCACTGCCAGAACAGTCTAAACCAAGGTACAGACATATGTTGTTTTTTTTCTGGACGATTCAATCACTTCAGTCAAAATCTGTTGCCACCAGCATATAAAAGTGCCCATTAACGGTACAACTGTGCAGTGAGTGGTTAAAATCGATGTAAAACAATTCTATGGTCAGTTGGAAGAGAAATATAATCAATTTAAAAGTTGCATTTTACGATCTATAGGGAGAAATTCCACTAATTGACCCAATTATGGGAACAATCTATAATTACCTTGTGATTATTTACGATCGTAAATGGTGTGAGAGACAGCAATGTCTGTGTGCTGTGCTGGTGCTAGTTTACTGTTGAATGACATTCATATCATACCAGCAAGCATCCCCCTCAGAACTTGCAGCTCTGATCAAGAGTCTGGTAAGTAACTTCATGTGCTTCAGTTTGCTTCATGGTAGGCCCACCCTGGCTGGGCCCCAGAACTCCTGGGGCCCCATACACTTCTCATTTATGATGCCCTATCTGCAGCCCTGGATAGATTCTTCCCTGTTTGTTATTTAATTTTAAACAATACCAGTTGCATGGCAATCCTGCTGATCCCCTGCCTCTGATACTTGTATCCATAGACCCAGAACAAGCATGCAGATATGATATTTCTGGCATGCAACTGGTTTATATAAAAGGAAGTAAATATTTTACCCTCTACATATTTCAACCTCTTGCTTTAGGTTATCTTTAATTTTACAACTAGCTTGCGTTAGAGGTTTAGGCTTGCACATTGTTTAAAATTATAAAAAATAAAAACAAAATTTAAAAAAAAGACAGCAAGCAATGGGCAGCGCGCACAGGCTGCAAGTGAAGTGAAAGCTCCAGAGATATGCCCAGCCCCTTGGGGCTAAATACATACCTTGAATACAAATCAGATGCAAATTATGTGCTAACACTAATCTAAATTCTAAAATTTGAATGCAAGCTGACACCCCTGGAGGCAGCTAGCCTGAAGTATACTTAAGTTTTGTACAGCAGAAGGAAATGGCAGCGCTTCCAAACAGACGCTGCACCTGAATTGACTACCTGCACAAGTATGCAGAGCTCGACTAACGGGCAGGTTACACACCTTGCATTCAAAACAGGTACAGTAAAAGGGGCGTTAGCTTCAGCATAAGTTGTGCACAAATTATCCCTAATAGACTCTCCTACGGCGGTGACATGCCCCAACAGGAGAGAAAAGTGAAGCATGTTCAAACAATGAAAATTGTCCAAAAAAGAGAAAAAAAAAGGGTTAAAACCTCAAACTAATGTAACAGTGAAGCATATTCAACAGTGAAACATATCCAACAGTGAGCCCTAGCTAGTCTAAAATTAAAATCATAATCCTTACCTGGTGCAGCTAGCCATAAATGGTATACACATTTGTTCAAAAGACAGCAAGCAATGGGCAGCGCGCACAGGCTGCAAGTGAAGTGAAAGCTCCAGAGATATGCCCAGCCCCTTGGGGCTAAATACATACCTTGAATACAAATCAGATGCAAATTATGTGCTAACACTAATCTAAATTCTAAAATTTGAATGCAAGCTGACACCCCTGGAGGCAGCTAGCCTGAAGTATACTTAAGTTTTGTACAGCAGAAGGAAATGGCAGCGCTTCCAAACAGACGCTGCACCTGAATTGACTACCTGCACAAGTATGCAGAGCTCGACTAACGGGCAGGTTACACACCTTGCATTCAAAACAGGTACAGTAAAAGGGGCGTTAGCTTCAGCATAAGTTGTGCACAAATTATCCCTAATAGACTCTCCTACGGCGGTGACGTGCCCCAACAGGAGAGAAAAGTGAAGCATGTTC
This sequence comes from Hyperolius riggenbachi, assembly GCF_040937935.1. Lineage (NCBI taxonomy): Eukaryota > Metazoa > Chordata > Amphibia > Anura > Hyperoliidae > Hyperolius > Hyperolius riggenbachi. Next base: position 293,374,413 of record NC_090646.1, on the reverse strand, counting down.
AAACAATGAAAATTGTCCAAAAAAGAGAAAAAAAAAAGGGTTAAAACCTCAAACTAATGTAACAGTGAAGCATATTCAACAGTGAAACATATCCAACAGTGAGCCCTAGCTAGTCTAAAATTAAAATCATAATCCTTACCTGGTGCAGCTAGCCATAAATGGTATACACATTTGTTCAAAAGACAGCAAGCAATGGGCAGCGCGCACAGGCTGCAAGTGAAGTGAAAGCTCCAGAGATATGCCCAGCCCCTTGGGGCTAAATACATACCTTGAATACAAATCAGATGCAAATTATGTGCTAACACTAATCTAAATTCTAAAATTTGAATGAAAGCTGACACCCCTGGAGGCAGCTAGCCTGAAGTATACTTAAGTTTTGTACAGCAGAAGGAAATGGCAGCGCTTCCAAACAGACGCTGCACCTGAATTGACTACCTGCACAAGTATGCAGAGCTCGACTAACGGGCAGGTTACACACCTTGCATTCAAAACAGGTACAGTAAAAGGGGCGTTAGCTTCAACATAAGTTGTGCACAAATTATCCCTAATAGACTCTCCTACGGCGGTGACGTGCCCCAACAGGAGAGAAAAGTGAAGCATGTTCAAACAATGAAAATTGTCCAAAAAAGAGAAAAAAAAAGGGTTAAAACCTCAAACTAATGTAACAGTGAAGCATATTCAACAGTGAAACATATCCAACAGTGAGCCCTAGCTAGTCTAAAATTAAAATCATAATCCTTACCTGGTGCAGCTAGCCATAAATGGTATACACATTTGTTCAAAAGACAGCAAGCAATGGGCAGCGCGCACAGGCTGCAAGTGAAGTGAAAGCTCCAGAGATATGCCCAGCCCCTTGGGGCTAAATACATACCTTGAATACAAATCAGATGCAAATTATGTGCTAACACTAATCTAAATTCTAAAATTTGAATGCAAGCTGACACCCCTGGAGGCAGCTAGCCTGAAGTATACTTAAGTTTTGTACAGCAGAAGGAAATGGCAGCGCTTCCAAACAGACGCTGCACCTGAATTGACTACCTGCACAAGTATGCAGAGCTCGACTAACGGGCAGGTTACACACCTTGCATTCAAAACAGGTACAGTAAAAGGGGCGTTAGCTTCAGCATAAGTTGTGCACAAATTATCCCTAATAGACTCTCCTACGGCGGTGACGTGCCCCAACAGGAGAGAAAAGTGAAGCATGTTCAAACAATGAAAATTGTCCAAAAAAGAGAAAAAAAAAAGGGTTAAAACCTCAAACTAATGTAACAGTGAAGCATATTCAACAGTGAAACATATCCAACAGTGAGCCCTAGCTAGTCTAAAATTAAAATCATAATCCTTACCTGGTGCAGCTAGCCATAAATGGTATACACATTTGTTCAAAAGACAGCAAGCAATGGGCAGCGCGCACAGGCTGCAAGTGAAGTGAAAGCTCCAGAGATATGCCCAGCCCCTTGGGGCTAAATACATACCTTGAATACAAATCAGATGCAAATTATGTGCTAACACTAATCTAAATTCTAAAATTTGAATGAAAGCTGACACCCCTGGAGGCAGCTAGCCTGAAGTATACTTAAGTTTTGTACAGCAGAAGGAAATGGCAGCGCTTCCAAACAGACGCTGCACCTGAATTGACTACCTGCACAAGTATGCAGAGCTCGACTAACGGGCAGGTTACACACCTTGCATTCAAAACAGGTACAGTAAAAGGGGCGTTAGCTTCAGCATAAGTTGTGCACAAATTATCCCTAATAGACTCTCCTACGGCGGTGACGTGCCCCAACAGGAGAGAAAAGTGAAGCATGTTCAAACAATGAAAATTGTCCAAAAAAGAGAAAAAAAAGGGTTAAAACCTCAAACTAATGTAACAGTGAAGCATATTCAACAGTGAAACATATCCAACAGTGAGCCCTAGCTAGTCTAAAATTAAAATCATAATCCTTACCTGGTGCAGCTAGCCATAAATGGTATACACATTTGTTCAAAAGACAGCAAGCAATGAGCAGCGCGCACAGGCTGCAAGTGAAGTGAAAGCTCCAGAGATATGCCCAGCCCCTTGGGGCTAAATACATACCTTGAATACAAATCAGATGCAAATTATGTGCTAACACTAATCTAAATTCTAAAATTTGAATGCAAGCTGACACCCCTGGAGGCAGCTAGCCTGAAGTATACTTAAGTTTTGTACAGCAGAAGGAAATGGCAGCGCTTCCAAACAGACGCTGCACCTGAATTGACTACCTGCACAAGTATGCAGAGCTCGACTAACGGGCAGGTTACACACCTTGCATTCAAAACAGGTACAGTAAAAGGGGCGTTAGCTTCAGCATAAGTTGTGCACAAATTATCCCTAATAGACTCTCCTACGGCGGTGACGTGCCCCAACAGGAGAAAAAAGTGAAGCATGTTCAAACAATGAAAATTGTCCAAAAAAGAGAAAAAAAAGGGTTAAAACCTCAAACTAATGTAACAGTGAAGCATATTCAACAGTGAAACATATCCAACAGTGAGCCCTAGCTAGTCTAAAATTAAAATCATAATCCTTACCTGGTGCAGCTAGCCATAAATGGTATACACATTTGTTCAAAAGACAGCAAGCAATGGGCAGCGCGCACAGGCTGCAAGTGAAGTGAAAGCTCCAGAGATATGCCCAGCCCCTTGGGGCTAAATACATACCTTGAATACAAATCAGATGCAAATTATGTGCTAACACTAATCTAAATTCTAAAATTTAAATTGCAAGCTGACACCCCTGGAGGCAGCTAGCCTTGAAGTATACTTAAGTTTTGTACAGCAGAAGGAAATGGCAGCGCTTCCAAACAGACGCTGCACCTGAATTGACTACCTGCACAAGTATGCAGAGCTCGACTAACGGGCAGGTTACACACCTTGCATTCAAAACAGGTACAGTAAAAGGGGCGTTAGCTTCAGCATAAGTTGTGCACAAATTATCCCTAATAGACTCTCCTACGGCGGTGACGTGCCCCAACAGGAGAGAAAAGTGAAGCATGTTCAAACAATGAAAATTATCCAAAAAAGAGAAAAAAAAAGGGTTAAAACCTCAAACTAATGTAACAGTGAAGCATATTCAACAGTGAAACATATCCAACAGTGAGCCCTAGCTAGTCTAAAATTAAAATCATAATCCTTACCTGGTGCAGCTAGCCATAAATGGTATACACATTTGTTCAAAAGACAGCAAGCAATGGGCAGCGCGCACAGGCTGCAAGTGAAGTGAAAGCTCCAGAGATATGCCCAGCCCCTTGGGGCTAAATACATACCTTGAATACAAATCAGATGCAAATTATGTGCTAACACTAATCTAAATTCTAAAATTTAAATTGCAAGCTGACACCCCTGGAGGCAGCTAGCCTGAAGTATACTTAAGTTTTGTACAGCAGAAGGAAATGGCAGCGCTTCCAAACAGACGCTGCACCTGAATTGACTACCTGCACAAGTATGCAGAGCTCGACTAACGGGCAGGTTACACACCTTGCATTCAAAACAGGTACAGTAAAAGGGGCGTTAGCTTCAGCATAAGTTGTGCACAAATTATCCCTAATAGACTCTCCTACGGCGGTGACGTGCCCCAACAGGAGGGAAAAGTGAAGCATGTTCAAACAATGAAAATTGTCCAAAAAAGAGAAAAAAAAGGGTTAAAACCTCAAACTAATGTAACAGTGAAGCATATTCAACAGTGAAACATATCCAACAGTGAGCCCTAGCTAGTCTAAAATTAAAATCATAATCCTTACCTGGTGCAGCTAGCCATAAATGGTATACACATTTGTTCAAAAGACAGCAAGCAATGGGCAGCGCGCACAGGCTGCAAGTGAAGTGAAAGCTCCAGAGATATGCCCAGCCCCTTGGGGCTAAATACATACCTTGAATACAAATCAGATGCAAATTATGTGCTAACACTAATCTAAATTCTAAAATTTAAATTGCAAGCTGACACCCCTGGAGGCAGCTAGCCTGAAGTATACTTAAGTTTTGTACAGCAGAAGGAAATGGCAGCGCTTCCAAACAGACGCTGCACCTGAATTGACTACCTGCACAAGTATGCAGAGCTCGACTAACGGGCAGGTTACACACCTTGCATTCAAAACAGGTACAGTAAAAGGGGCGTTAGCTTCAGCATAAGTTGTGCACAAATTATCCCTAATAGACTCTCCTACGGCGGTGACGTGCCCCAACAGGAAAGAAAAGTGAAGCATGTTCAAACAATGAAAATTGTCCAAAAAAGAGGAAAAAAAGGGTTAAAACCTCAAACTAATGTAACAGTGAAGCATATTCAACAGTGAAACATATCCAACAGTGAGCCCTAGCTAGTCTAAAATTAAAATCATAATCCTTACCTGGTGCAGCTAGCCATAAATGGTATACACATTTGTTCAAAAGACAGCAAGCAATGGGCAGCGCGCACAGGCTGCAAGTGAAGTGAAAGCTCCAGAGATATGCCCAGCCCCTTGGGGCTAAATACATACCTTGAATACAAATCAGATGCAAATTATGTGCTAACACTAATCTAAATTCTAAAATTTGAATGAAAGCTGACACCCCTGGAGGCAGCTAGCCTGAAGTATACTTAAGTTTTGTACAGCAGAAGGAAATGGCAGCGCTTCCAAACAGACGCTGCACCTGAATTGACTACCTGCACAAGTATGCAGAGCTCGACTAACGGGCAGGTTACACACCTTGCATTCAAAACAGGTACAGTAAAAGGGGCGTTAGCTTCAGCATAAGTTGTGCACAAATTATCCCTAATAGACTCTCCTACGGCGGTGACGTGCCCCAACAGGAGAGAAAAGTGAAGCATGTTCAAACAATGAAAATTGTCCAAAAAAGAGAAAAAAAAAGGGTTAAAACCTCAAACTAATGTAACAGTGAAGCATATTCAACAGTGAAACATATCCAACAGTGAGCCCTAGCTAGTCTAAAATTAAAATCATAATCCTTACCTGGTGCAGCTAGCCATAAATGGTATACACATTTGTTCAAAAGACAGCAAGCAATGGGCAGCGCGCACAGGCTGCAAGTGAAGTGAAAGCTCCAGAGATATGCCCAGCCCCTTGGGGCTAAATACATACCTTGAATACAAATCAGATGCAAATTATGTGCTAACACTAATCTAAATTCTAAAATTTGAATGCAAGCTGACACCCCTGGAGGCAGCTAGCCTGAAGTATACTTAAGTTTTGTACAGCAGAAGGAAATGGCAGCGCTTCCAAACAGACGCTGCACCTGAATTGACTACCTGCACAAGTATGCAGAGCTCGACTAACGGGCAGGTTACACACCTTGCATTCAAAACAGGTACAGTAAAAGGGGCGTTAGCTTCAGCATAAGTTGTGCACAAATTATCCCTAATAGACTCTCCTACGGCGGTGACGTGCCCCAACAGGAGAGAAAAGTGAAGCATGTTCAAACAATGAAAATTGTCCAAAAAAGAGAAAAAAAAAGGGTTAAAACCTCAAACTAATGTAACAGTGAAGCATATTCAACAGTGAAACATATCCAACAGTGAGCCCTAGCTAGTCTAAAATTAAAATCATAATCCTTACCTGGTGCAGCTAGCCATAAATGGTATACACATTTGTTCAAAAGACAGCAAGCAATGGGCAGCGCGCACAGGCTGCAAGTGAAGTGAAAGCTCCAGAGATATGCCCAGCCCCTTGGGGCTAAATACATACCTTGAATACAAATCAGATGCAAATTATGTGCTAACACTAATCTAAATTCTAAAATTTGAATGCAAGCTGACACCCCTGGAGGCAGCTAGCCTGAAGTATACTTAAGTTTTGTACAGCAGAAGGAAATGGCAGCGCTTCCAAACAGACGCTGCACCTGAATTGACTACCTGCACAAGTATGCAGAGCTCGACTAACGGGCAGGTTACACACCTTGCATTCAAAACAGGTACAGTAAAAGGGGCGTTAGCTTCAGCATAAGTTGTGCACAAATTATCCCTAATAGACTCTCCTACGGCGGTGACGTGCCCCAACAGGAGAGAAAAGTGAAGCATGTTCAAACAATGAAAATTGTCCAAAAAAGAGAAAAAAAAAGGGTTAAAACCTCAAACTAATGTAACAGTGAAGCATATTCAACAGTGAAACATATCCAACAGTGAGCCCTAGCTAGTCTAAAATTAAAATCATAATCCTTACCTGGTGCAGCTAGCCATAAATGGTATACACATTTGTTCAAAAGACAGCAAGCAATGGGCAGCGCGCACAGGCTGCAAGTGAAGTGAAAGCTCCAGAGATATGCCCAGCCCCTTGGGGCTAAATACATACCTTGAATACAAATCAGATGCAAATTATGTGCTAACACTAATCTAAATTCTAAAATTTGAATGCAAGCTGACACCCCTGGAGGCAGCTAGCCTGAAGTATACTTAAGTTTTGTACAGCAGAAGGAAATGGCAGCGCTTCCAAACAGACGCTGCACCTGAATTGACTACCTGCACAAGTATGCAGAGCTCGACTAACGGGCAGGTTACACACCTTGCATTCAAAACAGGTACAGTAAAAGGGGCGTTAGCTTCAGCATAAGTTGTGCACAAATTATCCCTAATAGACTCTCCTACGGCGGTGACGTGCCCCAACAGGAGAGAAAAGTGAAGCATGTTCAAACAATGAAAATTGTCCAAAAAAGAGAAAAAAAAAGGGTTAAAACCTCAAACTAATGTAACAGTGAAGCATATTCAACAGTGAAACATATCCAACAGTGAGCCCTAGCTAGTCTAAAATTAAAATCATAATCCTTACCTGGTGCAGCTAGCCATAAATGGTATACACATTTGTTCAAAAGACAGCAAGCAATGGGCAGCGCGCACAGGCTGCAAGTGAAGTGAAAGCTCCAGAGATATGCCCAGCCCCTTGGGGCTAAATACATACCTTGAATACAAATCAGATGCAAATTATGTGCTAACACTAATCTAAATTCTAAAATTTGAATGAAAGCTGACACCCCTGGAGGCAGCTAGCCTGAAGTATACTTAAGTTTTGTACAGCAGAAGGAAATGGCAGCGCTTCCAAACAGACGCTGCACCTGAATTGACTACCTGCACAAGTATGCAGAGCTCGACTAATGGGCAGGTTACACACCTTGCATTCAAAACAGGTACAGTAAAAGGGGCGTTAGCTTCAGCATAAGTTGTGCACAAATTATCCCTAATAGACTCTCCTACGGCGGTGACGTGCCCCAACAGGAGAGAAAAGTGAAGCATGTTCAAACAATGAAAATTGTCCAAAAAAGAGAAAAAAAAGGGTTAAAACCTCAAACTAATGTAACAGTGAAGCATATTCAACAGTGAAACATATCCAACAGTGAGCCCTAGCTAGTCTAAAATTAAAATCATAATCCTTACCTGGTGCAGCTAGCCATAAATGGTATACACATTTGTTCAAAAGACAGCAAGCAATGGGCAGCGCGCACAGGCTGCAAGTGAAGTGAAAGCTCCAGAGATATGCCCAGCCCCTTGGGGCTAAATACATACCTTGAATACAAATCAGATGCAAATTATGTGCTAACACTAATCTAAATTCTAAAATTTGAATGCAAGCTGACACCCCTGGAGGCAGCTAGCCTGAAGTATACTTAAGTTTTGTACAGCAGAAGGAAATGGCAGCGCTTCCAAACAGACGCTGCACCTGAATTGACTACCTGCACAAGTATGCAGAGCTCGACTAACGGGCAGGTTACACACCTTGCATTCAAAACAGGTACAGTAAAAGGGGCGTTAGCTTCAGCATAAGTTGTGCACAAATTATCCCTAATAGACTCTCCTACGGCGGTGACGTGCCCCAACAGGAGAGAAAAGTGAAGCATGTTCAAACAATGAAAATTGTCCAAAAAAGAGAAAAAAAAGGGTTAAAACCTCAAACTAATGTAACAGTGAAGCATATTCAACAGTGAAACATATCCAACAGTGAGCCCTAGCTAGTCTAAAATTAAAATCATAATCCTTACCTGGTGCAGCTAGCCATAAATGGTATACACATTTGTTCAAAAGACAGCAAGCAATGGGCAGCGCGCACAGGCTGCAAGTGAAGTGAAAGCTCCAGAGATATGCCCAGCCCCTTGGGGCTAAATACATACCTTGAATACAAATCAGATGCAAATTATGTGCTAACACTAATCTAAATTCTAAAATTTAAATTGCAAGCTGACACCCCTGGAGGCAGCTAGCCTTGAAGTATACTTAAGTTTTGTACAGCAGAAGGAAATGGCAGCGCTTCCAAACAGACGCTGCACCTGAATTGACTACCTGCACAAGTATGCAGAGCTCGACTAACGGGCAGGTTACACACCTTGCATTCAAAACAGGTACAGTAAAAGGGGCGTTAGCTTCAGCATAAGTTGTGCACAAATTATCCCTAATAGACTCTCCTACGGCGGTGACGTGCCCCAACAGGAGAGAAAAGTGAAGCATGTTCAAACAATGAAAATTATCCAAAAAAGAGAAAAAAAAAGGGTTAAAACCTCAAACTAATGTAACAGTGAAGCATATTCAACAGTGAAACATATCCAACAGTGAGCCCTAGCTAGTCTAAAATTAAAATCATAATCCTTACCTGGTGCAGCTAGCCATAAATGGTATACACATTTGTTCAAAAGACAGCAAGCAATGGGCAGCGCGCACAGGCTGCAAGTGAAGTGAAAGCTCCAGAGATATGCCCAGCCCCTTGGGGCTAAATACATACCTTGAATACAAATCAGATGCAAATTATGTGCTAACACTAATCTAAATTCTAAAATTTAAATTGCAAGCTGACACCCCTGGAGGCAGCTAGCCTGAAGTATACTTAAGTTTTGTACAGCAGAAGGAAATGGCAGCGCTTCCAAACAGACGCTGCACCTGAATTGACTACCTGCACAAGTATGCAGAGCTCGACTAACGGGCAGGTTACACACCTTGCATTCAAAACAGGTACAGTAAAAGGGGCGTTAGCTTCAGCATAAGTTGTGCACAAATTATCCCTAATAGACTCTCCTACGGCGGTGACGTGCCCCAACAGGAGGGAAAAGTGAAGCATGTTCAAACAATGAAAATTGTCCAAAAAAGAGAAAAAAAAGGGTTAAAACCTCAAACTAATGTAACAGTGAAGCATATTCAACAGTGAAACATATCCAACAGTGAGCCCTAGCTAGTCTAAAATTAAAATCATAATCCTTACCTGGTGCAGCTAGCCATAAATGGTATACACATTTGTTCAAAAGACAGCAAGCAATGGGCAGCGCGCACAGGCTGCAAGTGAAGTGAAAGCTCCAGAGATATGCCCAGCCCCTTGGGGCTAAATACATACCTTGAATACAAATCAGATGCAAATTATGTGCTAACACTAATCTAAATTCTAAAATTTAAATTGCAAGCTGACACCCCTGGAGGCAGCTAGCCTGAAGTATACTTAAGTTTTGTACAGCAGAAGGAAATGGCAGCGCTTCCAAACAGACGCTGCACCTGAATTGACTACCTGCACAAGTATGCAGAGCTCGACTAACGGGCAGGTTACACACCTTGCATTCAAAACAGGTACAGTAAAAGGGGCGTTAGCTTCAGCATAAGTTGTGCACAAATTATCCCTAATAGACTCTCCTACGGCGGTGACGTGCCCCAACAGGAGAGAAAAGTGAAGCATGTTCAAACAATGAAAATTGTCCAAAAAAGAGAAAAAAAAAAGGGTTAAAACCTCAAACTAATGTAACAGTGAAGCATATTCAACAGTGAAACATATCCAACAGTGAGCCCTAGCTAGTCTAAAATTAAAATCATAATCCTTACCTGGTGCAGCTAGCCATAAATGGTATACACATTTGTTCAAAAGACAGCAAGCAATGGGCAGCGCGCACAGGCTGCAAGTGAAGTGAAAGCTCCAGAGATATGCCCAGCCCCTTGGGGCTAAATACATACCTTGAATACAAATCAGATGCAAATTATGTGCTAACACTAATCTAAATTCTAAAATTTGAATGCAAGCTGACACCCCTGGAGGCAGCTAGCCTGAAGTATACTTAAGTTTTGTACAGCAGAAGGAAATGGCAGCGCTTCCAAACAGACGCTGCACCTGAATTGACTACCTGCACAAGTATGCAGAGCTCGACTAACGGGCAGGTTACACACCTTGCATTCAAAACAGGTACAGTAAAAGGGGCGTTAGCTTCAGCATAAGTTGTGCACAAATTATCCCTAATAGACTCTCCTACGGCGGTGACGTGCCCCAACAGGAGAGAAAAGTGAAGCATGTTCAAACAATGAAAATTGTCCAAAAAAGAGAAAAAAAAAGGGTTAAAACCTCAAACTAATGTAACAGTGAAGCATATTCAACAGTGAAACATATCCAACAGTGAGCCCTAGCTAGTCTAAAATTAAAATCATAATCCTTACCTGGTGCAGCTAGCCATAAATGGTATACACATTTGTTCAAAAGACAGCAAGCAATGGGCAGCGCGCACAGGCTGCAAGTGAAGTGAAAGCTCCAGAGATATGCCCAGCCCCTTGGGGCTAAATACATACCTTGAATACAAATCAGATGCAAATTATGTGCTAACACTAATCTAAATTCTAAAATTTGAATGAAAGCTGACACCCCTGGAGGCAGCTAGCCTGAAGTATACTTAAGTTTTGTACAGCAGAAGGAAATGGCAGCGCTTCCAAACAGACGCTGCACCTGAATTGACTACCTGCACAAGTATGCAGAGCTCGACTAACGGGCAGGTTACACACCTTGCATTCAAAACAGGTACAGTAAAAGGGGCGTTAGCTTCAGCATAAGTTGTGCACAAATTATCCCTAATAGACTCTCCTACGGCGGTGACGTGCCCCAACAGGAGAGAAAAGTGAAGCATGTTCAAACAATGAAAATTGTCCAAAAAAGAGAAAAAAAAGGGTTAAAACCTCAAACTAATGTAACAGTGAAGCATATTCAACAGTGAAACATATCCAACAGTGAGCCCTAGCTAGTCTAAAATTAAAATCATAATCCTTACCTGGTGCAGCTAGCCATAAATGGTATACACATTTGTTCAAAAGACAGCAAGCAATGGGCAGCGCGCACAGGCTGCAAGTGAAGTGAAAGCTCCAGAGATATGCCCAGCCCCTTGGGGCTAAATACATACCTTGAATACAAATCAGATGCAAATTATGTGCTAACACTAATCTAAATTCTAAAATTTGAATGCAAGCTGACACCCCTGGAGGCAGCTAGCCTGAAGTATACTTAAGTTTTGTACAGCAGAAGGAAATGGCAGCGCTTCCAAACAGACGCTGCACCTGAATTGACTACCTGCACAAGTATGCAGAGCTCGACTAACGGGCAGGTTACACACCTTGCATTCAAAACAGGTACAGTAAAAGGGGCGTTAGCTTCAGCATAAGTTGTGCACAAATTATCCCTAATAGACTCTCCTACGGCGGTGACGTGCCCCAACAGGAGAGAAAAGTGAAGCATGTTCAAACAATGAAAATTGTCCAAAAAAGAGAAAAAAAAGGGTTAAAACCTCAAACTAATGTAACAGTGAAGCATATTCAACAGTGAAACATATCCAACAGTGAGCCCTAGCTAGTCTAAAATTAAAATCATAATCCTTACCTGGTGCAGCTAGCCATAAATGGTATACACATTTGTTCAAAAGACAGCAAGCAATGGGCAGCGCGCACAGGCTGCAAGTGAAGTGAAAGCTCCAGAGATATGCCCAGCCCCTTGGGGCTAAATACATACCTTGAATACAAATCAGATGCAAATTATGTGCTAACACTAATCTAAATTCTAAAATTTAAATTGCAAGCTGACACCCCTGGAGGCAGCTAGCCTTGAAGTATACTTAAGTTTTGTACAGCAGAAGGAAATGGCAGCGCTTCCAAACAGACGCTGCACCTGAATTGACTACCTGCACAAGTATGCAGAGCTCGACTAACGGGCAGGTTACACACCTTGCATTCAAAACAGGTACAGTAAAAGGGGCGTTAGCTTCAGCATAAGTTGTGCACAAATTATCCCTAATAGACTCTCCTACGGCGGTGACGTGCCCCAACAGGAGAGAAAAGTGAAGCATGTTCAAACAATGAAAATTATCCAAAAAAGAGAAAAAAAAAGGGTTAAAACCTCAAACTAATGTAACAGTGAAGCATATTCAACAGTGAAACATATCCAACAGTGAGCCCTAGCTAGTCTAAAATTAAAATCATAATCCTTACCTGGTGCAGCTAGCCATAAATGGTATACACATTTGTTCAAAAGACAGCAAGCAATGGGCAGCGCGCACAGGCTGCAAGTGAAGTGAAAGCTCCAGAGATATGCCCAGCCCCTTGGGGCTAAATACATACCTTGAATACAAATCAGATGCAAATTATGTGCTAACACTAATCTAAATTCTAAAATTTAAATTGCAAGCTGACACCCCTGGAGGCAGCTAGCCTGAAGTATACTTAAGTTTTGTACAGCAGAAGGAAATGGCAGCGCTTCCAAACAGACGCTGCACCTGAATTGACTACCTGCACAAGTATGCAGAGCTCGACTAACGGGCAGGTTACACACCTTGCATTCAAAACAGGTACAGTAAAAGGGGCGTTAGCTTCAGCATAAGTTGTGCACAAATTATCCCTAATAGACTCTCCTACGGCGGTGACGTGCCCCAACAGGAGGGAAAAGTGAAGCATGTTCAAACAATGAAAATTGTCCAAAAAAGAGAAAAAAAAGGGTTAAAACCTCAAACTAATGTAACAGTGAAGCATATTCAACAGTGAAACATATCCAACAGTGAGCCCTAGCTAGTCTAAAATTAAAATCATAATCCTTACCTGGTGCAGCTAGCCATAAATGGTATACACATTTGTTCAAAAGACAGCAAGCAATGGGCAGCGCGCACAGGCTGCAAGTGAAGTGAAAGCTCCAGAGATATGCCCAGCCCCTTGGGGCTAAATACATACCTTGAATACAAATCAGATGCAAATTATGTGCTAACACTAATCTAAATTCTAAAATTTAAATTGCAAGCTGACACCCCTGGAGGCAGCTAGCCTGAAGTATACTTAAGTTTTGTACAGCAGAAGGAAATGGCAGCGCTTCCAAACAGACGCTGCACCTGAATTGACTACCTGCACAAGTATGCAGAGCTCGACTAACGGGCAGGTTACACACCTTGCATTCAAAACAGGTACAGTAAAAGGGGCGTTAGCTTCAGCATAAGTTGTGCACAAATTATCCCTAATAGACTCTCCTACGGCGGTGACGTGCCCCAACAGGAAAGAAAAGTGAAGCATGTTCAAACAATGAAAATTGTCCAAAAAAGAGAAAAAAAAGGGTTAAAACCTCAAACTAATGTAACAGTGAAGCATATTCAACAGTGAAACATATCCAACAGTGAGCCCTAGCTAGTCTAAAATTAAAATCATAATCCTTACCTGGTGCAGCTAGCCATAAATGGTATACACATTTGTTCAAAAGACAGCAAGCAATGGGCAGCGCGCACAGGCTGCAAGTGAAGTGAAAGCTCCAGAGATATGCCCAGCCCCTTGGGGCTAAATACATACCTTGAATACAAATCAGATGCAAATTATGTGCTAACACTAATCTAAATTCTAAAATTTGAATGCAAGCTGACACCCCTGGAGGCAGCTAGCCTGAAGTATACTTAAGTTTTGTACAGCAGAAGGAAATGGCAGCGCTTCCAAACAGACGCTGCACCTGAATTGACTACCTGCACAAGTATGCAGAGCTCGACTAACGGGCAGGTTACACACCTTGCATTCAAAACAGGTACAGTAAAAGGGGCGTTAGCTTCAGCATAAGTTGTGCACAAATTATCCCTAATAGACTCTCCTACGGCGGTGACGTGCCCCAACAGGAGAGAAAAGTGAAGCATGTTCAAACAATGAAAATTGTCCAAAAAAGAGAAAAAAAAAGGGTTAAAACCTCAAACTAATGTAACAGTGAAGCATATTCAACAGTGAAACATATCCAACAGTGAGCCCTAGCTAGTCTAAAATTAAAATCATAATCCTTACCTGGTGCAGCTAGCCATAAATGGTATACACATTTGTTCAAAAGACAGCAAGCAATGGGCAGCGCGCACAGGCTGCAAGTGAAGTGAAAGCTCCAGAGATATGCCCAGCCCCTTGGGGCTAAATACATACCTTGAATACAAATCAGATGCAAATTATGTGCTAACACTAATCTAAATTCTAAAATTTGAATGCAAGCTGACACCCCTGGAGGCAGCTAGCCTGAAGTATACTTAAGTTTTGTACAGCAGAAGGAAATGGCAGCGCTTCCAAACAGACGCTGCACCTGAATTGACTACCTGCACAAGTATGCAGAGCTCGACTAACGGGCAGGTTACACTAGCTAGGGCTCACTGTTGGATATGTTTCACTGTTGAATATGCTTCACTGTTACATTAGTTTGAGGTTTTAACCCTTTTTTTTCTCTTTTTTGGACAATTTTCATTGTTTGAACATGCTTCACTTTTCTCTCCTGTTGGGGCACGTCACCGCCGTAGGAGAGTCTATTAGGGATAATTTGTGCACAACTTATGCTGAAGCTAACGCCCCTTTTACTGTACCTGTTTTGAATGCAAGGTGTGTAACCTGCCCGTTAGTCGAGCTCTGCATACTTGTGCAGGTAGTCAATTCAGGTGCAGCGTCTGTTTGGAAGCGCTGCCATTTCCTTCTGCTGTACAAAACTTAAGTATACTTCAAGGCTAGCTGCCTCCAGGGGTGTCAGCTTGCAATTTAAATTTTAGAATTTAGATTAGTGTTAGCACATAATTTGCATCTGATTTGTATTCAAGGTATGTATTTAGCCCCAAGGGGCTGGGCATATCTCTGGAGCTTTCACTTCACTTGCAGCCTGTGCGCGCTGCCCATTGCTTGCTGTCTTTTGAACAAATGTGTATACCATTTATGGCTAGCTGCACCAGGTAAGGATTATGATTTTAATTTTAGACTAGCTAGGGCTCACTGTTGGATATGTTTCACTGTTGAATATGCTTCACTGTTACATTAGTTTGAGGATTTAACCCTTTTTTTTTCTCTTTTTTGGACAATTTTCATTGTTTGAACATGCTTCACTTTTCTCTCCTGTTGGGGCATTTTAGAATTTAGATTAGTGTTAGCACATAATTTGCATCTGATTTGTATTCAAGGTATGTATTTAGCCCCAAGGAGCTGGGCATATCTCTGGAGCTTTCACTTCACTTGCAGCCTGTGCGCGCTGCCCATTGCTTGCTGTCTTTTGAACAAATGTGTATACCATTTATGGCTAGCTGCACCAGGTAAGGATTATGATTTTAATTTTAGACTAGCTAGGGCTCACTGTTGGATATGTTTCACTGTTGAATATGCTTCACTGTTACATTAGTTTGAGGTTTTAACCCTTTTTTTTCTCTTTTTTGGACAATTTTCATTGTTTGAACATGCTTCACTTTTCCCTCCTGTTGGGGCACGTCACCGCCGTAGGAGAGTCTATTAGGGATAATTTGTGCACAACTTATGCTGAAGCTAACGCCCCTTTTACTGTACCTGTTTTGAATGCAAGGTGTGTAACCTGCCCGTTAGTCGAGCTCTGCATACTTGTGCAGATAGTCAATTCAGGTGCAGCGTCTGTTTGGAAGCGCTGCCATTTCCTTCTGCTGTACAAAACTTAAGTATACTTCAGGCTAGCTGCCTCCAGGGGTGTCAGCTTGCATTCAAATTTTAGAATTTAGATTAGTGTTAGCACATAATTTGCATCTGATTTGTATTCAAGGTATGTATTTAGCCCCAAGGGGCTGGGCATATCTCTGGAGCTTTCACTTCACTTGCAGCCTGTGCGCGCTGCCCATTGCTTGCTGTCTTTTGAACAAATGTGTATATACCATTTATGGCTAGCTGCACCAGGTAAGGGTTATGATTTTAATTTTAGACTAGCTAGGGCTCACTGTTGGATATGTTTCACTGTTGAATATGCTTCACTGTTACATTAGTTTGAGGTTTTAACCCTTTTTTTTCTCTTTTTTGGACAATTTTCATTGTTTGAACATGCTTCACTTTTCTCTCCTGTTGGGGCACGTCACCGCCGTAGGAGAGTCTATTAGGGATAATTTGTGCACAACTTATGCTGAAGCTAACGCCCCTTTTACTGTACCTGTTTTGAATGCAAGGTGTGTAACCTGCCCGTTAGTCGAGCTCTGCATACTTGTGCAGGTAGTCAATTCAGGTGCAGCGTCTGTTTGGAAGCGCTGCCATTTCCTTCTGCTGTACAAAACTTAAGTATACTTCAGGCTAGCTGCCTCCAGGGGTGTCAGCTTGCATTCAAATTTTAGAATTTAGATTAGTGTTAGCACATAATTTGCATCTGATTTGTATTCAAGGTATGTATTTAGCCCCAAGGAGCTGGGCATATCTCTGGAGCTTTCACTTCACTTGCAGCCTGTGCGCGCTGCCCATTGCTTGCTGTCTTTTGAACAAATGTGTATACCATTTATGGCTAGCTGCCCCAGGTAAGGATTATGATTTTAATTTTAGACTAGCTAGGGCTCACTGTTGGATATGTTTCACTGTTGAATATGCTTCACTGTTACATTAGTTTGTGGTTTTAACCCTTTTTTTTTCTCTTTTTTGGACAATTTTCATTGTTTGAACATGCGTCACTTTTCTCTCCTGTTGGGGCACGTCACCGCCGTAGGAGAGTCTATTAGGGATAATTTGTGCACAACTTATGCTGAAGCTAACGCCCCTTTTACTGTACCTGTTTTGAATGCAAGGTGTGTAACCTGCCCGTTAGTCGAGCTCTGCATACTTGTGCAGGTAGTCAATTCAGGTGCAGCGTCTGTTTGGAAGCGCTGCCATTTCCTTCTGCTGTACAAAACTTAAGTATACTTCAGGCTAGCTGCCTCCAGGGGTGTCAGCTTGCATTCAAATTTTAGAATTTAGATTAGTGTTAGCACATAATTTGCATCTGATTTGTATTCAAGGTATGTATTTAGCCCCAAGGGGCTGGGCATATCTCTGGAGCTTTCACTTCACTTGCAGCCTGTGCGCGCTGCCCATTGCTTGCTGTCTTTTGAACAAATGTGTATACCATTTATGGCTAGCTGCACCAGGTAAGGGTTATGATTTTAATTTTAGACTAGCTAGGGCTCACTGTTGGATATGTTTCACTGTTGAATATGCTTCACTGTTACATTAGTTTGAGGTTTTAACCCTTTTTTTTTCTCTTTTTTGGACAATTTTCATTGTTTGAACATGCTTCACTTTTCTCTCCTGTTGGGGCACGTCACCGCCGTAGGAGAGTCTATTAGGGATAATTTGTGCACAACTTATGCTGAAGCTAACGCCCCTTTTACTGTACCTGTTTTGAATGCAAGGTGTGTAACCTGCCCGTTAGTCGAGCTCTGCATACTTGTGCAGGTAGTCAATTCAGGTGCAGCGTCTGTTTGGAAGCGCTGCCATTTCCTTCTGCTGTACAAAACTTAAGTATACTTCAGGCTAGCTGCCTCCAGGGGTGTCAGCTTGCATTCAAATTTTAGAATTTAGATTAGTGTTAGCACATAATTTGCATCTGATTTATATTCAAGGTATGTATTTAGCCCCAAGGGGCTGGGCATATCTCTGGAGCTTTCACTTCACTTGCAGCCTGTGCGCGCTGCCCATTGCTTGCTGTCTTTTGAACAAATGTGTATACCATTTATGGCTAGCTGCACCAGGTAAGGATTATGATTTTAATTTTAGACTAGCTAGGGCTCACTGTTGGATATGTTTCACTGTTGAATATGCTTCACTGTTACATTAGTTTGAGGTTTTAACCCTTTTTTTTCTCTTTTTTGGACAATTTTCATTGTTTGAACATGCTTCACTTTTCTCTCCTGTTGGGGCACATCACCGCCGTAGGAGAGTCTATTAGGGATAATTTGTGCACAACTTATGCTGAAGCTAACGCCCCTTTTACTGTACCTGTTTTGAATGCAAGGTGTGTAACCTGCCCGTTAGTCGAGCTCTGCATACTTGTGCAGGTAGTCAATTCAGGTGCAGCGTCTGTTTGGAAGCGCTGCCATTTCCTTCTGCTGTACAAAACTTAAGTATACTTCAGGCTAGCTGCCTCCAGGGGTGTCAGCTTGCATTCAAATTTTAGAATATAGATTAGTGTTAGCACATAATTTGCATCTGATTTGTATTCAAGGTATGTATTTAGCCCCAAGGGGCTGGGCATATCTCTGGAGCTTTCACTTCACTTGCAGCCTGTGCGCGCTGCCCATTGCTTGCTGTCTTTTGAACAAATGTGTATACCATTTATGGCTAGCTGCACCAGGTAAGGATTATGATTTTAATTTTAGACTAGCTAGGGCTCACTGTTGGATATGTTTCACTGTTGAATATGCTTCACTGTTACATTAGTTTGAGGTTTTAACCCTTTTTTTTCTCTTTTTTGGACAATTTTCATTGTTTGAACATGCTTCACTTTTCTCTCCTGTTGGGGCACGTCACCGCCGTAGGAGAGTCTATTAGGGATAATTTGTGCACAGCTTATGCTTAAGCTAACGCACCTTTTACTGTACCTGTTTTGAATGCAAGGTGTGTAACCTGCCCGTTAGTCGAGCTCTGCATACTTGTGCAGGTAGTCAATTCAGGTGCAGCGTCTGTTTGGAAGCGCTGCCATTTCCTTCTGCTGTACAAAACTTAAGTATACTTCAGGCTAGCTGCCTCCAGGGGTGTCAGCTTGCATTCAAATTTTAGAATTTAGATTAGTGTTAGCACATAATTTGCATCTGATTTGTATTCAAGGTATGTATTTAGCCCCAAGGGGCTGGGCATATCTCTGGAGCTCTCACTTCACTTGCAGCCTGTGCGCGCTGCCCATTGCTTGCTGTCTTTTGAACAAATGTGTATACCATTTATGGCTAGCTGCACCAGGTAAGGATTATGATTTTAATTTTAGACTAGCTAGGGCTCACTGTTGGATATGTTTCACTGTTGAATATGCTTCACTGTTACATTAGTTTGAGGTTTTAACCCTTTTTTTTCTCTTTTTTGGACAATTTTCATTGTTTGAACATGCTTCACTTTTCTCTCCTGTTGGGGCACGTCACCGCCGTAGGAGAGTCTATTAGGGATAATTTGTGCACAACTTATGCTGAAGCTAACGCCCCTTTTACTGTACCTGTTTTGAATGCAAGGTGTGTAACCTGCCCGTTAGTCGAGCTCTGCATACTTGTGCAGGTAGTCAATTCAGGTGCAGCGTCTGTTTGGAAGCGCTGCCATTTCCTTCTGCTGTACAAAACTTAAGTATACTTCAGGCTAGCTGCCTCCAGGGGTGTCAGCTTGCATTCAAATTTTAGAATTTAGATTAGTGTTAGCACATAATTTGCATCTGATTTGTATTCAAGGTATGTATTTAGCCCCAAGGGGCTGGGCATATCTCTGGAGCTCTCACTTCACTTGCAGCCTGTGCGCGCTGCCCATTGCTTGCTGTCTTTTGAACAAATGTGTATACCATTTATGGCTAGCTGCACCAGGTAAGGATTATGATTTTAATTTTAGACTAGCTAGGGCTCACTGTTGGATATGTTTCACTGTTGAATATGCTTCACTGTTACATTAGTTTGAGGTTTTAACCCTTTTTTTTCTCTTTTTTGGACAATTTTCATTGTTTGAACATGCTTCACTTTTCTCTCCTGTTGGGGCACGTCACCGCCGTAGGAGAGTCTATTAGGGATAATTTGTGCACAACTTATGCTGAAGCTAACGCCCCTTTTACTGTACCTGTTTTGAATGCAAGGTGTGTAACCTGCCCGTTAGTCGAGCTCTGCATACTTGTGCAGGTAGTCAATTCAGGTGCAGCGTCTGTTTGGAAGCGCTGCCATTTCCTTCTGCTGTACAAAAAAAAAAGATAGCATAGTTTTTCCGGGTAAATTGCACTCTGTTACGTGTTATATCTCTTTGCTCTTGCCCATGCTCTGAATTTTACTAACGACAAGAGTTCTGAATCTCTGTTTTTGCACACAGACAGGCATGAACAGGTTTTCATGCAGGACTTTTGTGATCAGGCAAATTGGCAGCTGCGGGGAGCCCAGGGGATATGGGGGCCCACTCCTCTTCTCAAGTACCTTGCAGAATAGCAGAAGGAGAATTGTAATATTTGCCTGTTCCATTGCTGTGTCACGTCTCCTCTTCCTCTCAACAGCCGCTTTCGCTACGTTGCCATCCTGTGGTTTATTTCTCCTGATGCATGTTATGTGATCAGTAGCCAGAAGATGGCAGCACGGAGCGAGTGGCTGCGGTAGGAAGAGAAGACCAGATACAGCGCTGGAACGGAAAAGTATTATATGCTGCACAAGAGAAAAAGGGTTGTGTGCTCTGATCAGTCGACTTAAAGGGAACTTTAACTGAGAGTGATATGAATGTTTCCTTCTAAACAATACCAGTTGCTTGCAGGATTGGTCTCCAAATTCGCGAATTCAAATAGTACCCGTGATCACGGGTAGATTTTCATGCTTGCCGAATTCAAATCCGAATTCGAATAGTGATCCTGCTCTAGAATTCGAAGTCGAAGTTACCCGAATAGTGCTCTCGAATCCGGCCTTGATTACGCGGGTTTTAACCCATGAATTCGACTTCGGTATACAGGTGATGACTTCATTGGGCCAATGAGAAGGCCCCTAGCCGAGGCACTAGCAACCAATCAGAGGAGGGGAGCCTGGCCCTCCCCTCCTCTATATAAGGCGGCGGCCATGTTGCGGAGCCTGTCCTTGCTGTGTGACTGAGCGGTACTGAGAGCATCTCCAGCATCTGAGCAAGTGCTTTCCTATTGTTAACCTAGCGATTTACCTCCTATACACATTCTCTACCCATATATGATATTGCTGTATAGTTAGATAGTGATTTGAGTGTTATAGTTCAGTCAGCTAGTGTAGTGTATATACTGTATACTGTGCTAGGCTAGTGTTAGGTCTGTGTGCAAGCTAGGCCTGCTAGCCTAGGTAGCCTTAGCCTACCACTAGCTTAGGTAGGTTAGGGATTATAGTTAGTTAGTACTATTTTACTTTATTTCTACTGTTAGTCTGTGAGTTTATTAGCGTCAGTACTGTGTTAGTTACTGTACAGGCCAGCATCTGTTGTGATCTCCTCTGTGACTGCCTGTCACATCTCTGCCTGACCCTATTGATTGCGTCCGTGTGTGACAGACTTTGATTGCCACTGTCGGTCACACACGTTAGTTATCGACTACTAGTCTACTACACTACTACTACTAGGGATTATAGTTAGTTGTTATTTACCTACATACTACTTTACTTAATTTCTACGGTTGTTAGTCGTTGAGTTTATTAGCTTCAGTACTGTGTTAGTTACTGTACAGACCAGCATCTGTTGTGATCTGTGACTGCCTGTCACCTCTCTGCCTGACCCTATTGATTGTGTCCGTGTGTGACAGACTTTGATTGCTACTGTCGGTCACACGAGTTAGTTATTGACTACTGTAGACTACACTACTAGTACTGTCTGTCTACTAGTATTTATACAAAAAAACAAACAACTTTTTTTTGGTCACTCATTCACCCACCAACCCAGACTCTTTATTAAAGTGTACACCCTTTCCCGCCCTTTCTACATATACATTTTTTTTCTTGCTGTATTGGATGACTGGCAGGGGTAGAGGCACCAGCAGGAAAGGCAGTGCCATTGCCAAAGCCACTGCCGGCAGGTCTGTGACTGGTCCGCCGCCAGCCACTGACCGCAGAGTTGAGGAAGAGGGAGCAGGGGCGCAGCAGCAGCAGGTTTCACCCATCTTTGCCTTGGGTCGTCGTCCCCGGCCCATTGCGGGGAGTCAGGCACAGGCTGAGGTGGAAATGATGGCGGAGCAGCAAGCCACTGTTCCCAGCCAGACCTCCAGTGCCAGCGACACCAGTGTCACCACCAGCACTCCGGTCCGCAGCAGCAGCCACCCTCCACCACCGCTTGAGGTCACGACGACCCCAGCGGACAGCTTGCCCTCACTGAGTGCACTCTTGACACCCGGGACCGTGAGCGACTTGATGGATGTGGTTGAGGAGGAGATGTTGGGGGGATGCGAGGAGGAGTAGGAGTTTAAGGTGGAGGGGCCTGATGCAGGAGGTTCTTGTTGGTGGCGCACAACAGGTGGAATTTCAGGAGGAGGAGGAGGGGCCTGATGCAGGGGATGTTGAGGCAGAGGAGTTGGGTGAGGAGTTGGTCAGAGCCAGACAGCCACTGCACAGACTTCAGCAGCAGCAGCAGCATCCCACACTCCTGCTCATCCAGCATCAGCAGCAGGAGCGCAGAAAGTCACTGCTCCCCCCCCCCCCCCCCCCCGGGGCAGCCAGTTCTCAGTGGCCTCATCTGCTCCCTCCACAGTGGTCTGGGGTCTTTGGAAGCAATCTCACAGCTTAGGAGTTACAGTTGTGAGTAATCCTAGCTCTATCAGAGCCACCATCCAGGGAAAACTTGAGTATTTACCAGACCTTGTCCACCTTCATTTTGAATAGCATACAGTCTCTACAGATGCACTATAGAAAGCGTTATGACCAATTGCATGACGGCCTGGTACAACAGCTGCACGAAGGCTACTAGAGAAGCCCTGCAGCGAGTTGTTAAAACAGCAGAAGCCATTATTGGCACTGAACTACCATCACTGGAACTTTTGTATAATACTCGCAGCGTGAGAAGGGCCAAAAACATTATCAAGGACAGCACTCACCCTGGAAATGCCTTGTTTGAGCTCCTTCCATCAGGTAAACGTTTTAGATCAATCCGCACACACACAAACAGACTGAAAGACAGCTTTTTCCCATCCGCCATAAACTTGATGAACTCTGAATCCTCTCTGAAATAATTAACACTGTGTACAAATTGTTTAAATATCTGTAATACCTGGCAAATGTGTATAATTTCTTCTCTTCCTTGTTACTATCACTATGTTCCCTATATGCACCGTGGGGTTGTCATGAAAAGTAATTTTGTTGTGTTACACAGTGACAATAAAGTGAATTGAATAGTATACAGTGGAAACCCCCACAGTAATCCTTATGCCATTCTAAGACATACATACATTTTTTTTAAAGCAGATAAGCTCATATGAAAAAAAATTCCAACAACATGGATGTGGACATAAGTTTCTTCTCTTGCATGAACTGATAACCGTACAAGATACAACATTCCATACTTTTGTTGTGAATGCACACATACGGAAGTATTTGCCCTGCTGTAACAGAAAAGCTTGTGATAAAGGAAAAATTCTCTTGGGAGACATGAGTAACATGATTTAATACTTCAGTAACAAAATAGAAAACTAAAAAAAAATCACAATTCTTTTAAGGTCAACTTATTTTTCTATTTTTTTTTCACACTTTTTTTTTTTTACACAAATATTTTCCATACTAAGCAATTTTTCAAATTTAGCTTTTACGTATTGGCAAGTAAAAGATTCAGCATCTTCTGTAGGGCATAGTCTTCTCCAGTAGAGCTGTGATTTAATGATGCACAAGAAAAAGGCATTGTGTTGTGTTACTCATACTCAGACCATTCACATTAGTTTCCTGCCCAAACACATGGAAACAATCTGTGGTTTACCCTCCTGAGCGGAGTCAGATTCTTAGAAATTGTGGGGAATTTCCAGAGCCAAATCTTGGGGAAACCTTATCAGTCTGTTTTTCTTGCATTGTGCTGGAGGAATATTGGTGCTGATGTGAAAATTATAGACGGGACACACCCTCTTTGCATAGTCTAGCTCTTGATATTAGTAGAAAAAAATGTTCATTGAGCCTGAAAGACTATATACTTCTAGAGGACATAAGACCGCATTAATTGCAGCTAACATTGTCCTTTTGCTTTGGTATTATTCCCCCAAAAATCCTGCGGAATAATTAGAGAGATGCAATTATTTTCCTCGTGTTGCATGGACAATAAAAAATGTATACTATTGGCTTTTAACATCTTAGGATGATCATAGCTAACTTCAACTTAGCTGAGTGCAATGATAATACAACCTCCAATGTTGTCATACTCAGGGGCGAAACTAGTAACCACGGGGCCCCTCTGCAAAAATTTGGATGCCTTTTGGATGTTTTGGGGGCCGGAGGGGTCGCAGCAGGAGGAGAGAGCATGGGCACACAATGGTGGGGAGGGGGGCACAGTCCTCCCCCTCCCTCACCTCAGGCTCTCCCCTCAGCGCTCCCCTCCAGCATCTATCAGTGGCTGCAGGCAAGAACAAATACCTTCATCCACCGCGGAGGTCCGATCTCTAAGTGCCTCTAGCTACTTCCTGTTTAAACAGGAAGTAGCATCAGAAACTTAGAGAGAGGAACCTCCAGCAGTGGAACACATGAAGTTCCTGCCCACCACCTGCTGCTGCTGATTGATGCTGAAGGGAAGCGTGAGGGGAGAGCCCGAGGTTAGGGAGGGAAGGACTGTCCTCCCTCCCCGCCAATGTGTGCCCATGCTCTCTCCTCATGCTGCGACCCCTCCGGCCCCCCAAAAACGGCCCTGAGCCAGGCCCTAGAGGGGCCCCGCCGCGGGTGCAGGGGCTGCAACCCCTTTTGTTACCCAACTGGTCATACTGTAGGACTTCAGAAAAGTGCAATTAAAGAAAGAAAGTTTTATAGAAACAACAACCCGCTGATCTGTGGACTTCAGGTTTACATTCTAATCTGAGATGATCAGTCTTCTGACACAATCACTCCATTACCTCCTCTGTTCCTCTTTGTTAAGGGGCCCATACACCTAACGATTTTCCCGCCGATATACAGCAGATTCGATCACTGTGATGGAATCTGCTGTGAAATTGTTGCGCAAACGTTGACCGAACGACTGATTTCCGACCAAAATCGATCGTTCCCGTCGATTCTCGACGTTCCTGTCCATGCGGAAGAATTTGCTCGATCGCCGGCAGGTCGGGATTGCGTCGATAGCGGCGTTCGAATGTTCGACGACTGACGCAATACAGCGGCAATACATTACCTGTTCCCGCTGTCAATGCTGCTCCTTCTCCGCTGGGCTCCAAGTCTGGCAGGCTTCACTTCTTCCTGTCCCGGCAGGAAGTTTAAACAGTAGAGCGCCCTCTACTGTTTAAACTTCTCCGGACAGGAAGTGAAGCTGGAGCCCTGGAGCCGAGCGCGGAGAAGAAGGCAGCGGAGACCGGGGGACTTGCGCCGGCCGGATCAGGTAATGTTTGCAGGGGGGGCGGCAGCAGCGGCAGCTTCACAGATGGTGATCGGTTTCATGCTGAAATCGATTCACAATCTGTTTGCAGCCATATGATCCCTCTCTGATAAGAGAGGGATCTATCTGTTGGTTGAATCTGATGGCAAATCGACCAGTGTATGGCCACCTTTAGGAACATTTGAGTATTCTAGGACCTGGTCAATTTCATCAGAATGGCTGCAGTAAGGCATTTTATGTAATAATTCCTCTTTCTTTTCTGATATATTCTTGCTGTACCACTGTTTAAATATATTGCACTCACAAAAAACAACCTTTCCACTGGTAATGCTATTATTGCATAACCAGATAATAAAAAACAAATATCAATATATTCCAGTCCAGGGCTTGCTGTGGCGTTATCCACTCCTTGTAAACACTTGGGCTATATGTGCACTGCACGCTCCTGTTTGTCTTCTTTCTTACCTCTCTTTTTCTCTTGTTTTTTTGTCTTTATTTAACTTTAAACAATACAAATTGCCTGAAACATTTTTAAAACATATAAGTGTACATGAATAAACAGAAAAGTGCAAGAAAACCCCCCCGGTAATAGTTTTATCCAGACAAAACTAGCACATTTCATTACGATATAGTAACCTGAATAAATAACTATTACCAATGGATCACAAATGAAAAAGCAGACCTATGATGGGACAAGTAAAAGTAAAGAAAACAGCTAGTATAAATATAAATAAGAATAGCTGTTAGTATGTCCCCTTTGTCAAGAATATAAACAGAATAGTAGCGATACTATTCTGTTTCTATCCTTGACAAAGGAGACTGTCTGTGGCCCTGAAACGGTCGTTGGTGACTTGAACGGATGTCTGGTTGACTATGTGAATAAACCACGCTTTGATGTTTATTGGGTGTGCGGACCTTCTGGAGTTTTGCATTACTGAACACTGGCCCAGCACCCAGGATTTGACTATGCTGTTGCAACTTTCTCTCTGTTTATGGGCCAGTGTGAGAATAGAGTTATGTTTATCTGTAGTAAAATATCAGTATTTATTACCCATATTTTTTATATAGTTATTTGCACTGTTAATGTCGAATATTGGTAAATTTGAAGTGTTTCCTTCTTAGAGATATACATTTTCCTGCAATGATAAATAACAATATCACAAATAGTGAGATTAATATTTGGTAATGGAATAATTTAGGTCTATAGCTTGCAGGTAAGAGATTACGGTATGTGAAATAGGTGTAAATCATCTCTTCTCATAAATCATCACTTACGATATTTCATTTTAGGTTTTGATGACTGAGAGAGTGCACAAACCCCATTTAATTGCAATATGATGTTTGGCTGACACAGTTATATGCAGGGGGGCCTGATGCACCAGGGAGTACAGGCGGTCGACTTGAGCTATGTGGGGGGGAGGAGGCGCAGCCACGGCGGGATAACAGGTGCTATCTGCCGCAACTACAGTCTGGGGCAGTGATAGTTTTGTTTGTTTTTACAATCCATGTGCTCTCCAGCCTCTGCTGCCACCTCCTTACATGCCCCCAAGCAGAGCCAGGCCGAGGTAGAGACGAGAGAGGCTCCAGCCTCAAGGCGCAGTGTAGGAGGGGTGGACAGTTCACTCAGCTACGATTCCCCTATTGTGTTAGAAGCCGAGATAAATAAGAAAAGGAGATACATTGCAGTGACTGCAAGCCAGTTAACTACATATTAAGGTTTGGGGGGGGGAGGGCAACTCTTAAGGGGCCCATACACTCAGCCGGTTATTCTGGCCGACCGATCGATCGATCGATTGCAAATCGGTTGGCCAATCGACCAATCGATGGCCAATTTCGATCGATTTCGATGGATTTCCATCGAACTGGCAGGGTGGAAAATGTAGGTCGATCTGATGAGATTGCTTATCAGTTTGCATTGGCCCTAATGGAAATCTGATCGCAAAAAAATGCCATCAGATCGAATTTCAATAGATTTCAAACTGAAATCTATTGGAATTCTATCCTGGTAAAAAATGTTCTAAAAACGCATCAGATAGATCATCAGATGTATTTCTTATCTATCTGCTGCCAATCTGACGAGTGTATGGGCACCTTAAGTCTAATAGCAATCAGTATGTGATAGCTGGGGTGGAAGGGGGAGGGGCTCACTTTGGTGTCTCATCCTTGGGTGTTGGAGGACAGTGTCTGCCCCCATGCCAGGCCCAGCCAATAGAAGAAAGTAAACAGTGTTCTCCACTGCTTTTCCTCTTCCAAGTCCCCACCCACTACACCTTCTCTCTACTCTGTCTAGTCACCCGGGTCTTCTCTTCTGCCCGCCAATCAATAGTCATTTTTTTAATGCTGCTGCCTCTGTCCAGCCAGTGAGAGAGAAATAGCCTAGGGATTCCGCCCCCCAATACTCCCGTCCAGGAAGCAGCAGCTGTACGAGAGAGAGCTGTGTGCTTGTATAGAATGGATGGTTATCTTCTGCTTTCTGATATATGACCTCTGCAGCCAGGATCAGAGGACATAGACTACTGTGCGTGTGTGACAAAATACAGAGCCCTGACAGTCAGGACAGAGCTGCATGTCACACACACTGCTGGCTGCCAAAGTAATGCTGTGCAAATTACTGTACTCTGGTGTTGCACCCAACACTTTTGTTTTATTGTGAGGTGCTTATATTATATAACTTGCTGAGAAACAAGCCTTAGAGCCGGTTCACATTACAAAACGCGGAAAGCCACGCATGCGTAACGCAACGCATGCGAACGCACGCCATCCGCTTTTGTATGCGTTGCGTGGCTGATCTCATCACTGAAAAGTGAATGGGACAGCCGCGCGTTTTTGCAAAATCTGCGTGCAGCATGCGTTCCCTGACCGCACTGGTCCGGAACGCATACATTGTGTGAACATCAGACAGTGCACTCTATGCACTGTCTGATGTCGTGCATGTGTGCCTCCTGCACGCGTTTCCAAAACGCGGCTGGAAACGCGTGCAGTCTGAACGGGCCCTAACTGATCACATTTATGGATTGCACAATGCAGAGTTTCATAAAGGTGATGCATGAATTAGATCAGTTTTGCTTGTTTCTTAGTAAACAATATAAAAGACACCTCATAATAAAACAAACGTTTTACATACAGCACCAGACTACACCACCAAGGCAAGCCCTGAACAAGATTTCATAATCCACCCCACTGAGGTACATGGTTGACATAGATTTTACAGTAATTGGATCCATTGTATGGGCAAAACTGTCTTTTTGCTGGAGATGTTTGAATGTTTAATGCTAGGTACACACAATGATATTATCTAACTGATTTACTGTCAGATCAATTATTTCTAACATGTCTGATCTGATTTCCAATTGATTTTCCATAGCAGTGAACGGAAAATCGATCGGAAGTCAGATTGGACATGCTGTAAATAATCAATACTGTATGACAGTAAATCTGCCAGATAATCTAATCATGTGTACCACACATTATCCTATCATAGTCATAGTCTAATGCCCTGCCATATTACTATTATGTATTTTATATAGCACTGGCATCTTCTGCACCACTTTACAGAGTGCATAATCATGTCACTGCCTGTCCTCAGAGGAGCTCGCACTCTAATCCTGCCATAGTCATAGTCTTATGTCCCTACTATATTGTTATTATGTATTTATATAGCACTGACATCTTCTGCAGCACTGTACACAGTACATAGTCATGTCACTGACTGTCCTCAGAGAAGCTCACAATCTAATCCTACTATATTCTAATGTCCTACCATATTATAATTATGTATTTATATAGCAGTGACATCTACTACGGCACTTTACAGAGTACATAGGCATGTCACTCTGACTGTCCTCAGAGGAGCTCACTATCTAATCTTTGCTAAAAGTATAGTAAGGAGGACATTATTTTTCATTAGGAGAGGAGGAGTTATTCAACTTTTGCTGTTGAAGGCCACTGCCTGTGAATTACAAACTGCTAAGTTCATGCACATTTAGCCTTCCCATGACCCCTTATTACCATGCCCACTTTCCAGTGCATGAACACGCTTGGCGCATTGCAAGTTGACAACTACCCCAGTAGTGGATCTAGCACCTGCATAGCACCCTCAATAAAACAATCCTGGAACCGCCCTTGGTTATAGTCTAATAATTTCAATATAGGATTGTTTTTGGGAAAACCAGTTGACTTAATGGACAACCGAGGTGACATGTGACTTGAGGAGATAGACGTGTATGAATAGTGCCAACCACACAACTAACTAGGCTGTGTTCCTTTTTTTCTTTCTCTATCTGAAAGAGTTGAATATCAGGTATACAAGTAACAGTTTCTGTCTGGGTCGGGACTGGGTCAGACTATAGAAAACCTTTACTGATAAGTAATTACAGCTATAAAACACTTACCAGTAAATAAATGGCTTCTGAAAGCAGAAAAGGGATAAAAGGGCCAATAATTCATAGATAACTTCAATTAAGGTGTCATTGAGCTTCTAAGCCCTGTGTTTAACCCTTTGAATGCTTTTTTAGTAAAAAAAAAAAAATGCTGGTTGTATATAATATGCTGTAAATAATCTATTAGAGCAAATAAGAAATGCTGGGTTTCATTCCGCTTTAAAAGGTAAAACTTGTATTTGAAATAGAAACACTTTGCAGGGGTTTTGGATGAATTATCCTAATAAAAGAAGAGACGGCACACCACTGGTTGCAACAAATATTGCTGTATTCACGAACAAGTACACACTACATGTTACGGAATATTACATCCTTCATTAGGTGATAAACAGCAAGTGAAAAAACAGACACCAATATATATATTCACATGTGGGCCACCACACCCATGGTGGCTCCACCCCCTCACCATTTAACCCATTGTCCACACTCCAATGCTTAAAAGTTCATGGCCATATGGCACTCCATTTCGGCTACCAAAAAATTGTTAAATAACTGACTGTCGGGGAGATTGCCACATTCCTTGACCAGCTTTCACTTCCTACATTAACCAAGGAGGAGGCTGAACTATTGGAGTTGCCCATTGGTCCGGATGAACTAGGGGAGGCTCTAGCCTGCCTCAATAAAGGTAAGGCACCTGGGCCTGACGGCATTCCAGTAGAGTGGTACTCTAAAAACAAGGAAGATATCTTACCAAGATTATCCTCCCTGCTCACCAATATATTTGAACTCGGAGAATTGCCAGAATCAATGAGGGATTCTTTAATTACTTTGATTCTGAAGCCAGGCAAAGACCCACTGGCCTGTGATTCATACAGGCCAATCTCCTTGATGAACACAGACACCAAACTCCTGTCTAAAGTATTAGCAATCCGACTGGAAAAAGTCATACATAAACTGGTTCATCCGGATCAATGTGGATTTATTGGAGGGAGGTCAACAAAAATGAACATACGTAGACTTCTATCCAATATCCAGTTCCCTCATCGTAACTCAAATACCAGGGTAATCCTTTCCCTCGATGCAAATAAGGCATTTGACTCCATTGAATGGCCTTATTTAATGCAGGTACTTGGGGGGTTTGGATTCGGTCCTCGCTTCTGCAAATGGATTCAAATTTTGTATACTAAACCAACTGCGAGGGTCAGGGTCAACCAGGTTATATCCCAAACCTTTCAAATTAGCCGAGGCACCAGGCAGGGGTGCCCATTGTCCCCTTTGCTGTTTGCTCTGGCAATAGAACCTCTAGCACAGGCGGTGCGTAGAGCCCCTGATATTAGAGGACTCACAATCAACCACACTGTGGAGAAAATATCTTTGTATGCAGATGATATGCTCATATACCTGGCTGACCCTGGCCCGTCGTTGACAGCAGTTTTAGAATTATATAATACATTTGGACGAATGTCGGGACTTACTATCAACTGGTCAAAATCAGTCCTCTTCCCCTTGGATACGTTTCACCATAATATAATTTCACCAATTTCCAACCTGTTGATAGTGGACAGTTTTAAATATCTGGGAGTCTGGATACATAGAGATATAAACTCATTTAAAGAATATAATCTACAACCGGTTCTGGTATCTATTGAATCTCAGCTGAAGCGTTGGTTGAATTTACCACTAAATCTATACGGTAGAATATGCTCAATTAAAATGATCATTGCCCCGAGGCTACTCTACATTCTACAGATGTCTCCCTGCTGGATTCCGCAAAGTATCTTTAAAAAAATAGACTCCCTTATTTCTAGTTTCCTATGGGCGGGAAGCAATGCAAAAATATCGCTGCAAACTCTTCGCCTACCAATCTCGGAGGGGGGCTAGCGCTTCCTGATTTTCAAGCCTATTACCTAGCGTCCCAGCTGGTGCCCATACAGAGCTGGTTGGGTTCAGTTAGAACTAACTCTGACATGAATACAGAGGCGGATATCGCCACATCGTACGAAGCTCTCTGCTCGGCTATTTACAGAAATGAAGTTCCAACAGGGAACGAAGGTACTTCACTGATTAGACACACTATTAAGGTATTCAAAAAAGTCCAACGAATATGTGATCCCTCCCCTAGTACTATATCCCCTAGTTTACCCCTTTGGCATAATGACCAACTCCCGGAACTCAAAAACATACCTGACATACATTTCTGGTGCAAAGCGGGCATTAAATATGTTAACCAATTATATACTGAGGGCTCCTTTAAGGACTTTGCCACTCTGAGACAGGAATTTCAGCTTCCACGACACTCACTGTTTCGATACTTCCAAATTAGGCATGCACTCAAAACCCAGCTTGGCCTACACGGAGTGGTACTAGCCCCCACACCTTCAGAATCGTTACTGTTGCAGAAGGATAATAACAAACTAATATCAAAGTACTATGAATTCATATTGCTTGCAAAACTAAGAAATAATGCATATAGTTATAAGGTCAAGTGGACGGTTGGGGGAGAGGGTATTGCTGACTCAGAGTGGTTAGAATTCCATGACACATACTATAAAACTGTCATAGCCTCAAAAGACAAGGTGATTCAGCTTAAGTGGTTGCATCAGGCCTACTTGTCACCAGCACGACTGGCAAAGATGGGAAAGGGAGCTACAGACGCATGCTTCAAGTGTGGAGTAAATAGGGCTGACTTCTTACACTGTGTGTGGTACTGTCCCCAGGTACAGGATTATTGGAAATCAGTCACTCATTTTATGTCCAATAAGCTCAAACTACCGCCAACCATGTCCTTCCAAGCATGCATGTTGGGAATCCTGGGGGAAGTGGGCTGTGGGACACATAAGAGGACGCTGATACGTACACTATTATTCTATGCCAGAAAGACCCTTACTTCCAAATGGAAACAAAATAAAACACCACCCATACAACAATGGATAGAGACAGTGAATAGTACCTTGCCGTTATATAAGCTTACTTACCAGTCTAGATCACAGTTTAAGAAATTTGGGAAAATTTGGAATACCTGGGTTGACGCCTTAGATACTGTAATACCCCACTTAGACATTTCCGTAATGATACAAGATATGCACTAAAGTAAATAAACCGATATATTGGGTACAATGTTAAGTTATACTTAAAAGAATCGTACGAGGATTGGAATGGGGCAATATACCACCACTGTAATACAATTACCCTCTGTTTGGTACATTGACATATATCAGGATACAACCTATGTAATTAAAGAAATAATGTCATGAAAGCTGTGGGAGAATACCGGAATGTTCTTGTCTTGTTCTGTTTTTATGATGTTAATGTTTGTTAACCTATAAAAATCGAAAATCAATAAAAATTCTCTTTTAAAAAAAAAAAAAATAACTGACTGTACTCCAGGCACTTCCGACAATGGACTGCCACTGACCCACCTAAAAGGGGATAAATACACAATAACATGTAAACAACATCCGCGTTAAAATACAAATTTATGAAAATACAAAATATTACACCTCTACTATCAATTATAGCACTGGATTACACATTCTACAAAAAACATTTCAGAGGCAACCTTTCATTTATGCCTTTAGGGGTAACGACATCCATATCGTGGATCCATCTTGCCTCTTTTTGTTTTAATATCTTTTCTAAGTTGCCCCCTCTATTTGAAGTATCCAAAGATTCCAATACACACCACCTCAGCTGCGCTGCACCATGGCCTGCCACTCCAAAGTGCCTCACAACTGAGGTGTCATAGTTCTTTCATTCCCCCTTCGCATACTTGCTAATTGCCCTCTTGTGTTCCTGGATGCGTGTCCTAACGGGCCTAGTGGTCTCGCCTACATACATTAGCCCACATGGGCATTTGAGCCCATATATGGCCCATGGAGTGGAGCAATACTGTCTCCCCTAATGGCAATTTTTCGTCCTGTATGTGGGTGGCAAATAGCTTCGCCCTTTATGATGCCGTTACATACATTACAATTAAGGCACGGATGCTTTTCCTGTGCTTTTCCTGTGCTTGTCTCTTTTGTCTTAGGGGCAGTGTCAGTATGTCTAACCCTATCCTGAATGATCTTGCCTCTCCTAATAGAGAAGAAGGGCTCATCTTTAAATAATGGCCATAATTCCTTGTCAGTGCTCAATAGGGGCCAGAACCTGCGTATGGAATTTTTTATAAGCATGGTATTTTTACCTAAATTAGTCACAAATGGTATCCCCCCACTTTTTCGTTCTACCAATTTTCTGCAGTAACTTGGGCCTTTCTATAGTTAACACCTCCTGTCTGATTTCTTCAATTTTTTGACATCATAGCCATTCTGCATAAATTTGCAACACAATGTACGACTAGCCTTCAAATACTCCTCATCGTTAGTACAGATCCGCCTGGTACTAAGGAATTGCCCCCTTGGTATGGTTTTCACGACACGACCAGCATGATGACTGTCATAACGCAATAGATTATTGCGATCCGTCGGGTTCCGAAATAACTTCGTAACGAACCGCCCATTCGATATCTTTATGGAAACATCCCAAAAATTCACACTCACATTGGATGACTCCAAAGAAAATTTGATCGTTGGATGCATACGATTCGCCTCGTTAACCATTTCAAGGAACAATTCCCCAGGGCCTCTCCACAGCAAGCAAAACATCGTCTACAAAACGAAAATAATGAAAGATATAGATTTGGTACTTTGTGTTATTCAAAAACATAGACTGTTCAAGGGACTCCACAAATACATTTGCAATAGAAGGAGCTGCCGGAGAGCCCATGCTCGCCCCTTGTCGTTGTAAATAGAAATCTTCATGAAACTTGGAGTAGTTTGATTTCAGTATTAATTCCAAGTAGTCTAGCAAGAAATATATTAACCCATTAGAAAGATTTGTCTCTAATAGTCACTCCTCGATCACAGATATTGCTTCCTCCTGAGGGATTGCAGTAAACAAACTTTGGATATCTAAACTGCAAAATATTATGTATCAGGAACTTATTTTTTTTAACCTTAACAGCAAGTCCGAGGTATCTTTGAGGCAGTGTGAGAATGTGGATACAATGGGTTGCAGGTAGGTGTCAAGAAACCCTGCCACCGGGTACAATACTAAGCCACGGCTCGATACAATGGGGCATCCTGGAGGATCTCTCAATTGTTCATGGATCTTTGGTAAAAGATATAGCAATGGCACCGTAGAAAATCTACTGTGAGACCCCTTGCTACCTTGCTATCTAAAACTCCATCCTCCACTGCTGAGGTTAGCATAATCTCCACTTTCTTTTTAATTTCAGGGGTGGGGTCATTGTCACATGTGGTGTAATGTGTTTCATTTTGTACCCGTTGAAACCCTTCCCGTAAGTAATCCTGTAGACCTTGAATGATAATGCCCCCCCTTTCCTTGTCAGCTTTAGTAATGATAACATTAGAATTCTCACTTAATCTCTTGAGGGCCTGCTTTTGCACAAAAGTCAAATTGGAATGTACATATTTAGTGCTATCCCACTTTTGTTTTATATCCCGTTTACTGCTTTCTCAAAGAGGTCAATAGCAGGGAAATGTTCATCAAGGCACCAATCACATTTCTGTAAATACTTTGACAGTCTACTCTCAGTAGTGCTATCATTTGCTGTCTCTTTAAAATGTGCTTTCAGCCTAAGTCTTCTGGGGAACTTGAACAAGTCGACTTCCCAATCAAACATAGAATCACACTGAGTCGGTACAAATCCCAGTGCTTTCTCAAGTACTGACATTTCGATTGGATCAAGTACATGCGTAGAGATATTGATAACATTGCTCACCTTATCTAATTCCTCTTCCTCAGATCGTAATAATCCCTTTGTTAATAAGGGGTTTTCCTGCTGCTGGGACCCCCGCTGCCCCTTCGTTTGTCTGCCCCGTCTGACGCGCCCCCTGCGTTGGGGACGAGGGCCCGTCGAAAATCCTGCGGACTATCTGAGTCTTCTGTCATGGAGTCAGCGGTATCCCATTCAAGCTTGCCGCATCTTGGCAAACCTCAGTCCCCGCGCGGTCTCCCTCTCGCTCTAGTACTCCTTCTCCTACTGCCGTCTTCCTGTCTGGACCGGAAGTGCGCCTCTGCCTGCATGTTCATACACAACCGGAGCTCCCCAGGAACCATCACCTTCGTTTCCTTCAGCATCCTCGGCATGAGCCGGCTCATTACCTCTTCCTCGGCGGCGTTCCACTTTCCAAGTATAGACAAGACACGGTCTGCACTATAATCCTCCGCATCTCTCCTCAATTTCGCCTGCTTGCGGGCAGCAATGGTACGCTTTTCAGAGCTAATGTGTTCATCAATCTCTTCAAGGATGTCATTGTATTCATTTGAATTGACATTCCCTTTTAGGCTCTCTTCAGCATTCGCAATATCACGTCTCAATTTGGACAGGTGCACTTGTAGACGTTCAATCGTAAGTACCATCACATCGATGCTGCATTTGTTCAAAATTTAAAAAAAATCTTTGTATGAATAACTGGAAATGATTTAAAAGTGTAAAATGAAGTCCCACTCTGTAGCCTCTAGGGATCCTTCTGTTTTTTACATATTCAACCAGGAACACTTGGTGCATGGAATATTGTAATTCCTTACACTTTAAACGGTAAATGGAATCCTTGATGCTCTCATTACTGACCGTAACTTTAGTCTCAGTGTTGTCCAGTGTTGCCATATCTAGGATGGGTTGTATTTCATCTTCACCATAAGCAAAGGTGAGAGGTTCCTGTGCGGTAGTAGTGTTGGTGGCAGCATCGATGTGATGGTACTTACGATTGAACGTCTACAAGTGCACCTGTCCAAATTGAGAGGTGATATTGCGAATGCTGAAAAGAGCCTAAAAGGGAATGTCGATTCAGATGAATACAATGACATCCTTGAAGAGATTGATGTACACATTAGCTCTGAAAAGCGTACCATTGCTGGCCGCAAGCAGGCGAAGTTGAGGAGAGATATGGAGGATTATAGTGAAGACCGTGTCTATACTTGGAAAGAGGAACGCCGACGAGGAAGAGGTAATGAGCCGGCTCATGCCGAGGACGCTGAATAGGGTTGCCAGGTCGGCTGATGGAGAAAAACGGACAGGGGGTGGAGTTAGGGGTGGAGTTAGGGGCGGAGTCAGAAGCGCACTTTTATGTAGAGTGGGGCTAAGCAATGGGCTTTTTTTAAAAAAAATGTATAGTATTTATATCGCACTGACATCTTCTGCAGCACATTACAGAGTACATAGCCATGTCACTAACTGTCCTCACCAGTAGTACTGGTCCAGTGCACATAAGAGACAGTTTTTCACCAGTAACTGCACATAAGAGACAGCTTTTCACCAGTAAATGCACATTATAAGAGACACCTTTTCGCCAGTAAATGCACATAATAAGAGACAGCTTTTCCCCAGTAAATGCACATAATAAGACACAGCTTTTCACCAGTAAATGCACATAATAAGAGACAGCTTTTCACCAGTAAATGCACATAATAAGAGACAGCTTTTCACCAGTAAATGCACAAAAGAGACAGCTTTTCACCACTAAATGCACATAATGACAAACAGCCAGTGTTCCCAGTATATGTAGCCAGGGATATATGTGCCCAGTATATGTAGCCAGGGGGTATATATGTCCCAGTATATGTAGGCAGGGGTGTAAATGTCCCAGTATACGTAGGCAGGGGTATATATGTCCCAGTATATGTAGCCAGGGGGTATATGTGCCCAGAATAGGTAGCCAGGGGGTATATGTGCCCAGAATAGGTAGCCAGGAGCTATATGTGCCCAGAATAGGTAGCCAGGGGCTATATGTGCCCAGAATAGGTAGCCAGGGGCTATATGTGCCCAGAATAGGTAGCCAGGGGCTATATGTGCCCGGAATAGGTAGCCAGGGGCTATATGTGCCCGGAATAGGTAGCCATGGGGTTTATGTGCCCAGAATAGGTAACCAGGGGCTATATGTGCCCAGAATAGGTAGCCAGGGGGTATATGTGCCCGGAATAGGTAGCCAGGGGCTATATGTGCCCAGAATAGGTAGCCAGGGGGTATATGTGCCCGGAATAGGTAGCCAGGGGCTATATGTGCCCAGAATAGGTTAGGTAGCCAGGTGCCCCCCGCCCCCCCCCCCCCCCCCCCCCGCAGGAGGAGAACAGTGCAGCAGAGAGAGAGCTGGGAGCAGCGGTGGAGAAGGGGGGCAATCTCCCCCCCCTTCCCTCACCTTAGGGTGCTCTCTCTCCCCCGCTGTCTCCTCCAATATGATGTGCAGGCTGGCGGGTGGCTGCGGGCGGAACTTACCTCTGTGTCGCAGGCGCCGGAAGTTCGGGTCCCGCAGCCGCTGAGATTCGACTCAAAAAAGATCCGGATCAAAGATTCGAATCATTCATGAGCCGGACAACACTATTCAGACTGATTAGTGTTGTCCGGCTCATGAATGATTCGGATCTTTGATCCGGATCTTTTTTGAGTCGAATCTCAGCGGCTGCGGGACCCGAACTTCCGGCGCTGGAGCGACACAGAGGTAAGTTCCGCCTGCAGCCACTCGCCAGCCTGCACATCATCCTGGAGGAGACAGCGGGGGAGAGAGAGCACCCTAAGGTGAGGGAAGGGGGGGGAGATTGCCCCCCTTCTCCACCGCTGCTCCCAGCTCTCTCTCTGCTGCACTGTTCTCCTCCTGCGGGGGGGGGGGGGGGGGCACCTGGCTACCTAACCTATTTTGGGCACATATAGCCCCTGGCTACATATTCCGGGCACATATACCCCCTGGCTACCTATTCTGGGCACATATAGCCCCTGGCTACCTATTCCGGGCACATATACCCCCTGGCTACCTATTCTGGGCACATATAGCCCCTGGCTACCCCCCTTCTCCACCGCTGCTCCCAGCTCTCTCTCTGCTGCGCTGTTCTCCTCCTGCGCTGCGGGGGGGGGGGGGGCTCTAAACCGGACAACTTAATTGTCCGGTTTAGCATGCCTTTTTGCACCGGACACAGCGCACAAAAACCGGACTGTCCGGTGTAAAACCGGACACCTGGCAACCCTAACGCTGAAGGGAACGAAGGTGATGGTTCCTGGGGAGCTCCGGTTGTGTACGGACAGGCAGGCAGGCAGAGGTGCACTTCCGGTCCAGACAGGAAGACGGCAGTAGGAGAAGGAGTACTAGAGCGAGAGGGAGACCGCGCGGGGACAGATATTTGCCAAAACGCGGCAAGGGTCCCAGCAGCAGGAAAACCCCTTATCAATAGAGGGATTATTATGATCTGATGAAGAGGAATTAGATAAGGTGAGAAATGTTATCAATATCTCTACGCATGTACTTGATCCAATCGAAATGTCAGTACTTGAGAAAGCACTGGGATTTGTACCGACTCAGTGTGATTCTATGTTTGATTGGGAAGTCGACTTGTTCAAGTTCCCCAGAAGACTTAGGCTGAAAGCACATTTTAAAGAGACAGCAAATGATAGCACTACTGAGAGTAGACTGTCAAAGTATTTACAGAAATGTGATTGGTGCCTTGATGAACATTTCCCTGCTATTGACCTCTTTGAGAATAAAACAAAAGTGGGATAGCACTAAATATGTACATTCCAATTTGACTTTTGCGCAAAAGCAGGCCCTCAAGAGATTAAGTGAGAATTCTAATGTTATCATTACTAAAGCTGACAAGGAAAGGGGGCCACTATCATTTAAGATCTACAGGATTATTTACAGGAAGGGTTTCAACAGGTACAAAATGAAACACATTACACCAGATGTGACAATGACCCCACCCCTGAAATTAAAAAGAAAGTGGACATTATGCTAACCTCAGCAGTGGAGGATGGAGTTTTAGATAGCCAGGTAGCAAGGGGTCTCACAGTAGATTTTCTACGGTGCCATTGCTATATCTTTTACCAAAGATCCATGAACAATTGAGAGATCCTCCAGGACGCCCCATTGTATCGAGCTGTGGTTCGGTATTGTACCCGATGGCAGGGTTTCTTGACACCTACCTGCAACCCATTGTATCCACATTCTCACACTGCCTCAAAGATACCACGGACTTGCTGTTAAGGTTAGAAAGCGTAAAAGAAGTTCCTGATGACATAATATTTTGCAGTTTAGATATCCAAAGTTTGTTTACTGCAATCCCTCAGGAGGAAGCAATATCTGTGATCGAGGAGAGACTATTAGAGACAAATCTTTCTAATGGGTTAATATATTTCTTGCTAGACTACTTGGAATTACCGTAATACTGAAATCAAACTACTTCAAGTTTCATGAAGATTTCTATATACAACGACAAGGGGCGAGCATGGGCTCTCCGGCAGCTCCTTCTATTGCAAATATATTTGTGGAGTCCCTTGAACGGTCTATGTTTTTGAATAACACAAAGTACCAAATCTATATCTTTTATTATTTTCGTTTTGTAGACGATGTTTTGCTTCTGTGTAGAGGCCCTGGGGAATTGTTCCTTGAAATGGTTAACGAGGCGAATCGTATGCATCCAACAATCAAATTTTCTTTGGAGTCATCCAATGTGAGTGTGAATTTTTTGGATGTTTCCATAAAGATATCGAACGGGCGGTTGGTTACGAAGTTATTTCGGAAGCCAACGGATCGCAATAATCTATTGCGTTATGACAGTCATCGTGCTGGTCACGTCGTGAAAGCCATACTAAGGGGGCAATTCCTTAGGGCCAGGGGGATCTGTACTAATGACGAGGAGTATTTGAAGGCTAGTCGTACATTGTGTTGCAAATTTACGCAGAAAGGCTATGATGTCAAAAAAATTGAAGAAATCAGACAGGAGGTGTTAACTGTAGAAAGGCCCAAGTTACTGCAGAAAACTGGTAGAACGAAAAGTCAAAGGGGGATACCATTTGTGACTAATTTAGGTAAAAATACCATGCTTATAAAAAATTCCATACGCAGGTTCTGGCCCCTATTGAGCACTGACAAGGAATTATGGCCATTATTTAAAGATGAGCCCTTCTTCTCTATTAGGAGAGGCAAGACCATTCAGGATATGTGAAGAAACGCGGAAAAGCCGCCGTCTCTCAAGGTGAGGCGGCTGTTTCCGCATCCAGCATGGCGTCACAATGCGGAAAAACCGCCGCATGCCGCATAGGCAGAGCGGCGGAATCCGCATTGGGAGCGGCGGAATCCGCATTGGAACTGGATACATTGCAAGACAGTACTGGTGTGGCTGGGACTGATAGTCCACCAAGATTCAGAGTGACACGCGCGAGTGCACCTAGACAGATGGAGAGCTATGCTCGCACGGGCCTGAATTCAGGACCTTTATACCTGCAGAGGAAGTGTCAGCTGATCAGGAAGGTCAGCTGATTCCTGCAGGACTCATGATTGGCTGAATGGTTCGGGCGGGGCAGCAGAGTCCAGCAACTATATATTCTGCTGCTTATTTAGTTGCTGGTTGTCTGGCGCTGCAAACACATACGTGGGAGCACTCAGACCTGTAGTCAGATCCGTTAGTGTGCCGGGACCAGCTGGAGCAGTAATCCTACACTAAGCTAGATTCTGTTGATAGCTTAAAGTACTAGTTTGATTGTGATTATCTGTTATGACCCTTTGCCTGTTTGACTATCCTCCTGAACTCTGATCTTGTACCTTGCCTTTCTGATACTCTGTTGCCGAACCCCGGCTAGTCCTTAGACTCTGTTTCTGCCTCCTGATCTTGTACCTCGATATTTCTGATACCTGTTGCCGAACCCTGCCTGTACCTAGACTTCGCCTCTGCCTACTGTATCTGTACTTTATCTGTCCGTGTGTTTACGACCTGGCTTGTCCGACCTCGAGAACCGACCTTACTATTGGAGGTGGTTCCTCGTCCTGTTGGTGACACTTCCTCCTGAGTGTCACTTGCAGAACAGTCCTTCCTACTCTCAGCCTGACTCCTCCCGTCTAGGAGAGTCCAGGTCGTCGGAAGGAATCCGTGCAGTACTCCCCTCTGCACTGAGGCCTAGTCCTCGAAGTGTTACTGTTACACCAAACACTACACTTTACTCAGGTGAAAAGAGGTTAGCTGGTATATCGGATTATCGGTGAGACTGCAGATCACTTATAATCTGGTATACATCTGTATTCCCAGTGATACTGCAGATCACCGGTAATCAGATCCTCTCTGTGCTTCACCGATCGTTACAGGATAGGGTTAGACATACTGACACTTCCCCTAAGACAAAAGAGACAAGCACGGGAAAAGCAGGGACTTATCTGTGCCTTAATTGTAATGTATGTAACGGCATCTAAAGGGCGAAGCTATTTGCCACCCACATACAGGACGAAAAATTGCCATTAGGGGTGACAGTATTGCTCCACTCCATGGGCCATATATGGGCTCAAATGCCCATGTGGGCTAATGTACGTAGGCGAGACCACTAGGCCTGTTAGGACACACATCCAGGAACACAAGAGGGCAATTAGCAAGTATGCGAAGGGGGAACGAAAGAACTATGGCACCTCAGTTGCGAGGCACTTTGGAGTGGCAGGCCATGGTGCAGCGCAGCTGAGGTGGTGTGTATTGGAATCTTTGGATCCTTCAAATAGAGGGGTAACTTAGAAAAGATATTAAAACAAAAGGGGCAAGATGGATCCAACGATATGGACATCGCTGCCCCTAGAGGCATGAATGAAAGGTTGCCTCTGAAATATTTTTTGTAGAATGTGTAATCCAGTGCAATAATTAATAGTAGAGGTGCAATATTTTGTATTTTCATAAACTTGTATTTTAACGTGGATGTTGTTTACATGTTGTTGTGTATTTATCCCCTTTTAGGTTGGTCAGTATCAGTTCATAGTCGGAAGTGCCTGGAGTACAGTCAGTTATTTAACAATTTTTTGGTAGCCGAAATGGAGTGCCATATGACCATGAACTTTTAAGCATTGAAGTGTGGACAATGGGTTAAATGGTGAGGGGGTGGAGCCACCATGGGTGTGGTGGCCCACATGTGAATATATATATTGGTGTCTGTTTTTTCACTTGCTGTTTATCACCTAATGAAGGATGTAATATTCCGTAACATGTAGTGTGTACTTGTTCATGAATACAGCAATATTTGTTGCAGCCAGTGGTGTGCCGTCTCTTCTGTTATTAGGACATTTCCAGAAGCCGTAGGAGCAATCTGGCTGAGACAAGGCACCGGCAGTCATTCAGGATTTTTTACCTGACACACTTGTTCCCCACGCACCAGTTGATGCGTTTTGGATGAATTAGTTGATTAGAGCCTGACACTTTAAGCCTAGAATATTGAACATTTTCATAATGTTCTAATAGTCTGAGATGTTGATTTTGGGGTTCTCATAAGCTGTCAGCCATAGTCATCTAAATTATAACAAATAAAGGCTTAAAATATCTTGCTTTGCGTGTAATGAGTAATATATTAGTTTCACCTTTTAAGGTGAATTACTGAAATAAATGGACTTTTGCATTATATTCAAATTTTTCAAGCTTCACCTGTGTAACAGTATTGGGCAGCTTTTTTTATCCACAACCCTAAATCAGCAGTAATAGGTGCCCACTGTTAGAGTGGGCACAGTGGAGTCTGATGAAGGCCTATCATGACTGGGACCTCTGTCCCTCTTGATAAGCTCCCAGGCTATATTCCAAGCAAAGAGAAAGTGGTTGCCAACATACACTGGGTGCTAAGCATCAGTAGTTGCAAAGTTGCAGAGGGTGCTACGATGCTATGGTCCAGTTTGTGCTAAGTTGCAGTGGGTGCTGAGGTGCCAAAGTACAGTCTGTGTCAAGTTGCAGTGGGTACCAAGGTCTAGTTTGTGATAAGTTGTAGTGGACGCTAGGTAGTATTAGGTGTTATTTTGCAGTGGGTGCTAAGCAGTATTGGGTGCTGACACAGCAGCAGATGGTGCTAAACAGTAGTAGGTGCCATATGAGTGCTATTTGGTACAGGGTGCCACGTGAGTGCTGGGTGCAGGCCAAAGGTGGGTACTGGGTGCATGTAGGTGCTATTGATAAGACATGAGTGGGTAGTGAGGGCCATGTGGGTTCTGGATTTGCACCATGGGTGGCTACTGAATGTCATATAGGTTTGGAGCATGGGTGGGTACTAGGAGATATGTGGGTGCAGGCTTTGGAAAGGTACTAGGTGCCTAATGAGTAGGTACTGGGTGCAATGTGGGTACAAACTATGGTTGGGTACTGGGTATGAGCCATAAAGGTTATTTGGTGCAATGTTGGTGCTGGCATAGGTGGGTGCTGGCTACTGGATGCCATATGTGAGCTAGTTGCTAGGTATGAGAAATACTAAATCCCATGTGGGGGCTGAGTGCTGGCTATGGGGAAAACTTGGTGCCATGTGATTACTGGGTGCATTGTATGTGTGGGTGCTGGTTATAGGGGGTATTGGTGATTATGTGGGTGTTGAGTGCAGGTACTCAGTGTCATGTGGATTCTGGGTGAAGGTACTAGATGTAATGGGGGTGCTAGGTGTGGATACTGGGTGCCAAGTAAAGGCTGGGTGCAGATTAAACACCTAGGTGCCATGTGGGTGGTGGGTGCAAGTACTGCATGCCATATGGTGGGTGGGTGTGAGTACTGGATGCGTGTACTGGGTGCCACATGGGTGCAAATATTTGGTGCCATGCCTGCACTGGGTGCTGGTTAGTGTTGGGCGAACATCTAGATGTTCGGGTTCGGGCCGAACAGGCCGAACATGGCCGCGATGTTCGGGTGTTCGACCCGAACTCCGAACATAATGGAAGTCAATGGGGACCCGAACTTTTGTGGTTTGTAAAGCCTCCTTACATGCTACATACCCCAAATTTACAGGGTATGTGCACCTTGGGAGTGGGTACAAGAGGAAAAAAAAATTAGCAAAAAGAGCTTATAGTTTTTGAGAAAATCGATTTTAAAGTTTCAAAGGGAAAACTGTCTTTTAAATGCGGGAAATGTCTGTTTTCTTTGCACAGGTAACATGCTTTTTGTCGGCATGCAGTCATAAATGTAATACATATAAGAGGTTCCAGGAAAAGGGACCGGTAATGCTAACCCAGCAGCAGCACACGTGATGGAACAGGAGGAGGGTGGCGCAGGAGGAGAAGGCCACGCTTTGAGACACAACAACCCAGGCCTTGCATGAGGAC
Organism: Hyperolius riggenbachi; assembly: GCF_040937935.1. Classification (NCBI taxonomy): domain Eukaryota; kingdom Metazoa; phylum Chordata; class Amphibia; order Anura; family Hyperoliidae; genus Hyperolius; species Hyperolius riggenbachi. The sequence continues at coordinate 293,329,801 of NC_090646.1, read as the reverse complement.
AAGAAGCGTGCGGATAGCATGCTTTGTACCACCATGCAGTCATAAATGTAATAAAGATAAGTGGTTCAATAAACAGGGACCACGCGGCAACGCTAACCCAGCAGCAGCACACGTGATGGAACAGGAGGAGGCGCAGGAGGAGAAGGCCACGCTTTGTGAGACACAACAACCCAGGCCTTGCATGAGGACAAAAAGCGTGCGGATAGCATGCTTTGTACCGCCATGTAGTCATAAATGTAATAAAGATAAGAGGTTCCATAAACAGGGACCGGCAACGGTAACCCAGCAGCAGCAGCAGCAGCAGCAGCACACGTGATGGAACAGGAGGAGGCGCAGGAGGAGAAGGCCACGCTTTGTGAGACACAACAACCCAGGCCTTGCATGAGGACAAAAAGCGTGCGGATAGCATGCTTTGTACCGCCATGTAGTCATAAATGTAATAAAGATAAGAGGTTCCATAAACAGGGACCGGCAACGGTAACCCAGCAGCAGCAGCAGCAGCACACGTGATGGAACAGGAGGAGGCGCAGGAGGAGAAGGCCACGCTTTGTGAGACACAACAACCCAGGCATTGCATGAGGACAAAAAGCGTGCGGATATAGCAGCAATGCTTTTTGCCGCCATGCAGTCATAAATGTAATACAGATGAGAGGTTCAATAAACAGGGACCGGAAACGCTAAACCATCCCAGATGTTCATCGGTCATGTTACTTGGTTGGGGTCCAGGAGTGTTGCGTAGTCGTTTCCAATCCAGGATTGATTCATTTTAATTTGAGTCAGACGGTCTGCATTTTCTGTGGAGAGACGGATACGCCGATCTGTGATGATGCCTCCGGCAGCACTGAAACAGCGTTCCGACATAACGCTGGCTGCCGGGCAAGCCAGCACCTCTATTGCGTACATTGCCAGTTCGTGCCAGGTGTCTAGCTTCATGCCCGGTTTCAGGTCCAGCGGTGCCAGCCACAAATCCGTCTGTTCCTTTATTCCCCTCCAAATTTCCTCCCCTGTGTGCTGCTTATCCCCAAGGCAGATCAGCTTCAGCAACGCTTGCTGACGCATGCCAACAGCTGTGCTGCACTGCTTCCACGATCCTACTGCTGCTGGTGCTGGGTTAGCATTTCCGGATGAGGTACAGCTTTGAGATGCGTTGGAGGAGAAGGAGTCAGAGAGGTAGGTGCTGCTGTTGTTATCCAGCTGTTTGCGGCGTGGGCAACACCCGCGCCGTAGCAGGTGAGGAATCGCTGCCAGGCTCCACAAGGTTCACCCAGTGCGCGGTAAGGGAGATGTATCGACCCTGGCCGAACGCACTCGTCCAGGTGTCAGTGGTGAGGTGAACCTTGCAGGCAACGGCATTCTTCAAGCTTCGGGTTATTTAGCTGACCACGTGCTCATGCAACTCAGGCACTGCAGAGCGCGCAAAGTGGTAGCGGCTGGGAACCACGTAACGTGGGATGGCCACTGACATCATGCCCTTGAAGCTGTTTGTCTCCACCACTCGATATGGCAGCATTTCGCAGGCCAGAAGCTTGGCTATGCTGGCTGGCTGTTACTGCCACGGCCCGGGGGTCATTTGCTGGCAATTTCCTCTTGTGCTCAAACATCTCAGAGACAGACAACTCAACCGTAGCGCTGCACACCGAAGGGCTGTTGGTTGTTGTGTTTGATGAACACTGGGAGACCTCAAGAGCACTAGTCCGGAAAGTGACAGTGTCAGCATCGTCTGATGTTTGTGAATGTTGTGAACCACGCAATGGCTGGGCTACTGCTGCTGCTGAGGCGGGTCTGGTGGTGAGTCTGGTGAACCCAAGGGAGGCAGTGTTGCTGGTGGTACCCTGTCCTGCCGCGTTTGCCCACAGAGTGGGATGTTTGGATAGAATGTGGCGGCTCATGCTGGTGGTGGAGAGGTTGTTAATACTTTTCCCCCTGCTCAGGCGGGTCTTGCACACCTTGCAAATCGCCATGGTAACATCCTCAGTGCAGTCTTCAAAGAAAGCCCAGACTTTAACTGGCTGAGGACTCGGACCTCGTGCGTGATGTGCTGGTGCTGCTTAACCCACTGCTGGACGCTTGAGAGGTCATCCAAGTAAGTATCTGGTCCTGTTCTTTTGGATCTGTGAGGGTTGTTGTCCTGGACAACATGGGCAGTATTGAGTGGGTTTTCTTGGGTGCTCCCCTGTGGCCTGTACGTGAACCGTCAGGGGAAACACCTCTTCCCTTGCCCCTCCCTCTTTCACCGGATTTCTTCCTCATTTCACTTATCCTTAAAGTACACGCTGACTGGCAGCAGTACAGTGGCAGTACAGAAATGCTATACAGTGGTGGGTGAGCGGTGTACCACTATTGTCAGCAGTGACACAGAGCACAATGCTATACAGTGGCGGGTGAGCGGTGTACTACTGTTCCCAGCAGACACAGAGTGGAAGTAAACACAATGCTATATAGTGTGGCTGAGCCGTGTACACAGAGTGGCATTAAACACAATGCTATATAGTCTGCTATATAGTCACCCCGAACAGGGTGATGTTCTGCAGAACCCGAACAGTGGCAAACACTGTTCGCCCAACACTACTGGGAGGGAACGCAGATTTTAGTACCTAAACACACGATACAACATGTTTTCCGGGGTCGGACTCTGAGGCACATACAGATGGTCCCGATCATCATCCTCATCATACAACTCTTCTCCTGAGTCTGACCCACCCACCACCTCTGCCACCCCAACATCCCCAGACACAGACCCCTCATCGTCCTCAACATTAACTTGGGATGCTGGCCTGAGCCAGACCTCCTCCTCCACATCAGGCCCCATCATCTCCTCAATGGCAGCCCTCATTAATCGCTCTGGCGACGGACTGATGGACACAACGTTCTCCTCCGGGGAGGGCTGCTGCTGACCACTGGCTGCTGGGGTGGATGTTATAGCTTGCGTGGGGCGTTGGCTGTTGCTGTTGTTGGGAGTGCTGCTCACAGCGGAGGTCTCTGGGGAACTCATGTTGAGCTCATATAGTGGTTGACGGTGAGTGGAGTATTACTGATCCCAGCAATATACACACTGACTGGCAGAGTACGCAATGCTATATAGTGTGGCTGAGCGGTGTACACAGAGTGGCAGTAAACACAATGCTATATAGTCTGGCTGAGCGAGCGGTGTACTACTGTTCCCAGCAGAATCAGAGTGGCAGTAAACAATGGTATATAGTCTGGCTGAGCGGTGTACACAGAGTGTCAGTAAACAATGGTATATAGTCTGGCTGAGCGAGCGGTGTACTACTGTTCCCAGCAGAATCAGAGTGGCAGTAAACAATGGTATATAGTCTGGCTGAGCGGTGTACACAGAGTGTCAGTAAACAATGGTATATAGTCTGGCTGAGCGGTGTACACACAATGCTATATAGTCTGCTATATAGTGTCAGTAAACAATGGTATATAGTCTGGCTGAGCGAGCGGTGTACTACTGTTCCCAGCAGAATCAGAGTGGCAGTAAACAATGGTATATAGTCTGGCTGAGCGGTGTACACAGAGTGTCAGTAAACAATGGTATATAGTCTGGCTGAGCGAGCGGTGTACTACTGTTCCCAGCAGAATCAGAGTGGCAGTAAACAATGGTATATAGTCTGGCTGAGCGGTGTACACAGAGTGTCAGTAAACAATGGTATATAGTCTGGCTGAGCGGTGTACACAGAGTGTCAGTAAACAATGGTATATAGTCTGGCTGAGCGGTGTACACAGAGTGGCAGTAAACACAATGCTATATACTCTGGCTGAGCGAGCGGTGTACTACTGTTCCCAGCAGACACAGAACAGTAAACAGAATGCTATATAGTGTGGCTGAGCGAGCGGTGTACCACTATTCCCAGCAGACACAGAACAGTAAACAGAATGCTATATAGTGTGGCTGAGCGAGCGGTGTACCACTATTCCCAGCAGACACAGAACAGTAAACAGAATGCTATATAGTGTGGCTGAGCTAGCGGTGTACCACTATTCCCAGCAGACACAGAACAGTGAACAGAATGCTATATAGTGTGGCTGAGCGAGCGGTGTACCACTATTCCCAGCAGACACAGAACAGTGAACAGAATGCTATATAGTGTGGCTGAGCGAGCGGTGTACCACTATTCCCAGCAGACACAGAACAGTGAACAGAATGCTATATAGTGTGGATGAGCGAGCGGTGTACCACTATTCCCAGCAGACACAGAACAGTAAACAGAATGCTATATAGTGTGGCTGAGCGAGCGGTGTACCACTATTCCCAGCAGACACAGAACAGTGAACAGAATGCTATATAGTGTGGCTGAGCGAGCGGTGTACCACTATTCCCAGCAGACACAGAACAGTGAACAGAATGCTATATAGTGTGGCTGAGCGAGCGGTGTACCACTATTCCCAGCAGACACAGAACAGTAAACAGAATGCTATATAGTGTGGCTGAGCGAGCGGTGTACCACTATTCCCAGCAGACACAGAACAGTAAACAGAATGCTATATAGTGTGGCTGAGCGAGCGGTGTACCACTATTCCAAGCAGACACAGAACAGTGAACAGAATGCTATATAGTGTGGCTGAGCGAGCGGTGTACCACTATTCCCAGCAGACACAGAGTGGCAGTAAACAGAATGCTATATAGTGTGGCTGAGCGAGGTACACAGAGTGGCAGTAAACAGAATGCTATATAGTGTGGCTGAGCAAGCGGTGTACTACTATTCCCAGCAGACACAGAGTGGCAGTAAACAGAATGCTATATAGTGTGGCTGAGCGAGGTACACAGAGTGGCAGTAAACAGAATGCTATATAGTGTGGCTGAGCAAGCGGTGTACTACTGTTCCCAGCAGTGACACAATGACAGGGGGGACCCTGGCTAGCGTGGCTGGAGCGCGAACTACCCTGCCTGCCTACCCAAAGCTAAACCCACAGACAAATGGCGGAGATATGACGTGGTTCGGGTATTTATTTACCCGAACCACGTGACAGTTCGGCCAATCAGAGCGCGTTCGGGTCCGAACCACGTGACCCGTTCGGCCAATCACAGCGCTAGCCGAACGTTCGGGGAACGTTCGGCCATGCGCTCTTAGTTCGGCCATATGGCCGAACGGTTTGGCCGAGCACCGTCAGGTGTTCGGCCGAACTCGAACATCACCCGAACAGGGTGATGTTCTGCAGAACCCGAACAGTGGCGAACACTGTTCGCCCAACACTAGTGCTGGTTATGGGTGGGCATTGGATATTATGTGGGTACTTAATGCAAGTATTCAGATCCATGATGGTTCTGGGTGCAGGTGCTGGTTATCATGTGTGTGTTTGGTGCAGATAGTGGGTGCCATGTCGAGGCTGTGTGCAGGTACTGGATATCATGTGGGTGCAGGTGTAAGTACTAGGTGCCATGTTGAGGCTGGGTGCAAGTACTGGATATTATATGGGTGCAGGTGTAAGTACTGGGTGCCATGTCGAGGCTGGGTGCAGCTACTCCATATGGATGCTGGGGGATGGAGAGATCAGTGTGCATGTCAGGAGAAGTCATTGTATGTGCTGGGGGTGGCAGTGGTCAGTGTAGGTGCTGTTGGAGGAGGGAGAGGTCACAGTGCATGTTTGGCGAGAGAGAGGTCACTGTTGGTGCTGAGGAGGGAGGCTATCAGGATCTTACTTGCTCCCACACTTGGCTAGAGAAGGTCTCCTGTTGGGGGGTTGCCTCTCAACAAGTGTCCTGGTTGGAGGCAAGGATACCTGTGGGTAGGGTGCGGGGCTTACCATGACAGGGTGCGGGGCATATTTTGAGCTGCTGAAGGGGCCTTTTTTATTCAAATAAAAAAAGGGGGTGTCCGGGCCCCCAGAGCTCCCCCTCTGCACGTGCATGCTTCCTCCCTCCATTTTATTTCTCTTCTCTTGTCTCACATACACTACAAACACACTGTGCTTACCTCCAGAATGGGTTATGAATAAAACTATTGTACCATTTCATTATGACAGCCCTTCAATGTCATGACTCCTCCACTCCAGTCCTATCCTAACAGGTGATAACATATTTGCATATCCCATAATGTTTGTGAAAAATTATTCTGAAATGAAGAGCATCTTGCTTGATAATCTGATCCTGCAATGTGACTGACATGATGTCGGAACTTGTAGTGTGGTGGGTGCTGTTTTTATTTGAGGTGCATAGTGGCAGCATATTCTGCATGGCATACAATGCTGGATCATCCACAAGGCAAACCTAGGCAGCTGCTTAGGGTCTGAAGAGATTCTAGGGGCCTGGGCCCCCACCAAATCCAACTAAATAAGCCAAGCAACCATCAGTGGAGGGCAAAAAGTGTTATCTTGCCTAGGGCCTCATTTCATAGTAATCCTTTTCTGATGGCTTACTGTATATCATGTGCGAAGTGCTCTATAATGTGTGCGATCTGTTTTATTTGTGTGTGTGGAGGGGGGGGGGGGGAGGGAGCACAGGATTTCTTGCCTGGAGTGACAAAAAGGCTAGAAACGCCACTGGTTATGGCTGCATAGGGAGATTCTTCTATTTTTCTGCTTAGAAGTACAATTATGTGGCCTTTCTGTGCAAGCTGCTATTATTACAGAGTATTTACATGGACACACATCTTTACTGGGGGGGAAGTTATCCCACATTGTATACATATTCTGAACGGGGCAATTAACTATGGAAATGCACTCAACTTCCACATTCCTCTACAGCTCTATTTCTTTTTTCTATTGTGACTGCTTTAATGTATCCCAAACAAGACAAAACAGGAAGTTCGCAGTAATGTAAACATGTACTTATGATAGGGGTATGACATACACTTTTAAAGCAAGTTAGATGTAGACGGTCTAATAAAAATAACTACATACTTTTGGTTCCATGGAACCCATCTGCAGACACAAACATGTTCCTATCCCTGTTGAGATGCTCAGCAGCGCAGCTTGTTTGTTTCTCTTTATAAGTTCTTTGATTGACTGATTTTAGATTATTCATTGTTGTAGTATTTGGTTAAGAGGACCCATCAGCCTAGTTTTGAAGCACAGACTTCCGAATTGCAGGCTGTGATCTTCTTAGATAGCAGTGTTTCTGCCGCTGCCCACTTGCTATTGAAGCAGGATGATGCTGAGAGGCAGAGCCCTGTGCAGCGGTAACAGTAAAAAAGGGCGCAGGAGGCTAGTGGACAAATCGGGCACCGCCATTCACTCCTATAATAATTATCGTTTTATGGGCGCCGAACAGGAAAAAAGGGCGCCCGAGAATAATAACGTTTTCCAACGGCGCCCGAAGATTTTTCATGTTTTATAACTGCTTGTGATGATTTACGTTTCTTATTTCAATAAAACATTATTTTAAATGTTATCCCTTACTGTTTGTAAAACATTATTATTCACAAAACAAAGCGATCAGTACGTAATGTAAATTGTAATATATTTTATCCCTTACTGTTTTTAAAACATTATTCTACACACAATACAGTGAGCACTAAGGAGGGTCTTAGGTTTAGGCACCAACAGGGTGGTCTTAGGTTTAGGCACCAACAGGGGGGTCTTAGGTTTAGGCACCAACAGGGGGGTCTTAGGTTTAGGCACCAACAGGGGGGTCTTAGGTTTAGGCACCAACAGGGGGTCTTAGGTTTAGGCACCAACAGGGGGGTCTTAGGTTTAGGCACCAACAGGGGGTCTTAGGTTTAGGCACCAACAGGGGGTCTTAGGTTTAGGCACCAACAGGGGGGTCTTAGGTTTAGGCACCAACAGGGGGGTGTCTTAGGTTTAGGCACCAACAGGGGGGTCTTAGGTTTAGGCACCAACAGGGGGGTCTTAGGTTTAGGCACTAACAGGGGGGTCTAGGGGTTAGGGGTAGGTACAGGGAGGGTTACTTAGGCACCAACAGGGGGGGTCTTAGGTTTAGGCATCAACAGGGGGGTCTAGGGGTTAGGGGTAGGTACAGGGAGGGTTACTTAGTAATTTTTTTTAAACGTTATTATACGTTTCACTATTTAAACGGAAGATTAACGTTTTTACAATTGCCGATTTAATGCACATTATTTAATGATTTATAACTTTATAAAACATTAATTTTAAACGAAATACAGTACAATACATTTTTAAACGTTATCCATGCTTATCGTTTAAAACCCCGCGCCCTTTTTTCCCAGCACCCCTTTTTAACGCACGCCTGTGCAGCAGCTACACATACATCTAAAGTGCCTGCTGCTAATGCCTTATTCTGAGTTGCTACAGATCTAGCGTTGCTGTTCAGCTTCAGCTTCACCAGTGTTAAAGCCCGATGAACACATTTTACCTATAGTGTGAAGGGTCTATTTCTCCAAGGTGCTGCAGCCATTTACGATTCGGCCGCAGCATTTGTACTGCTGCGAAGCCATAACCCGAATTGCTTAGCTTTGCTATGCATGGCTATAGGTATTTGGCTGAGTGCTGCAGGAATCTGCAGCATGACGTCTAGAATTGCACTTCTATGTGATCTGGACGGCAAGCCATTAAGTAATAAGCAGCGTTTCCCCTGTACAGCTCGCATGCAAGAAAACGTTGCTTATTCCGGATGTAGTGGAAACGGGCCCTAAGCTGCAGCTTACAAAAGTCAGCGCTGAATGTATTTTAATGTACTGTACATGCAGAAATTCAGTCAGTATAATAGAGACTTCAGCTTATACTTTGAGCTATGTGTTAGGCCTGGAACCCACTAGGAGTGCTTTTCTGAGCGCTTTGTGATTTGAAAAGCTCTTGCCAATGTAATGTGATCCCACTTGAGCGATGAGATTTTGTAAAAATCCCCCATAGCATTGCATTAGCAAGAGCTTTTTCAAATCACTAGCGCTTAGCAAAGGATGCTAGTGGGTTTGAGCCCTTATTCAGGTTGTGGTTAGGGATGATCACTGATAAGCAAATATTTCCAAATTTATGCAAATATATGTACATTTTTATGCAAGTATATACAGCTTGAAAATGGACCACTCAAGTCCTACCCAGGTTTAAATTGATTGGTCCATTTTCAAGCTGCATATATGTGAATAAAAATGTTCATACATTTGCATAAACTAGTTGTGATATTGCACAAAACATAACTTTGCAGAGCTAAAACCCCATTTTACACACACACACACGCACGCACGCACACACTAGAGATCAGGAAAGAGATAAGAGAGAATAGATACAATTGTTTATTTCATACGTTTATTTTCACCTCGGTTGTCCTTTAAAGTGTACATTGGGCATTAAGGGGGACAGCGTTGGGCAAGCAAGGTGGCAGATTCGGTGTCACAAGGCCATTATGGATCGATTTCAGCATGCAATTGATCGGGAATTAGCCTGTGGTGTATGGGCAGTCAAAAGATCTCTGTCTAATCAGATTTGATTAGAGAGAGATATGTCTTTTGGTCGAATCTGCCCACCATCGCTAGATGTATGGGCTACCTTTAACCTGTCTGCCTCTGTACTAATCACTCCCTCCAAGACAATCATCTGAAGGGAGAAAACTAGATGGAAGCTTCCTTTTATATCAGGGTGCAAGTACATCTTTATGATCAGTTTCTAGACTGTTGACTGTCTTTAGTCAGCAGAGATGGTCAATGAGATGCAAATACTTTTTACTTGCTTTAAAGAGAATCTGTATTGTTAAAATCGCACAAAAGTAAACATACCAGTGCTTTAAGGGACATCTCCTATTCCCCTCTGTCACAATTTCGCCGCTCCCCGCTGCATTAAAAGTAGTCAAAAACAGTTTTAAAAAGTTTGTTTATAAACAAACAAAATGGCCACCAAAAACAGAAGTAGGTTGATGTACAGTATGTCCACACATAGAAAATACATTCATACACAAGCAGGCTGTATACAGCCTTCCTTTTGAATCTCAAGAGATAATTTGCGTGTTTAACTTCTTCCCCCTGCAGCTATCATCCACTGAAGAGTGACAGGCTGATTGTTTCTTCCTGCAGACAGCTCTGCGGTGTCTGTAATTCCTCAGCATGTGACAGCCCAGCTCCTTTCACAGCCTAACAGAAGACAATTTATCCAGCTTGTAAAGCTCTCTTCTCTCACTGAGGGAGTAGAGAGGCTGCCTAATCTAAATAACACACACGGGAGTGTGCATAGAGGGGGCGTGCAAACCAGATCAACAACACTGAAGAGTTGGCAGCCTTCCAGACACAGGGCGACAAATCCGACAGGAGAGAAATAAGTTGATTTATTACAGAGATTGTGATAGTAGAAAGTGCTGCAGTAAACCAGAGCACATTAGAATAGGTTTAGGAACTTGTAGGATAGTAGAAAAAAGGATGACATTTTTGTTACAGAGTCTCTTTAAAATGTCATGTAAATTGTATTGAACTAGAAATTCAGTGAAAATAATTTCCTGTTGATTTTGTTTGGTCCAGTTTTAAGATACATAGAATGTACATACAATTTGAATGCAATTGATTTATTTGCATCTCATTAACTATCTCTGCTAGTAAAGTCACATTGGCTGGTAAAAATTTTTGAAATATAAACCATGCTTTGAGATTCACTAAAACTGGTGTGTTCTGGGAACTCTTGACAGCTGAGTTCGCTAGCATCTCACTAAGGGTGGCCATACATGGTACAATTTTTCATTTTTTTTCGATTAGAGAATTTAGTTCGATTATTCCGTTAGATCGAATATAAAGATTTTTTTCAGCATGTCCGATCTGATTTTTCTCGAAAAAACGGGATAATTATTTGTATTTCTTGATTGAAAAAATATATATATTTTCAACTTTCATTTGATTCGATCATTTAGATCGAATAAACAGGATAATCGAACGTTTTTATTGTACCATGTATGGCCACCATAAGGGCCCTTTTCCATTTGTGAAGTGATGCGAGTGTGGCTACCTAGCCACATTGCATCATTTCTGCTCTCATTCGCGTCACTTCTTCATCTCCTGATCCGGAAGTGAATGGAGGAGACGGGACTTGGATGTGGGCGGATGCAGCTTAGCAAGAATCTGCAGCATGCTGCAGATTCTCTGATTGCTCCGCACCGCTCTGCACCGCTCCGCATAACCAGCATGCATCGGAAACTGTTCTATTGCCGTGCATTAGTTTCAGTTCAGCCGTGGTGCAATGCGGCTATGTAGCCGCATTGCACCACGTGTAGTGGAAACGGGTCCTGAACGAGATTTGGCCCAGTTTGCTGAAAATTGGCAAAATTGGCAATCTCGCATGCTCATCTCAAGTGGTGACCAGGCCGAATAACAATACATAACTTCGATTTTTGCACCCCCTTCCTGGACCATTCAAATCAACACCAATGCCACTGTGAGTAGATTAGACAGGATAGGAATGGGGAGGGGGGGGGGAGAGACATACTTACTACCAGCAACTAAGCAGCAAGTTGCCTCCACTCTGCACTAGTTCCTCGAGGCTTGCACACACAGCCGAGCTGGCTCCTGGGAAAGGGCTGGCTGCTGGTGACTGTCTGGCTCCCTGGTGCACGGGAGTCATGTGATATGAGTATTCTGATTGGCCAGACAGGCAAAGTGTCAGCAGAGGATCATGACTCTGCGCCACTGGCACTGTCCTGCCAGACCCTTGCTGTTACAAAACTGTGTGCCATGCTTGCCCACACGTGTCCACCCCGATACATACATGCATGAAGCTGCAAAGTCCTAGGCAACCGTCAGCCTCTGGGCCTCCCACCATCACGGAGAAG